>NC_058524.1:488705012-489010580 GCF_904849725.1 Hordeum vulgare subsp. vulgare | reverse complement strand
CTAAGAATCATCTATTCAACGAACACATAGAACTTCAAAGAGTGTCCCGAAGTTTCTACCGGAGAGTCAAAATGTGTGCCAACCCATATGCATTGGTTCCCGATCTCATGAAACCCGCAAGTTGATCACCAAAACATACATCAAGTACTCACATGAATATCCCATTGTCACTACAGATAGACACGTGCAAGACATACATCAAGTGTTCTTAAAGACTCAATCCGATAAGATAACTCCAAAGGGAAAACTCAATTCATTACAAGAAGGGAGAGGGGGAAGAACATCATAAGATCCAACTATAGTAGCAAAGCCCGCGGTACATCGAGATAAAGACATCTCAAGAACACGAGAGAGAGAGAGAGAGATCGAACACATAGCTACTTGTACATACCCTCAGCCCCGAGGGTGAACTACTCCCTCCTCGTCTTGGAGATCGCCGGGATGATGAAGATGGCCACCGGAGATGGATTCCCCCTCCGGCAGGGTGCCGGAACGGGATCCATATTGGTTTTTTGTGGCTACAAAGGCTTGCGGCGGCGGAACTCCCAATCTAGGTTTCTTTTTGGGGGTTTCTGAATTTATAGGAATTTATGGCGGTGGTATTACGTCAGTTGGGCCCATGTGGAGGTCACAAACCTGGTAGGTGCGGCCTAGGGGGTGGGGGCACCTCCTGGGCTTGTGACTCTCTCGTGGCTCTTCTGGCCTTCTTCCAAAGCTCCGGGGGTCTCTTTTGGTCCAAAAAAAAATCATGCGAAAGTTTTATTCCATTTGGACTCCGTCTGAAAAAGGGTCAAACACACGGAAAAAACAGAAACAGGCACTTGGCACCGAGTTAATAGGTTAGTCCCAAAAAAGATATAAAATAGCATATTCATGCATATAAAACATCCAAAGTTGACAAGATAATAGCATGGAACTAACAAAAATCATAGATACGTTGGAGTCGTATCAGCTGCTAAGTCAATATACTCATATATAGACGACTTCATTATCGCCAAAGTGCTTGGTAGATACTAGAGTGTTTGTTCATGTTAACCATGTTTTATTTGACATCTTATTGAGTGAGCATGTTGGTACACATATTTTATCCATTCGAGGATATCCAATAGCTGTTATTTGGCTTTCTATTTTATTTGGCCAGTTGGGTATACAAGAATGCCTAAGCACCTCTCTCTAGCTATCTATGACTTCTAGTCTCAAATTCTATTCATGCTACATCACAAAATTTGAGCAAGCAAGCAATTTAGGGACACTCTGTGTGAGGAGCACGCGGAGATCCATCTCGACAAGGGCTGAATTCCAAAACCTCCCAAATTGCATCTCAGTGTGACCAACCTCAAAATCTTGGTCCCACCGAAGCCTAGGGTTGATCAGGTTTTCTTATCTCGGTACCACCGAGTTGTAATTTTTGGCCTCACCGAGTTTCACTGTCTCTTGACAGTTATGGAACTCAGTGTTACCGCGAACTCCATCTCGGCGTCATCGACAGCCAGGGGGTACATATATCCTGCAGAACCCGATGCTTGAAATAACCTCCTCAACACCGCCTCCCGCACCCAAGTCCACACGACATTGCCTTGATTCTCCCGTGCGCCCTCGCCACTCGAGTCTTCGCTGTCGACAGTAATCTTCACCGCTGTTGTTGCCATAGAGGATTTGTCACCAAGCTAGGGTATGGATCCGACCCCTCTTTGCGCTCCTATTCTGATTCTTCTGCAAATAGGTTTTGATGAAATTATGTCCATGTTTGCACTCATTCTATCGAGAAGAAAAATCTTGTAGATTAGAGAACAATGGAAAACTTAGGGTTAGCCGTACGCAACACTGAATCTCGGTGGCACCGAGTCAGAAAAGTCGGGCTTACCGATTTTGTTTTAGGATTACTGAGAACGTTCTCGGTGAAACCGAGTTCTCCTTTTTGGTGAAACCAAAAAGGGTTGCCAAGTTTCTGTTAGTTAGAACGTCAGTCTCGATGTCTCCAATTTTTTTGACTCGGTGGAACCAATATCCATTTTTTCTGAATATTAAACCTTATTTTTTTAGAGTTCAAATCTTCGCAAAACTTCTAAATTTTTTATGCTTATCTTTTCCAGCACTTCTAAATATTTTCATACGGTCTGCTTGTATGCTTGGTTGTTTGACAATATGTCTCTATCTAAGGTTAGTCATAACCACTTCAGTGAGCCCAGTGCTGACATGGATTCAGGCAATAGTACAGAAAGGAAACCTTATGACCCAGGAACACCTAGCTCCCATGGCTTGCCCAAGGAAGCTACAGGATCCAGGCAGAAGGTGAATTCGGATGAAGAAGATGCTAATTTTATCCCAGAGAAGATTTCTTATCAAAAGCAGAAGGAGAGGACCACAGTCAAAAATACTGCGAGGACGGAATATGCCAGACCTGCTGATATGAGAGATCCAGAGGCTAGTCTTACTAAGAATCCAGGTCAGGAAAGAGCCAGAAATAGAGTTGTGTATGTTGTTGGTAGGCCAACTTCTATGTATAAAGACCCAACAGAAGCTGCTGAGGAGGAGGAGGAGGAAGGAATTCCAGCTGAGGTCCCTCCTTCAAAGAAGAAGAAGCTTATGGCTGATGCTATGCCAAAGAAACCTTCAACTCCCAAGAAGTCTTTAGCTCCTAAGAGGACTACCAAGGACATTCCCCCAGTTCAGAAAAAAGGCTCTGCATCCAGAGAGTTGCTGCAGAGGAGGAAGAAGATGCACCATTGCTAATGAAGTTGAGAGCCCATCTGTCATTGCACAATGCTACTCATCCTATTGCTGAGAATATGAAGAAGACAAAGGATGACAGATTGAGAAAGTGGAGGTCTGCTGATCCATATGCTATCCGGAGAAGGACTGTTGTTGACCCTCATTTTCACAGTAAGGAGCAACATGATTTCTATGAGACTATATTGCTTGATAAGAGTCCTACTGTCAGTGAGATGTGATATGTTGATTGGGAGTATATCAAGGCTAATGAGAATTATTTTCCCCATGTGCGAGAAAACTTCAGGCTAGTTGACATAGAAGATTTTGTTGGAAAAGAGACGACTGCTTGGAACGATGAGATGATCAGCAATTCTATTCAACTGCTCATTTTTATGCTGAGGGAAGGATTATTTGGATGACAGAAGGTCACGAGTATGAGTCTACCTCGATGAGTATGCCACAATCATTGGTGCCCCAAACGAACAAGAGGGAGATATGGATGTGTACTCAGAATCCAAGATGAATCGTAACTCCATGGAAAATATGTACAGTCTAGTTCCCCACAAGTATGTGAATACACACAAGTTTGCCTCTGTCTACTTTTTGCAAGTAGGAATACCTACTACAAACACCATAATGAGATACACCCTGATGCACAAGTCATGAGGTGATAAGATGATTAGAGGTTATTCCATCAATATGCTACATCACTTAGACACCCGCACCCGGTTCAGAGTGATGGACTTGATAGTTGAGACTATCAGGAGGACTACTGCATATCAGAAGAGATCTTGTGAATATGCACCATATATTCAGATGCTCATCAATGCCAAGATTGGCAAGCATGCATATCTACTTGATCGTCCGCACCTGCCACTCCAGCTAGATCTCGAGGATAATGAAGTTGTGATGGACCCCAGCCATCCGAGCTCACCTTCAGCATGTGAAGCAGCAGAGGAAGCAGAGGCACATGCAGCTAGAGGTGCTCCAGCACCTGCTCCACAACTTAGGACTAGAGAGGATAAAATGTCTTTTCTTGTGAGCACTATCGAAGGGATGGAGAAGAAAATTTCCAAGATCTTGCTGAACCAGAAGAGCCTTGAGAGGATTGTGGAAACAAAGTTCCATCACCTGGATGTTAAGGTGATGGAGTTGACTACCACAGTTCAGTAGCTCCAACATGAAGTTGATTTAGTCCATATACCCCATTCCAGCAGTGATGATGAAGAGTCGCCTCTTCCTACAACTACTCTGCTCAAGCCCCACTCTAGGTCAGCAGTTGTGCCAGTGAAGAGAGCAAGACGAACTTCATCAGCTCAAGCTTCAACACCTTTAGCTTCAGCTCCAGCTTCTGCACCTCCAGAGTCAACACCTCCAGCTCTAGGAACATCTGCAGAAGCCTTCGTTAACGTCCTCCTGTCCACTCCAGCATCAGCTATCGGAGGAGTTAGAGCCCATAGAGACGATTAGTTCTAGACCTTTGAACTTTTTGGTAACTTGTTGCCAAAGGGGGAGAAGTGTACAGATCAATTAGTTCTTCAAGAGAGACAGAGACAGAGAGAGAGCTTTGCCTTTTTGTTTTGCTCTCATTTTGTTTTCAAACATTTGGTCTTTTGGATGACTTTATCTTTGGGAGAAGTGTTTGATCATACACTTTGATTGCTTGATGCTACTACGTTATTAACTTCGAGCTATCTACATGATGATCATTCACTTACTTGTTTGGTGTTATGTGCATTACTATTCAATCATATCATTTATGCGCACCACCAAGTTGTATGTGACATGGAAGAGTGACCCATGATCCTAATTGATTGTGCATTTGCATTCAAAGACAAATTTAAAATAATGCACAAATTTAGGGGGAGCTCTTGCTTTTCACATACTCCTCGAAGCGTCGATGCTAATCATTGATTATATCTTTTGTGAAAGCTTTGATCTATATGTTGTCATCAATTACCAAGTATATTTTAGAAAAGTTCAAATATTCCTTGGCCAAAGGTTTGTGAGGACAAACCCCTTGATGAAGGAAAGGAATAGGATTGGCTCAAGCTTCAAGCAAGAAGACTCTACATTTACATTTTGATAAATCACTTTGAGTCCGTAGGAAAGCCAATACTATTGAAAGGGGTGAGGTATTATGAAGAATTGGTTGCTCAAGTGCTTACAGATAGCCACCAAAAATATTCACTCATTCTCCCAGAAAATATCTCTTTCCAAAGCTAAACCAGCAAAATCGGTGCCACCAACTTTTTCCACTCGTCCCTACCGATTTTCCACTAGATAGATCCTATGCAAAACCCTAATCTCTCGGTACCACCAACTTTCGTATCGGTGCCACCGAGATCATCGACCAACTTTCTGTTGAGCAAATTGCAAGAATCAGAATTTCCAAGTTTGGAATAGGTCTCACCGAGATTTGGAAACTGCTCTAGGTCATTGTATTGGTACCACCGAGATTCATATATATATCCCACCGAGAATTCAAAGGTTGCCACATTTAGTGTAACTTGGTACCACCGAGATTCATTTCGGTGTCACCGAGTTGGGTAATAATGTTGTAACGGTTGGATTTTGGGGGATGCCTATATATACCCCTCCATCAGCTCTCATTTGAATAGGAAGCACTGAGAACAGGCACCCACTTGCCAGATCCATTTTCAGAGAGAGAGCCACCTACTCATATGTTGAGATCAAGAGATCCCAATCCAACCATTTGAAACTTGATCTCTAGCCTCCCCAAGTTGCTTTCCACAAAATCAATCTCTCCTAGCCATGCCAAATCTTTGAAAAAGTGATTGAGTGTTGCAGAGACTATCTTTTGAAGCACAAGAGCAAGAAGTTCATCGTTCTACCGCATCTATTACCTTTTGGAGGGTTGTGCCTCCTAGATTGGCTAGGTGTTGCTTAGGAGCCTCCTACTTCGTGTTGTGGAGTTGAAGCAAGAAGTTTGTAAGGGCAAGGAGATCGCCTGCTTCTTGAATATCTACCCGAGTGAGGCTAGTCCTTTGTGGACGTAACACATTGTGGAATAGACATGGTCGCTTCTTCGTGGACCCCTTGTGGGTGGATTCCTCCGTGGACTCTCGCATCCATTACCCTCTGTGGGTTGAAGTCTCCACTAACGTGGACGCACGATAGCACCATCTATCGTAACCACGCTAAAAATCGTTGTGTCAACCTTTGTGTTTGATCTTCCTACCCTACCCTCTACATTACATTTGCATGTCCTTACATTGTGTTGCTATACTCTTAGATATGCATGTGTAGCATGAGCTTGACTAGTCATAATTGCTAAAATTGGCCCACACCTAAAATTGGGAAAAGGCTAAGTTTTTATTTCGTCAAGTAGTCCAATCACCCCCCTCTGGACATATATCGGATCCTACATTCTTTTATTAGTGATGATGTGTTTCATGTGCTTAGCATAAGGGGCAATCTTTAAAAGTTAAGTTAAACGAGTACGCAAAAAGACTGGCCTAAGCATTTCAGCAAAGCGTTCAAATTCTTCATCATCGTTTTTCTTAGTTGGTTTGGGTTGATAAGGCATGGGTTCTTGAACCCATGGCTCTCTTTCTTTGTCATGCTTTCTAGCAACAAAATCTCTTTTATCATAACATTTATTCTTAGGTTGTGGTTTATCAAAATCAACAACGGGTTCTATCTCAACATCATTATCTCGTTATTAATCATTGTAAGGTTGAGCATATACATGAGCATCATAATTATCATTTTCAATATCACTAGCCATCAGCCTTAACCTACAGGCATTCTGACTGGGAAGCATCCTAGCTCGGAGGAATGTCACCAAGGTGCTCTTCACCATATCTTGATCTCTCATACCTCGTCAATGAAATAACCAGTGGCAAGCCAATGAGTACTTTGAATGTTCTCGCAAACAGCCCATGATGTGGATAATGCAGTTGGTACGATAATAAGGGATATGCAGCATTTGCAGAAAGTAAGCTTTGAAGGTAAATAAACATGATCATAGACGGGTATGGATATGCATCATAAGCTAGATGATATTCAAAGAACAAGTTAGAGATATCAACATATCCGTTGAGGGCTGAACATTTCGGGTTCACCCCATATGCCAAGTCTCCAAACTTGGTCATATCAACTCTTTCATATAACTCCTTGAACACACACACACACACACACACACACACTTGGTTTATGCGGAAATGACTGCACGTAGTTTAAGCAGGATTACCCAACTGTCCTTCACCGTGGACACGACTATTCGAATGGTTTTACACTCGGCAGAGGTTGTACGCTGTAGCCACGAGATCCGGAAACTTTCGTGTCATCCACGACTCGCGGTATATAACATACCCAAGGTAAGTACCCAATCAATGCCTTTCCCCTGACGATACTAGAAAAGAGTTCCACTCGATTGGTACCCAGCCCACATGATGTACGTCTTACGAGCACCAACTGTGGATAGTATCATCCATGCGGGGACCAACGGTGTGCCCGGAATACATAAAAACGGCATAGTCGTCCTACCTGGCACGACCCTGTCACGAGAGTGACCATGCATGACTCCCGCCACTAGTAATGTGGCTCTTTGCTAGCACCGACCAGAGTAATCAACAAAGCCCCGTCCCATAAAGGGGTAACATGGTCGCACATTTAAGGTTGGGACGGTTGACATATCATAAATCTAATCTTGTTTCCGAAACAACTCACACCAAAATAAACCCGGTGCACCACTTCTTCACAAGTGGCCACCTAACTCATCAGCACCCTCGGGCATTAGTGGCACCCGATGGGGTTAACATAAAACCTTTGATATTTACCATCATCATGCTCATGCTTCTACTATGGTTACCTCTACTTGTCAACATGACATTAGCGTGACCCTCATAGGTGGTAGGATCGTGCTCCAATGCAAGTGCTCTGGAGGAGCCTTCAGAAACATCATAACGATGATTTACCGAATATTCATGAACATATGGAACGGGAATAATTGCTATACTAACATGCAATATAATATTTTCTCAAACATGGTCAAACGGTTGCTTTCCTTTGCTCACCTAAGTCCTCGGGGTCTTTGAGGTCTTCCGGTCCAACTCCGACTACTCCATCTACTCCGCCGACTATCGTGAGAAACAAACAGAATAAGCCAACAGCAAGCAGAAACAAAAGTGCTACATAAATGGAAGTTTTATTGTTCTTGGACCTCTATGGTCATAAGAAAAATACCCGAAGCTTTCCATAGGAGGTTTGGGCTATCAAGGATTTTTGAATGGGTGAAAGGAGGAATAAGTGATCCTTAAAGAAGCCTATAGAAAATATTATGATAAAAATGAGTGGAGGCACTCATTTAACAGAGCATAATTTTAGAAACATTTAGGAAGTTGTTTCACTGGATTTGGAGTTTATATGAATATACTGGGGATTTTCTAACATTGGATAAATAGCAAAAGGGACCTATTTATGTATTTCAACATAAATAGGCCATACAAAAATGTTGACCAAGGTTTCAAAAATAGAGTATGATATTAGAAGACTCTGGAATTTGGAATCACTCCATTTGGAGTTGATTTGAACCCTATAGGAATTTTGAAAGGTGACGCTAGGAGTATTCAAATATGTATATGAATAATGATACATAGGGTTATCGTGCCCGAACAGCGAGCCTCAACGCTAGCAATTACTCCTTTATAGGTGGTTTTGCTAGGTTTTGTTCTGAATGGATCAATGCCCATTTTCGCACAATATCCTCATAAATTAGATTGAGGATGCTACCTCCATCCATTAGTACTCGTGTGAGATGGTAACCATCAATGATGGGGTCGAGTACCAAGGCCATTGATCCCCCGTGTCGACTATTGGTAGGGTGATCCGTACGATCATAAGTGATCGGGCATGCCGACCATGGGTTGTACTTTAGGTCTACTGGCTCTATGGTATATACATCCCAAAGTGCCCGCTTCCTCTCCGTTTTTGGTAAATGGGTAACATAGATCACCTTCACGATTTTCACTTTAGGGGGGAACTGCTTTTGGCCCCCATTTTTCGGGCGACGAGGTTCTTCGTCGTCTTCGCTATGGGGGCTATTGTCCTGGTATTCGACCATGCTCTTCCTCGCTCCCTAGATCACCCAACAGTTACGGTTGGTGTGACTAGCAGGTTTGTTCAGAGTGCCGTGTATCTGACAGGGCCTCTCGTGTATTTCATCCGGCGTGGTCGGGCCATCCCGATTTCCTTTGAAAGGCTTCTTTTCAACTCCAGGCCTGGAGTTGCTGAATCCGGCATTAACTACTCTGTCATCGGCTTCACCACTACCGTGTTGATGCTTATTATTGTTCCGTCGTGACTTCCATTACTATCCCGGACTATGGAAGTGTTGGGGTTTGAGGGAGGGTTGTTCCAATGGGCTAGCAAAGTATCCTCACCCGCAAATCACGGATCATGAGAGAGGTAAGGGAGGCCATTGTCCTCGCCCTTTCTTGTCCAAGTGTCCGGGCTAGCCATTCGTCTCGTATGTTGTTGCACAAGGAAGGTAGTGCCTCAGCGTCCGAACAATCAATAATTTGTTTTTTCTTGGTGAGAAATCTATTCTAGAATTGCCGAGATGACTTATCGAGCTACTAAATGATGTGGCTCAAGTCATCGGACCCAAGTGGCATAATTGGAATTAGCTTCTATGCCACCAATGGATGCTTTGTCGTCTGTTTGGTACTTCTTTGCCGTGTGCTTCCACAAAACATACGGCAAAGAATGGACTGATGGCAGATATACCATTTGCCATGAGTCCATTCCTTGCGGCCTACCAGCAGACGACAAAGAGTTTAAAGGCAGACGACAAAGAGCCCAGCCAGGCCCCATTGAACCGTGGGGATGGTGATACGTCTCAAACGTATCTATAATTTTTGATGGTTTCATGCTGTTATCTTGTCAACTTTGGATGTTTTGTTTACCTTTTATATCTTTTTTTGGGACTAACTTATTAACTCAGTGCCAAGTGCGAGTTCCTGTTTTTCTGTGTTTTTGACTCTTTTCAGATCTGATTTTGGAATGGAGTCCAAACGGAATAAAATCCCCAAAATGATTTTTCCAGAACGGAAGAAGAGCAGGAGGCTTGAGGGCCAAGCAAGTGGGCCCACAGGGAGGCCACAAGCCCTGTTGCCGCGACCAGGGGGAGGCCGCGGCAACCAAGCTTGTGGCCTCCCTGGCGCTCCCCTGCCCTAGGTCTTTGCCCTATATATTCCCTAAAAATCCAGAAAAAATCAGGGCGTCCACGAAATCACTTTTCCGCCGCCGCAAGCTTCCGTTTCCGCGAGATCTCATCAGGAGACCCTTCCCGGTGCCGTGCCGAAGGGGATTTTGGAGTTGGAGGGCTTCTTCATCAACATCATCGCCCCTCCAATGACTCGTGAATAGTTCACTTCAGACCTACGGGCCCGTAGTTAGTAGCTAGATGGCTTCTTCTCTCTCTTGGATCTTCAATACAAAGTTCTCCATGATCTTCATGGAGATCTATCCGATGTAATCTTCTTTGGCGGTGTGTTTGTCGAGATCCGATGAATTGTGGATTTGTGATCAGGTTATCTATAATATATATTTAAGTCTTTGCTGATTTCTTATATGCATGATTTGACATCCTTGTAAGTCTCTCCAAGTCTTGGGTTTTGTTTGGCCAACTAGATCTATGATTCTTGCAATGGGAGAAGTGCTTGGTTTTGGGTTCTTACCGTGTGGTGACCTTTCCTAGTGACAGTAGCGGCAGCAAGGCACACATCTGTCGTAGATATGAGATTGTCCATCTACATCATGTCATCTTGCTTAAGGCATTACTCTGTTCTTTTGGACTTAATACACTAGATGCATGCTGGATAGCGGTCGACGTGTGGAGTAATAGTAGTAGATGCACAAAGTATCGGTCTACTTGTTTTGGACGTGATGCCTATAGATATAATCATTGCCATAGATGACGTCACGACTTTGCGTGGTTCTATCAATTGCTCGACAGTAATTTGTTCACCCTCCGTCTACTTGCTTTCATGAGAGAAGCCACTAGTGAACACTACGGACCCCGGGTCTATTCACACCTATCGTTTACACCTCCGCTTTTACTTTGCTTTGTTACTTTGTTGCTTTCAGTTCTCACTTGGCAAACAATCTATAAGGGATTGACAACCCCTTCATAGCGTTGGGAGCAAGCTTTTTGTGTTTGTGCAGGCACTTGTGATACTCCTTCACTTGATCGATACCTTGGTTCTGAAAACTGAGGGAAATACTTACCACCGCTGTGCTACATCACCCTTTCCGCTTCGAGGAAACACCAACGCAAGGCTCCAAGGCCACGGGGAAATCCTTTGCATATTTGCCTAGGAAGTCTCTAAAGGCGTAGCCGTAGCATAAGGATTCCTGGTGCCGTTGTTGAGGAGTATCAAGAACAATCTCCCGTCAGCACGTGTTTCTGGCGCTGTTGCAAGGTATTTTGTTGCATCAGCAAGAAGTATTTCTGGCGCCGTTGCCGGGGAAGGAGAGATCTATCCAAGTAGGTGTCACAAACTCATCTCTTGCATTTATTTATTTTGCCAGTTGCCTCTCGTTTTCCTCTCCCCCACTTCACATTTGCCGTTTTCATTTGCCTTTCTCCTTTGCATTTTTCTTTTGCCTTTTTGCCTTTTTCGTTTGCCGTTTCATTCTTCCTTTTTTCTCGCTTGCTTTCCGTTCGCTTGTGTGCCATGTGCCTTCATTATGCTTGCATCTTCGCTTGCTGAAAATCTAGTGATATGGATCCACCCACTTGCTAATCTCTTTAAGAGATCCAATTATGTTGATCCAATTGCTAGTATGTTGAGGGCACTTGACTAATTTTATGGAGTTTTGCTTGAGATGCGTGAATCTTAAAATTGTGAGGAAGAAATTTATGAAGTGATTCACGAGGGCTCCTTGGATGAAAAGCATGATTGCAATGGTTTCACTATAAATTCTATTAGTGACAATCATGCTAAAAATATGCAAAACCCTAAGCTTGGGGATGCTAGTTTTGCTATGACCACTACTTATTGCAATAATCATGATTGGGGTTATGATATTTCTTATGATCTTGAAAATTTGTTTAAACCTCATGATGAATATGATATTTGCAATGATATTGAAAGTGGGTTTGGAGAAGTCATGACTTTAGTTGATGATAATCCCACTATTTTTGAAGAGCGTCAACTTTGCATGCATGTGGATTATGAAAATAATATCCTTTGTGATAGTTACATTGTCGAATTTGATTATGACCCCACATGTAATTGCTATGAGAGAGGAAAATATTGTGGTAGAAACTTTCATGTTACCAATTTACCTCTCGTTTTGTGGAGATTGCTATTGTCTCTTTCTTCTTCCTTGCATATGGAAACTATTGGTTGTCTTGACAATCTGTTTACCTATAAAATGCCTATGCATAGGAAGTATGTTAGACTTAGATGTGGTTTTCACAAGCTTTAGGATGCTCTCGTTGTGCTTCAATTCTTGTCTTTTGTGAGAGCATCATTGAATGCCTAGCTAAGGGCGTTAAGCAATAGCGCTTGTTGGGAGGCAACCCAGCGAATCTATCCTTTTTCTTTTTGTTTTGTGTTTTTCACACTTTCATAATTCTGTTATGATTGTGTTTTTTGTGTTTATTTTTGCGTTTGTGCCAAGCAAAACCGTTATGATTAGTCTTGGGGATGATCGTTTGGTCATGATGGAAAAGACAGAAACTCTCTGCTCACGACAAGAATTTTCATTTTTTTCTGTAAGATCTTTTGAGTTAATTCTTTTTGCTGCTGATCGCTACGCAAATTCTTCAAACCGTCGTAATTTTTCAGAATTTTTGAAGTAACAGAACTATACGAAGTATACAGATTGCTACAGACTGGTCTGCTGTTAATAGATTCTATTTTTGTTGTGTTGGTTGGTTATTTTGATGAAACTATGGATAGTATCGGGGGGTATTAGCCATGGAAGATTGAAAATACAGTAACCCAACATCAGCATAAGTAGAATTCAAGTTTACTATAGTACCTAAGGAAGTGGTGGTTTGCTTTCTTATACTAATGTTATCACGAGTTTCTGCTTAAGTTTCGTGTTGTGAAGTTTTCAAATTTTGGGTGAAGTTCTTATGGACAAAAAGATAAAGAGTGGCAAGAGCTCAAGCTTGGGGATGCCCATAGAACCCCAATAGATTCAAGGATGCTGTAAAATCCTAAGCTTGGGGATGCCCTGGGAAGGCATCCCCTCTTTCATCTTCAATCCATCGGTAACGTTACTTGGGGCTATATTTTTATTCACCACAAGTTATGTGTTTTGCTTGGAGCGTCTTGTATCGTAGGACTCTTTTATTTTTGTTGTGTCACAATCATACTTTCTGCACACCTAGAGAGAGAGAGATGCACTCACCGTGATTTTGTCGATCTTCACTTATATCCTTTGGTAGACAATTCAGCTCACATGTGCTTCACTTATATATTTTGAGCTGGTTGATTTTGCTCTATGTGCTTCACTTATATCTTTTAGAGCACGGCGGTGCGTGGCTTGGTAGTTGATCTATGCTATGGAATTAGTCTCAAAAGGGGTATTTATCTAACGGGATACGCCACCTTCATGTGCATTGAATAGTTAGAGAAGTTTGATTCATCTCAACTAGTTTTGAGTTGTGGTGATGGTAATATTGAAGTTATATTAGTAAGGTGTTGTGAATCTAGAAATACTTGTGTTGAAGTTAGTGATTCCCGTAGCATGCACGTATGGTGAACCGCTATGTGATGAAGTCTGAGCATGATTAGTCTATTGATTGTCATCCTTTGTGTGGCGGTCGGGATCGCGCAATGGTTTATACCTACCAACCCTTCCCCTAGGAGTATGCGTTGAGTCCTTTGTTTCGATTACTAATAAAACTTCTGCAACAAGTATATGAGTTCTTCATGACTAATGTTGAGTCCATGGTTTAGATGCACTTTCACCTTCCACCATCACTATCTTCTTTAGTGCCGTGCAACTTTCGCCGGTGCACAAAACCCACCATTAGCCTCCCTCAAAACAGCCACCATACCTACCTGCTATGGCTTTTTCAAAGTCATTCCAAGATATATTGCCATGCAACTACCACCATGACATGTGCCACCACGTCTACATTGCCATTGCATGATCCTAATTAGCTAGCATGATGTTTCCATTTATGTCTATGCCATGCTAGATCATTGTCACGGTACACTACCGAAGGCATTTCATATAGAGTCATCGTTGCTCTAAGTTTTGAGTTGTAAGTGTGATGATCATCATTGATGGAGCATTGTCCCATGTGAGGAAATAAAAGAGGCCAAAGATGCCCACCAAAAAAGAGAGGCCAAAGAGCCCATCCAAAAAAATGAGAGAAAAAGAGAGAAGGGACAATGCTAGCACCTTTCCAGACTTGTGCATATTAAGCACCATTGTCTTCATGATTGAGAGTCTCTTGTTTTGTCACCACCATATAGCTAGTGGGAAATTTTCATTATATAACTTGGCTTGTATATTCCAATGATAGGCTTCCTCAAAATTGCCTTAGGTCTTCGTGAGCAAGCAAGTTGGATGCACACCCACTAGTTTTCTTTAAGACCTTTCACATACTCATAGCTCTAGTGCATCATTTGTATGGTAATCCCTACTCATTCACATTGATATCTATTGATGAGCATCTCCATAGCTCATTAATATGCCTAGTTAATGTGACCATCTTCTCCTTGTTTTTCTTGCGACCTCCACCACACTCCACACCACATATAATGCTAAAACCATGGCTCACGCTCATGTATTGCGTGAGAGTTGAAAAGGTTTGAGAAAGTAAAGGTGTGAAAACATTTACTTGGCCAATACCGGGGTTGTGCATGATTTAAATTCGTTGTGCAATGATGATAGAGCATAGCCAGACTATATGATTTTGTAGGGATAACTCTCTTTTGGCCTTATTATTTTGAAAGTTCATGATTACTTTGCTAGTTTGCTTGAAGTATTATTGTTTCCACGTCAATAGCAAACTATTGTTTTGAATCTAATGGATCTGAACATTCACATCACATAAGAGGACTTACGAAGGAAATCTATGCTAGGTAGCATGAAAGCATCAAAAATTCATTCTTTATCACTTCCCTACTCGAGGACGAGCAGGAGTTAAGCTTGGGAATGCTTGACACGTCTCAAACGTATCTATAATTTTTTATGGTTTCACGCTGTTATCTTGTCAACTTTGGATGTTTTGTTTACCTTTTATATCTTTTTTTGGGACTAACTTATTAACTCAGTGCCAAGTGCCAGTTCCTGTTTTTCTTTGTTTTTCACTCTTTTCAGATCTGATTTTGGAACGGAGTCCAAATTGAATAAAATCCCCAAAATAATTTTTTCCAGAACGGAAGAAGATCAGGAGGCTTGAGGGCCTAGCAAGTGGGCCCATAGGGAGCCCACAAGCCCTGTTGCCGCGGCCAGGGGGGAGGTCGCGGCAACCAAGCTTGTGGCCTCCCTGGCGCTCCCCTGCCCTAGGTCTTTGGCCTATATATTCCCTAAAAATCCAGAAAATATTAGGGCGTCCACGAAAACACTTTTCCGCCGCCGCAAGCTTCCGTTTCCGCGAGATCTCATCTGGAGACCCTTCCTGGTGCCCTGCCGGAGGGGACTTTGGAGTTGGAGGGCTTCTTCATCAACATCATCGCCCCTCCAATGACTCGTGAGTAGTTCACTTCAGACCTACGGGTCCGTGTTAGTAGCTAGATGGCTTCTTCTCTCTCTTGGATCTTCAATATAAAGTTCTCCATGATCTTCATGGAGATCTATCTGATGTAATCTTCTTTGGCGACGTGTTTGTCGAGATCCGATGAATTATGGATTTGTGATCAGATTATCTATGATATATATTTGAGTCTTTGCTGATTTCTTATATGCATGATTTGATATCCTTGTAAGTCTCTCTGAGTCTTGGGTTTTGTTTGGCCAACTAGATCTATGATTCTTGCAATGGGAGAAGTGCTTGGTTTTGGGTTCTTACCGTGTGGTGACATTTCCCAGTGATAGTAGGGGCAGCAAGGCACACATCGTGTAGTTGCCATCAAGGGTAACAAGGTGGGCTCTGTCGTAGATATGAGATTTTCCATCTACATCATGTCATCTTGATTAAGGCGTTACTATGTTCTTTTGGACTTAATACACTAGATGCGTGCTGGATAGCGGTCGACGTGTGGAGTAATAGTAGTAGATACAGAAAGTATCTGTCTACTTGTTTTGGACGTGATGCCTATAGATATAATCATTGCCATAGATGACATCACGACTTTGCGCGTTTCTATCAGTTGCTCGAGAGTAATTTGTTCACCCTCCGTCTACTTGCTTTCATGAGAGAAGCCACTAGTGAACACTATGGCCCCCGGGTCTATTCACACCTATCGTTTACACCTCTGCTTTTACTTTGCTTTGTTACTTTGTTGCTTTCAGTTCTCACTTGGCAAACAATCTATAAGGGATTGACAACTCCTTCATAGCATTGGGAGCAAGCTTTTTGTGTTCGTGCAGGCACTTGTGATACTCCTTCATTGGATCGATACCTTGGTTCTCAATACTGAGGGAAATACTTACCACCACTGTGCTACATCACCCTTTCCTCTTCGAGGGAACACCAACGCAAGGCTCCAAGGCCACGAGAAAATCCTTTGCATATTTTCCTAGGAAGTCTCTAAAGGCGTAGCCGTAGCAGAAGGATTCCTGGTGCCGTTGCTGAGGAGTATCAAGAACAGTCTCCCGTCAGCACGTGTTTGTGGCGCCGTTGGAAGGTCTTTTGTTGCATCAGCAGATGGCTAGGTCAACGGATATCGTCCGCTTGTACTTTGCCGTGTGCCTTTAGAGTCTTTGTCGTATGCTCACAGAAGGCAAAGTCCTTCCCTATATAACAGGACTTAACCCCCACCTCCTCTCTCACCCCCTCTGTCTCTCTTCTCCCCACCCCACAACCATCGGCGCCACCTCCTCCACCATCGTGGTGCCACCCCCCTCCTTCCCCCACCATCGGCGCCACCGCCCCGCATCGACCACGTCGGTCTCTCTTCCCCCACACCGCAACTATCGTTGCCACCTACCATCGTGACGCCACCCCTCCTCCGTCCCCCATCGCCGGCCACCCCCAGCCCGACCACCTTCGTGCAACACGTCGCCTCGCCCCCCACGCCCCACTGCCGGAGCCAGGACGCAGCGCTCCCCTCCCCGCGGGCCTCTTCCACCACGGCGGCGCCACCCCCCTTGGTCGGAGCTAGGCCACAGTTCCCCCCTCCCCGCGCCCCTCCTCCACCATCTCGCCCTCCTCCACCATTGCCCATCCCCCCCGCCCCATCGCCCGACCGCCTCGGCCGCCCGCCGCCCAGCCGCCCCGTCCACCTCCGATGTTTTTTTGTTCTTTGTTTTTTTATTTTCTCTGTTAATTGTGTTATTAGGTTAGTTAGGTTAGAAAAAAAGGAAAAAGTAAAAGAAGAAGAAGAAGGAGAAGAAGAAAATAAGAAAATAAGAAGGAACAAAAGAAGAAAAGAAGAAGGAAAAAAGTAAAAGGGAAAAAAGGAAAATAAGAAAAAGAGAATAAGAAGAGAAGAAGAAGATGTGAAGAAGAGGAGAAGAGGAAGAGAAAAAGAAGAAGAACAAGAAAAGGAGGAGAAGAAGACGAGGAGAAGAAAATAATAAGAAGAAGAAAACAAGAAGAAGAAAAAAAGAAAAATAAGAAGAAAAAGAGGAGAAGAAAAAGAGGAGAAGAAGAAGAACAACAAGAAGAAGAAGATAAGAAAAGGAAGAAGAAGAGGAGAAAAAGAAGAAATAGATGACAAAAAGAATAAAATAGAAGTGGAAAAGTATTGGGATTTAATAATATTGAGAAAAATATTGATTAATGTTGAATAAAATTGAAGTGGAAAAGTATTGAGAAAAAGCATAATATAGACATTCTTCTATCGGGATTGAATATTCGTGGTGATCGTGTGGATTTAAATATGCAGTTGTTTCATTGTTGTGAGAGTGTGGTGTTCGACGAACTCCCCGTGTGTTCGATGAGATCCCTGCATTCGTGGGTGAGCACAAATGACATCTCCTCCTCCCGCCTTCATTTGCCCTGTTCCGGTAGATATAGGTATATGCAATCATCAGTATGTGTGACCAGTATGCATCTCCAATTCGAAAGGGTGGCATATATAAATATGCATGTATTTGTATATTTATAACCGCCATCCTTTCAAATTTCCATGTTATCCATGGGCAACCTGAGAACGTGTATATTGGGTTTCATTTCCCTTGCTCTACTTCGGTCTAAGGTAAAATTTCGTCAGCGCCACCCCATTGTTCTCCGGCTACGCATTATCTTGACTTGTTGCCGAGAAGTGTATCAAGAGAACACCACGCAGGTGTTACCGAAATTCTGTGTCGGATCCGGAGCAGAGCATGGGAAACGAACCCGATCTACACGTATTTGGGTGAGATTAGGACCCATCTTTACCTATTAGAGAAAGATTCAATCCTGTATCCCTTTTTTATGGTAAAAAAATAAAACGGTGGCATAAAAAATATAACAGAAGTAATTAGCTCTGTATCTAGTCACAATTACATTCTACATAACTTAATGAATATGAATTTGGTGCACCTAATGTGAGTGCAAGTACTATCATGGGTGTGATATCCCACAAGTATATGGGATCGCGATAGATTTCGAGGATAGAGTATACAACCCAAATTTATATATTCAACACAAGGGGGGCCAAAGAATATTTAGAGGTATTAGCAGCTGAGTTGTCAACTCAACTACACTTGCAGATTTAGTATCTGCAACACAATGGTCAGTAGGAGAGTAATATGATAGTTTTGATAGCAGTGGTAACAGTAGCAGCAGTAAGGGTAATAGTAGCAGTAGTAACGGTAACAGTGAATTGAAATCTTGTAGCAGTTGTAAGAGCAGTAGCAACAATAGTAACTTAGCAAGCACAATATGTGGATAACTCCTAGGAACTAGAACGATGATATTGCTGGATAATATTCATCATATAGCAGTCACCAACAAAGGGCGACACAGAATTAGCTCCCGTTCATCGATATACTGTAGGCATGTATTCCATAAATAGTGATACGTTCTTATGGAAAATAACTTGCATGACATCTTATGTCCTATCCTCCCGTGGTAGCAGGGTCCATAAGGAAACTAAGGGATAGTAAGGCCTCCTTTTAATGGAGAACCAGAAGAAAGCATTAACACATAGTAAATACATGAAATCCTCATACTATCGTAGTCACCGGAAAGAATCCCAATTACTGTCACTTTGGGGTATGCGGATCCTAACACGTAGTAAGTGCATATAACTTGCAAGATCGGATCAGGAACATAGATACAATGGTGAAAACATAAACGGTTTAGATCTAAAATCATGGCACTCGGGCCCTACTGACAAGCATAAAGCATAGCAAAGTCATAGCAACATCTATCTCCGAACATTGTGGATACTAGGGATCAAGCCCTAACAAAACTAACTCGATTACATGATGAACCTCATCCAGCTCTTCACCGACCAGCAAGCCTATGAAGGGATTATTATAGGTAGTGTTCGGTTCACG
This sequence comes from Hordeum vulgare subsp. vulgare, assembly GCF_904849725.1. Lineage (NCBI taxonomy): Eukaryota > Viridiplantae > Streptophyta > Magnoliopsida > Poales > Poaceae > Hordeum > Hordeum vulgare. The sequence goes on along the minus strand of NC_058524.1, from coordinate 488,991,275 downwards.
TGACAACTTTCGCAGCGAAGATTTGATCTTCGACACTGTCCCCTTCCATAGTGGGTACCATGCACTCCTTGGCCATACGACATTCACTCGCTTCAATGTCGTCCCCCAATATGCATACCTCAATTTGAAGATGTCAGGACCTAAGTGTGTCATTACAATAACTAGTAACACCGAGCGATTCCTGCGGTCTAAGGAACACATTGCGGATTTGGCAGACAAAGTACAGATAGGGGACGGGACTCTCAAGTCAAAGCTAACCGTCAAGGAGCATAAATGATCGCGCGCCCCGCCGCAATTACATATCACTCCAGCTAAATAGGGATACACTCCCCATAGCAGCACCTCGCCCCAGCAAAGTATGTACCTCGAAGGTACAATTTTGTGCTTAAGATGCCATGGGCAACTATGGGGATTAATTATATACAACTTTGTGTTCGGGTAAACCGGACCATGGCGAGTATAGTCTTCGGACACATATAGATACCGTGAAGGATCGATATCGGTGTTAAGCAAACCCATACATCGGTGACTTCTCAAGAAAGCCATTGTTTAAAGAATCGTTCATTGAACTTCTCCCCTTTTAAGGAATATTTCCTGAAGAGTGAAGGCATAGACGTGCAGCAAGGCGTTTAAGGAACGTCAAGCCAGCTATACCAAACCCTGTGTAAACCTCTACTCTGTAACTTTTCTTCTGTGTATATATATATATATATATATATATATATATATATATATATATATATATATATATATATATATATAGGACAGATTTTATCTACCACCGGTGGTAGTTACCACCACTTGCGTTTTCTATGTTGTATGTAGTATCTACCAAATCGAAGAGTATGTGTGTGTAGTATGTAGTTTATAATCATGTTTAGATAGTATATATACTATTTTTTTGGTAGTGTGTATCATATTTTGTGTATGCTTTTTTTTACATACAAATATATACGTATTTCACAAATATAATAAAAACTATGGGTCAACTTGTAATTTTTTCATATAACTCGCTTTGAAAAATCTTATATATAATATATGAACATAATAGAAACGATAAATTAGTATATATACTCCCGCGTGGTAGTATATGGAACATGTGGGGTAACTACCCCTGGGTGGTAGGATGTATTTTTCCTATATATATATATATATATGTATGTATGAAAATAGCTATGTGCTCTTGGGAGTACGTACTCCCGCTCCTCATGTACCACATAGATGAGTCTTTTATATCTCATTATTATTTTTAATATACTTCATTAATAATTACTAGATACCTTAAAGTGAGTTTTCTATAAAAATAATGTGAGATTACATATTTTTAAGGTATACGTATATACTGCTTTGTTTATACGTGAAAAAGGTATATTATAAAAAGTACGCCGCAACTGATATTTTTCAACAAAACACATATTGAGGTATCTTAGAATATTTAATGAAGCGTATTGAAAATGATAAAGAGGTATAACCAATGCGTATATGAAGTATATCAAGAATGAGAGTACATACACCCAGGAGTACAGAAAGTTAGTCCTATACACACACACACAACCGCTTGCTGAGTTTGAATTCTACGATCAAAAGTTTTTCGGAAATAAGGAACGCTCTTTGTAGTTCATGAGCTTAGCAATGTCTTTTGTCTCCTTCCTTTTCTGAACAGTTTTTTAGAACACCAGCACAAGCCTATTTTCATGCACATCTTAGACACTCACTAAGTTGATGGAGGCCTTGTCCGTCACGATCACCCTTCGAACCATTACGATACTATTTGGCACTCACATGTGCAGAGTCTTGAATTCGCGTTATATGCATCGGTTCCGAATTGGGTCTTTGGTCAAAAATTTGGTTGCCCTGCTCCTGTACTTGCCCCTTTATGTTCCGCCAGTTCAGCTAAAGGGGTAAAGGGAGAACCGATGTGATTGTACTTCTAGCTAGCCTGTAAGTACCTAAGTGGACAAAGTCGAAAACTGACTGGCACAATATGCGAGAACTGGTGTGCGACCCGAAGACAAAGTGTTAAACTAAACCTTTGGGGCTTCATCGCATTCTGTGAAAGGTTTGAAATCATTCAAACCAAAGTGATTATAGGTTCTTAGCCCACGACATAAGCCGAATATCACAATTTACAAAGGGAGCTCTAATTGCCACCCTCAGTCAAGCTCTTGTGGTTAAATGAAAGATGTAAAGCCACATAGTGTGACTGCTTCATTTTCTCCCGCATTACCTCCTTAGGGCACCAAGACGTTGGCTAATGTTAACAATGCGGAGGCCCAAAACAACCCCGCTAGTATCTGGTAGGGCGCTGAAGCCGACGACTGGAAACTTTCAATATTAGAACAACCACACATGAGTTGCAATTAAAAAGACATGCTCTACCATGCAAAAATTAAAAGGAATTTTATAATACAACTATAATAAAATCTTTGGAGCAGTGCACTTCTATAACCCGAGCACCTTCCATGGCGGAGGAGAAATACAACTTTGGGTGTCTATGCTCCTTCCGGGCGATGGAGGAGCGGTGGCTATCTTCAAAGGCTCCATCTTTGGCAAGTGTATCATCGTCCTTGCAAAGGCCATCCGAGCTATCTCGATGCTGACACGACGCTTCATAATGTCAATTTAGGGCGCAACCACAATTAGTTTTTGCACCAGGCCAAAATATCTACTCGGCAACGGTTCTGTCAACCAAATCCTGATGCACAGGTCTTTCTTGGCTGGTCCTGTCAATTTGTGAAGCTCTGACAATTGTTTCAACTGATCGAAGACAAGCATGGGTTGCTTGGGGGCCTGAAATTGTGCCTAGAAAAGCCTTTGCTAGGCAGCGCCCTCCTGGGATGCATAGTGCTTCACAACTTCCGCCGCACTCTTTGGGAGATCTGCAATCGCACCTCAAGAACGCCACACTCAAGTAAGCAATAAAAATCTTCGTCCACCAAATGTACATTGTAGTAAATATCTCTTACCATATGTATTTTTCTTGATCTGATGGATCTCTCCCCGAAGATCGTGTGCCTCCTTCCATGTTTCTTGTAGTGTGCGGTTACCGAGGTCGGTTCAGAAGAGTTTTCTTTGTTCTTCTGCTCAAGGGTCTCATTTTTCATGACGGCCTCCTTGAGCTCCCGTGGGACCTCATTAACCCGGGACTCAGACTTCTCACTAGCAGCCTTGGCTTGTGCGGCCACCACTCTTTATTCGGCGGCCTCCTACTTGGGCTTGTCCAGTTTGGCTTTAAGCTACTGTGACAGCCTGAGACCGACGCTCCAGAAGATTCACCTCTTATTCTATTGCCGCCGTGTGATTAGATTGTGTGTCGCATTCATCATTGCATCATTCACATCATCTGCGTTGCATCGGCACTCTGTTGCTGCCACTTTTCAAAACTTGCATCTGTTATAAGCTGTCGGTTCTCTCTGTTTTGTCGTTGACCGTTTTGAGTCCAACCACACACGCACGCGCCCACAACATCGTTAAAATATTGTTTGTAAAACCGCGTATCAAATATTAACGGATTGGGTTGAACCTTGGCGTGTAGTATTGTTTTTATGTAGGTAGGCCGTCTGCCAATTATCGTCGCAATCAGAGCTCGTTTGATACCCGTACCGTTTAGTATATCATGGCACTATATATAGCCAGTTTATTATCGGACATTCAGTGTTTTAAAAAACTATGTCACGGGCCACACCATTTCCCTCTCACCCTCACATACCCCAACTACACAGCCCATTAGTGCCATTTAGCCACTTCCTCGATTCATGGTCGTTGGATCGCGACCGGACGGACGAGGTCCACCCCACCATAGCCCAACCCTATATAAGAACCACCCCATGGAGGAGATCTTTCACTACACTAGGGTTTTCCCCTAGCCATTTGCAGCCACCCCCTAGAAAAAACCCCACCCGCTAGCTCCACCTCCTCTCTTCCCGAAATCCAATCTCGGGACAGATCTGGAGCATTGGATATCCATCCAAAGGCCCAGATTCACCTAGTTTCCCCACCTACGGGACACGTCCACACCACAAACGGACATGTCCGGCGAACAAAGGCAGAGCCGAGCTCCACCCGAGCCATGCCGCAACCTTCTATAGCCGACCCTTGCAGCTCCGCGCCGGAGCACGTCGCCGGAGCCGAGCCAGGGCACCGCCATCGCCGGCCAGCCGCCGCCCTCGCTGGAGCCGCGACACCTTTGCCCCGGGAGCTGCTCTACCGCACGCCGCATGGAGCCTCAACTCCGGCCATGCCCCGGCCAGCCGCAGCTCCCCCGGTTTTGCCCCGCGCCACCAGATCTCCATCGCTCTGCCTCCGAATGGTTATGGCTAGGCCCGGACAGGGGGACCCCATCCCAGCCCTTGCAGCTCCTGTGGCCCCGCTCGCCGGAATCGCCGCCATGTCCTTCTGCCCTTGACCTCCTGTAGAGACCGGGAGGAGGACGAACCGCCCAAGTGTGTCGCACCCTCACCTCCTGTGGGCCCAGTTGGCAGCCTCCAGCCATAGGCCAGCGCCGTGGGCTACGATCACGCCCAAGGCCCAACTCTATTGCCCGAGCCAGCCGGCCCACATCGCTCCACCGAACAGGCCAAGGCCCAACCTCCTCCCTGGCTGACCACATCAGGCCCTCTGGTGAGCGTCATCCCACTATCCCCTACCCTATGCGTGTGATAACTAACTTGTGCCATCCCCTGTTTCAGCCCGTAGTTAGATTCGGCCCGTTTAGTTTTTTTAGGTTGGCGGATTTATTAATTTCACAAAACATGCATATTTTCAAATGCCCGTAGGTTTTAAACCATGCGTGGGATCATGACAAGTTGTATAAGTGAAATGTGTAGAATTTCACATAGATTAATATTTTCCAGCTCTCATGCATATTTAAATCTGTTAGCTGCGCTCTTTGCATTGGTTTGCGTCACAACATGTTAAACCGGTTTAATTGGTAGCTAGTGAACCGTAGCTCCGTTGGAGATGAGCCTTATATGTAAATGGACTAGAACGACGGGTAGAATCACGTGAACCACTTTGTTTTGTCGTTTAAAAAAAATATAAAATGTGATTAGGACAAATCTGGATAGATTAAGAATTTAACACGTGGGGTCAGTTCGGAGATGCTATATGTCGTCTCCGGCCTCATTTAATATTCCTAGATATGTATTTTAATTTGTGATTCACCCCTTGCCATGTTTAATAACAGTTAATATTGTTATGGAAATAAACGGGAGTGAAATAAATAATTAAGCGTGGAGTTTTGTCAATATGCAACTGGTTGCATATTGAGCTTCACTTAACGTGTAGTGTTTGTTTGTTGTGATTGCCATGCCATACCTTGCATAATGTAAAGTCAACATGCATCATATTAGGGTGTGCATCATACCATGGATGTTTGTGGTGAATATCGTGTGTTTATGCTTGTTTTTGGTTTGCTTTATCTCGATAAAGTTCCGCAAGTGTGTCAGAATGTGAGGATCTGTTCGACTACGTTGGTTCGTCTGCTTCACGGAGTCGTTCTTCTTCCAAGCGAGATCTCAGGCAAGATGATCATTTCCCTAGATACCATTACTATCAATTCCATGCTAGTTGTCTCGCTTATTTCGATATGTCTCGCTGCCAACCACTTAAATGACAGCCTCTCAACATTGCCATGAAAACCTTCAACCTGTTCACAACCTAGCAAACCACTGATTGGCTATGTTACCGCTTGCTTAACCATGTGTTAGTTTTGCTAGTTGCAGGTGCAGTTGCTTCCATGTGATAACATGGGTTCCTTGTTATATCACCCTATTAAATGCTATTTAATTTAATACACCTATATACTTGTAAATGGTGGCAGGGTCGGCCTTTCTAGCCTGGTGTGTTTTGTTCGACCTTTGCCGCCTTAGTTTCGGCTACCGGTGTTATGTTTTATAATTGAGCACTCCTAACACGATCGGGGTTGTTATGGGGTCCCTCTTGATAATGTGTCTTAGATTAAAACTGGTCTGGCAAGGCCCAACTTTGGTTCTACATTTGCCCAATAACCTAATAAAAAGCATAGGGACCCGTCGGCACCCGCGGATAATTAATCAATCCCCGGGCCAGTGCTCCTCATGAGTGTTGGTCCAAACTGAGCGATGTCTAGTGCCCCCTCGTCACCCTGGGTTTCAGCCAACCCGACGTCTAGATCATCCGGTCGTGTCCGGAGAATGAGATACACGGCTCCTATCGGACTGTCGGCACGTCGGGCGGCCTTGCTGGATTAGTTTTACATTTTACGAAATATCTTGTGCATCGGGATTCCAGTGATGCTTTGGGCTATCTCAGAGTTCAGGTTTTCCACTAAGGAGTCCGATGAGATCGCGAGTTTATTGATCGAGGATTTCTATGCGGCTAGTGGTAATTTGAGATGGACTAGTTGGAGCACCCTTGCAGGGTTAAATCTTTAGGAATGTCGTGCGTGCGGTTATGTGGCAACGTGGAAACTTTGTTTAACATCCGGACACAATGGGGTTATGTATGACGTAAGTAGGTGTTCAGGATCATTAGTTTGATCATCAGTAGTTCACGTCCGCTGTGCATAGATCATCCCCCTCTTAATCTTGTACTCGTAAGTTATCCACCTTGAATAAATGCTTAGTCGCTTGCTGCAGCCTCACCACTTAACTATACCTCACCCATTAAGCTTTGCTAGTCTTGATACCTTCGAAAATGAGATTGATGAGTCCCTTGTGGCTCACAGGTTACTACAACACCAGCTGCAGGTACAGGTAATGCAATACTTTGACGTGAGCGCGATGATTGTTCTATTTAGAGTTTCTTCTTCTTCTTCCTTTTCGATCTAGGATGGGTTCCAGGTCGGCAGCCTGGGATAGCAAAGATGGATGTCACTCTTTTATCGTTTGTTTTCGTCCGTAGTCGGACCATGCTCTTCTTCTTGATGACTGATTATGTTGTTGCATCAATGTGACTCTGATGTAGCTTGTGGCGAGTGTAAGACAATTCCATATAATCATCTATATTGTACATGTATTTGTAACGGTATCCATTCTTGTGAAACGACAAGATGCGCTTCTATTCTTGTTGGGGCCCTCATGCCAAAATAAGGATAGGTTCGCATTTTGGGCGTTACCAGTTGGTATCAGAGCATTACTGACCTAGCAGCCCTCTTGATTGATCGAACTTGGCTGAGTCGAGTGTAGAGAAAAACTACTTTGAGTCTAGTTATATATCGGAGAGTAGGATTCTTTTTCTCCTCTTCTATGCTCTAGTGAGGAATCTTGACGTAATAATTTTAATTCTGCTCCTCTTCTCACTAAAAAAATTTATGATCAAAATGATATTTTTGGAATCAATATGATGTCGATGTGACAGAGTTCTGACTTGGTGCCTCCTACTGTGTTGATTTTATTCCGGGGAATCGAGCTCCATGGGATTCTTGAGCACATCGTTATCATTCAGATTTTTTAGTATCTCACGATGAAGGATGTTTGAGATTGCTTCAATACTAGTAGTGGCGAGATAACCCCGGCATCCCTAGTACTGGTGTAGAGAGTTCGGGGGTACTGCCATACTTAGTATCATTGTGATTACGAGGATCTGAGATAGATGAGTTTCCGAGATCTCTGGTTATGTGTTGACGAATGTGATACACTGGACATGTTAGTATTATTGCTAGGAGTTGAGTGATGGATTGTACTCCTTGTATCCATGGACCCGATTGGATGACCAGAAAATATCGGAAGTTCTTAGTTGGGAATTCAAGTAGTTACTTATAGGACAATCTTCCAACAGATGCATGATGTGAGGTTAGGGTTCGACATCTAGTGGATTCATTTGTTCACGGTCGTCTTACAGCGGTTCTTATTGTGTCTTAAAGAATCCTTGTAGCTTGATATGACTCGGGGACGCTTCGTATGTCGTGTGCACTGCCTTGTACGTGATGGCTACTGTAGGATACAACCCGTGCGATCCTATCCTCGAAAATATCAGACGAAATCTCTGTCATGAATTTGTTCCGGCTTGTTTCATAGGCTCAACTTTTGTTTTGTTGGAGTATGGTAATTCGAGTTGCTTCAACGTCAAATGGTGATTTCATATCTTTTCCAAGAGGTGTTCTCATATTTTTATGGAAATGGAGATTCTTTTTCTCAATCAAGTTGTCTTTGCAATTCTTATCAAACCAGAATCGTCATGTCAATTCTTCTCCATCCGGTGTGCTTCTCTTCAAGTCAATTCTATCCTCTCCAATATTTGCAACATAAATCTTTCATTTGTTCTGGAGTTCATATCATCTGTCCCAAGTTGTCTTTGTTTTTCCCTTCCCTCCCCCCTTTTCTTTAGTGATTCAATTCTCATCGAAGTGTCTTCTTTTCACGAGTTCTCAGTTTATCATTTTTCATTCTTGTTCTTTTTCCGGTGAAAATTCTTATCAACTCTTTCTTGTTTTTCATCTCTCCCTGTTCTATCTGGTGTGTTGAAGATTCTCAGAAGTTTCTGTTTTTATTCCTTTCAATTATTCCGAGGTTCTCACCTCATCAAGTTTTCATTAGTACTCGTGCAATATCTCTCTCTCTCTCTCTCTAAGTAATCTTTTCAACGGTGTTTCTTTTGAGTGGGCCCATAACCCACAGGTTTTTCCTAGGACCTTACCTATATATTCTAATCTTTTTCGGGGATCTCTTAATCTTTTGAGTGTGACGTAAGTATGTATGCCATCAGTCATATTCCTTCTCCAAGATTGCTTCAAATTATTTCTCATCATTGGCTCAACCTTTTCATATTTTATTCCGTAGGTCTCAGTTATTTTGGTGGTGTCCCTTCTCATCATTCTCAGCTTGGAAGACCGAAGGAGTGTTTCTCTCAAATCTTGTCCATTCTTTTGAAGATTATTATCTCAACTTGTGTTATCTTCGCAATTGTTCCCAATCATGAGAATTCTTTCCATATCTATCCGCGGATTTCAGTGTTGTGTTCATTTCTCGATCCTCCGAAGGCCATCATTTCAGAATACTTCTTCGCTCTCAGGTTTCAGCTTTCATTCTCAAATTATTTTCAATTGTTGTCTCTTCGTTCATCTCTCAAGTATTCCGGTGCCTTGTTCACGTTTTTCTCTCACGTGGCTCATGATATTTTCATTCTCATGTATCTCCATTCATTATTTTTATCCCCATCCATTCCCATTCTTACCGGTCTCTCCTTGAAGACTTCTTCAAGTTTGTGCTCATATCTCTCCTCAATCTTTTCAAGAAGAATAAGTGGTATGCTAAATCCGTTGCTTGCCATCAATTTAACTTGATGAAGGATAAGCATGACATAATTCTTATTCTTGTTTCATAGTGATTTCAATTCTTCTTCCGGAGTGGCTCGTGATATCAATTCTATTCCCAGCTGCTCCATCTTTTCTTTTCATTAATCCTTGAAGGTGGTGTTATAGCGTTCTTGTTAGTGGAGGAGTCTCGAAGAGCAGTTCTCTCAAGAATGAGATATTTAAGTCCACCAATTCTTTGATCATGAGATATTTTCAATGCATGATCCTTCATTGAAGTTATCTAGATTTAGATTTCACCTAAAGCTTTTCTTAAGGATTGCAACTATTATGGCGATTATCATTGATCCAAGTTCTCAATGTATCCTTTTGGTCTAAGAAGTTGTGCATGTATTGTTTCTCCCAATCAATCCTTGTTTCTGATAGTGGCTAGTTGTCACGTCATTAGTTTGACAACAAGCTTGTTCTTTTCGTTGTTGTTTTCCAACAACTACGTTCCATTCTTCTTGGCCGAAGGCTCTTCAATTCAATTGTCATAGAAGTTTTCATTTTCTTTTCCATTCCTAATTCCCAATGATCTAGTTTCTATTCTCTTATTCATAAGTTGTGGTGATGTTGCTCTGTTCAAACTATCATCTTGTTCTATCAAGATCATATTTTTTTCTTGCTTTCAATTACTTGGTTTGTCGTGAATCTTGTCAAGGTATTTCCATCTTATCAAAATTTTCTCCTCAAATTCCTACCGAAGTGCTGCCGAATTGTTTTGTGAATTCTATCTTGTGCCTCATATCATTCTTCTTCTCTTTGCAACCTTCAAGATTCATTGGTTTCACTCGGTTGTCAAAGAAGCGACTAAGTTTTACTTATTGTTCTTTCTCTTCCTCTTGCCCTTTCATTCTAAGATCTCGGGGCGAGATATCTTGTTAGTGTAGGAGAGTTGTGACAGCCCGAGATCGACACTCCAGAAGATTCCCCTCTTATTCCATTGCCGCGGTGCAATTCGATTGTGTGTCGCCTTCATAATCGCACCATTCACATCATTTGTGTTGCATCCGCACTCCGTTGCCGCCAGTTTTCAAAACTTGCATCCGTCATTAGCTGTCGGTTCTCTCTATTTTGTCGTTGACCGCTTTGAGTCCAACGATAGACGCATGCAACCGCGACATCGTTAAAATATTGTTTGTAAAGCCGTGTATAAAATATTCATGGATTGGATTGAAAGTTGGCGTGCGGTATTATTGTTATGTAGGTAGGCCACATGCCAATTTTTATCGCAATCGGAACTCATTTGATACCCTTACCGTTTAGTATATAGCGGCATTATAGCCGGTTTATTGTCGGACGTTTTATGTTTAAAAAAAATCTATCACGGGCCGCACCATTTCCTTCTGACCCCCACATATCCCAACTACACAGCCCATCAGTGCCATCTAGCCACTTCCTCCGTTCGTGGTTGTTGGATCGCGATCGGACGGATGAGGTCCACCCCACCATAGCCCAACCCTATATAAGAACCACCCCATGGAGGAGCTCTCCAATTGCACTAAGGGTATCCCCTAGACAATTTGCAGCCACCCCCCTAGAAAAAACCCCACCTGCTAGCGCCACCTCCTGTCTCCCCCAAAATCCAATCTCAAGACAGATCTGGACCACTCGATATCCATCCAAAGGCCCAGATTCGCCCAGTTTCCCCATCTACCGGACACGTCCAGACCACAACCGGACATGTCCGGCGACCAAAGGCAGAGCCGAGATCCACCCTATCCATGCCGCAACCTCCCGGAACCGACCCTCGCAGCTCCGCGCTGGAGCATGTCGCCGGAGCCAAGCCAGGGCACCGCCATCGTCGGCCAGCCGCCGCCCTCGCCAGAGCGGTGGCACCTCTGCCCCGAGAGCTGCTCTGCCGCTCGCCGCATGGATCCTCAACTCCGGCCATGCCCCGGCCAGCTGCAGCTCCCCCGACCAAGCCCCGCGCCACCGGATCTCCACCGCTCCGCCTCCGAACGGATCTGGCTAGGACCGGGCTGGGGGACCCCGTCCCAGCCCTCGCTGACGCCCTCCCGTGGCCCCACTCACCGAAATCGCCACCATGGCCTCGACCGCGTGTAGAGATCGGGAGGAGGTGATGTTTGTTGTGTATCCCCGGCAACAATGCCATAAATACTTCTGCTACTGCAACAAAAGACCTTCCAACGGCGCCAAAAATAGGCACGTCGACGGGAGAATACTTGGCTTGATCTTTGTGCTGCGGCTACTCCTTAAGGGACTTCCTAGGCAAGTATGCAAAGGATTTCCCCTCTGGCCTTGGAGCCTTGCATTGGTGTTCCCTCGAAGCGTAAAGGGTGATGTAGCATAGCGGGGGTAAGTATTTCCCTCAGTTTGAGAACCAAGGTATCAATCCAGTGGAGGAGTATCTCAAGATCCTGCACAAACACAAAAACTTGCTCCCAACGCTATGAAGGGGTTGTCAATCCCTTATAGATTGTTTGCCAAGTGAGAACTGAAAGCAACAAAGTAACAAAGAAAAGTAAAAGCGGAGGTGTAAATGATGGATGTAAATAGACCCCGGGGCCATAGTGTTTACTAGTGGTTCTCTCATGAAAGCAAATAGACGGTGGGTGAACAAATTACTGTCGAGCAATTGACAGAACCGCGCAAAGTCGTGACGATATCTATGCAATGATTATTTCTATAGGCATCACGTCCAAAACAAGTAGACCAATATCCTACATCTACTACTATTACTCCACACGTCGACCGATATCCTGCATGCATTTAGTGTATTAAGTCCATAAGAACAGAGTAACGCCTTAAGCAAGATGACATGATGTAGAGGGATAATCTCAAACCAATGATAAAACCCCCATCCTTTTACCCTTGATGGCAACTACTTGATGTGTGCCTTGCTGCCCCTACTGTCACTGGGAAAGGTCACCACATGGCAGAACCCAAAACCAAGCCCTTCTCCCATTGCAAGAATCACAGATCTAGTTGGCCGAACAAGACCCAAGACTCGGAGAGACTTACAAGGATATCAAATCATGCATATAAGAAATCAACAAAGACTCAAATATATATCATAGATAATATGATCAAAAATCCACAATTCATCGGATCTCGACAAACACACCGCCAAAGAAGATTACATCGGATAGATCTCCATGAAAATCATGGAGAACTTTGTATTGAAGATCCAAGAGAGAGAAGAAGCCATCTAGCTACTAACTACGGACCCGTAGGTCTAAAATGAACTACTCATGAGTCATTGGAGGGGCGATGATGACGATGAAGAAGCCCTCCAACTCCAAAGTCCCCTCCGGCAGGGCGCCGGGAAGGGTCTCCAGATGAGATCTCACGAAAACGGAAGCTTGCGGCGGCGAAAAAGTATTTTCGAGGCTCCCCTGATTTTTGGCAGAATATTTAGGAATTTATAGGCCAAAGACCTAGGTCAGGGGCGGCCAGGGAGGCCACAAGCCTGCCCACCACCGCCTCCCCTAGGGGCGGAGTGGGGGCTTGTGGGCTCCCTGGAGCCCACCTTTCCTGGCCCAAAGGCCCCCTGATCTTCTTCCGTTCGGGAAAAAATCATTTTGGGGTTTTTCTTCCGTTTGGACTTCGTTCCAAAATAAGATCTGAAAAGAGTCAATAACACGGAAAAAACAGGAACTGACACTTGGCACTGAATTAATAAGTTAGTCCCAAAAAATATATAAAAGGTACATAAAACAACCAAAGAAGATAAGATAACAGCGTGAAACCATCAAAATTTATAGATACGTTTGAGACATATCAAGCATCCCCAAGCTTACGTCCTACTCGTCCTCGAGTAGGGAAGTGATAAGAATGATTTTTTGATGCTTTCATGCTACCTAGCATAGGTGTCCTTTGTAATTCCTCTTATGTGACGTGAATGTTCAGATCCATTAGGTTCAAAACATTAGTTTGCTATTGCGTGGAAACAATAATAATTCAAGCAAACTAGCAAAGTAATCATGAACTTTCAAAATAACAAGGCCAAAAGAAAGTTATCCCTACAAAAGCATATAGTCTGGCTATGCTCTATCATCATTGCACGACGAATTTAAATCATGCACAACCCTGGTATTGGCCAAGTAATTGTTTCACACCTTTACTTTCTCAAACCTTTTCAACTCTCACGCAATACATGAGCGTGAGCCATGGTTATAGCACTATAGATGGTGTGGAATGTAGTGGAGGTTGCAAGACAAAAAGGAGAAGATAGTCACATTAACTAGGCATATCAATGAGCTGTGGAGATGCTCATCAATAGATATCAATGTGAATGAGTAGGGATTGCCATACAATTGATGCACTAGAGCTATGAGTATGTGAAAGCTCTTATAGAAAACTAGTGGGTGTGCATCCAACTTGCTTGCTCAAGAAGACCTAAGGCAATTTTGAGGAAGCCTATCATAGGAATATACAAACCAAGTTAAATAATGAAAATTTCCCACTAGCTATATGGTGGTGAAAAAACAAGAGACTCTCAATCATGAGTATCATGGTGCTTAATATGCACAAGTGTGGAAAAGGTGGTAGCATTGTCCCTTCTCTCTTTTTCTCTCATCATTTTTTTTGGTGGGCTCTTTGGCCTTTTTTTGGTGGGCTTCTTTGTCCTCTTTTATTTCCTCACATGGGATAATGCTCCATTAATGATGATCATCACACTTTCAACTCAAAACTTAGAGTAACGATGACTCTATATGGAATGCCTTCGGTAGTGTACCGTGGCAATGATCCAGCATGGCATAGACATCAATGGAAACATCATGCTAGCTATCTTACGATCATGCAATGGCAATGTAGACGTGGTGGCACATGTCATGGTGGTAGTTGCATGGCAATGTATCTCAAAATGACTTTGAAAAAGCCATAGTAGGTAGGTATGGTGGCTGTTTTGAGGGAGGCTAATGGTGGGTTTTGTGCACCGGCGAAAGTTGCACGACACTAAGAAGATAGTGATGGTGGAAGGTGAAAGTGCATCTAAACCACGGACTCAACATTAGTCATGAAGAACTAATATACTTGTTGCAAAAGTTTTATTAGTAATCGAAACAAAGCATTGAACGCATACTCCTAGGGGAAGGGTTGGTAGGTATAAACAATCGCGCGATCCCGACCGCCACACAAAGGATGACAATAAATAGACTAATCATGCTCAGATTTCATCACATAGCGGTTCACCATACGTGCATGCTACGGGAATCACTAACTTCAACACAAGTATTTCTAGATCCACAACACCTTACCAGCATGACTTTAATATTACCATAACCACAACTCAAAACTAATTGAGATGAATCAAACTTCTCTAACTATTCAATGCACATGAAGGTGGAAGTTTTCGTATCCCTTTGGATAGCTACCCCTTCTGAGAATACTTTCAAAGAATATATCAACTACCAAGCCACGCACCGCTGTGCTCTAAAAGATAGAAGTGAAGCACATAGAGCAAAAGTATCTAGCTCAAAAGATATAAGTGAAGCACATGTGAGCTGAATTGTCTACCAAAGGATATAAATGAAGCTCGACAAAATCAAGGTGTATGCATGCCTCTCTCTCTAGGTGTGCAGCAAGGATGATTGTGACACAACAAAAATAAAAGACTCCTACGATACAAGACGCTCCAAGCAAAAACACATAACATGTGGTGAATAAAAATATAGCCCCAAGTAACGTTACCGATGGATTGAAGACGAGAGAGGGGATGCCTTCCCGGGGCAACCCAAGCTTAGGCTTGTACGGCATCCTTGAATCTCTTGGGGTGCCCTGGGCATCCCCAAGCTTGAGCTCTTGCCACTCTTTATCTTTTTGTCCATAAGAACTTCACCCAAAACTTGAAAACTTGACAACACGAAACTTAAACAGAAACTCGTGATAACATTAGTACAAGAAAGCAAACCACCACTTCCTTAGGTACTGTAGCAAACTTAAATTCTTCTTGTGATGATGTTGGGTTACTGTACTTTCAATCTTCCATGGCTAATACCCCCCGATACTATCCATAGTTTCATCAAAATAAGCAACCAACACAACAAAAACAGAATTTGTTAACAGCAGACCAGTCTGTAGCAATCTGTATATTTCGTATATCTCTCGTACTTCAATAATTCTAAAAAATTACGAAAGTCTGAAGAATTTGCGTAGCAATCAGCAGCAAAAAAGAATCAACTCAAAAGCTCTTACAGAAAAAAAACAAAAATTCTTTTCGTGAGCAGAAAGTTTCTGTCTTTTCCAGCATGACCAACCGATCATCCCCAAGACTAATCATAACGGTTTTGCTTGGCACAAACGCAAAAAGGAACACAAAAAAAACACAATCATAACAGAATTATGAAAGTGTGGAAAACACAAAACAGAAAGAAAAAGGATAGATTCGTTGGGTTGCCTCCCAACAAGCGCTATTGTTTAACACCCTTAGCTAGGCATTCAATGATGCTCTCACAAAAGACAAGAATTGAAGCACAATGAGAGCATCCTAAAGCATGTGAAAATCACATCTAAGTCTAACATACTTCCTATGCATAGGCATTTTATAGGAAAATAAATTGTCAAGACAACCAATAGCTACCGTATGCAAGGAAGAAGAAAGAGACAATATCAATCTCAACATAACGAGAGGTAATTTGGTAACATGGAAGTTTCTACCACAATATTTTCCTCACTCATAGCAACTACATGTGGGATCATATTCAAATTCAACAATATAGCTATCCCATAGGATATTATTTTCATGACCCACATGCATGCAAAGTTGACGCTCTTCAAAAATAGTGGGATTATCATCAAATAAAGTCATGACTTCTCCAATCCCACTTTCAGTATAGTTACAAATATCATATTCATCATGAGGTTTGAACAAATTTTCAAGATCATAAGAAAGATCATCACCCCAATCATGATTATTGCAACAAGTAGTGGTCATAGCAAAACTAGCATCCCCAAGCTTAGGGTTTTGCATATCCGTAGCATGATTGTCACTAATAGAATTTATAGTGAAACCATTGCAATCATGCTTTTCATCCAAGGAGCCCTCGTGAATCACTTCATGAATTTCTTCCTCACAATTTTCAGATTCACGCGTCTTAAGCAAAACTCCATAGAAATAGTCAATTGTCCTCAACTCACTAGCAATTCGTTCAACAATAGTGGGTCTCTTAAAGAGACTAGCTAGTGGATGTGGATCCATATCAATAGATTTTCAGCAAGCAAAGATGCAAGCATATTGAAGGCACATGGCACACAAGCGAACAGAAAGCAAGCGAGAGCAAAGGGCAAACGAAAAAAGCAGAGGAGAAAGGCAAATGAAAACGACAAATGTGAAGTGGGGGAGAGGAAAATGAGAGGCAATTGGCAACAAAAGTAAATGCAAGAGAAGAGTTTGTGAGACCTACTTGGATAGATCTTGATTTCTCCTCCCCGGCAACGGCGCAAGAAATACTTCTGATGTTTGCTGTGTATCCCCGGCAACGGCGCCAAAAATACTTCTGCTACTGCAACAAAAGACCTTCCAACGGCGCCATAAATAGGCACGTCGACGGGAGAATACTTGGCTTGATCTTTCTGCTGCGGCTACGCCTTAAGGGACTTCCTAGGCAAGTATGCAAAGGATTTCCCCCATGGCCTTGGAGCCTTGCGTTGGTGTTCCCTCGAAGCGGAAGGGGTGATGTAGCGTAGCGGTGGTAACTATTTCCCTCAGTTTGAGAACCAAGGTATCAATCCAGTGGAGGAGTATCTCAAGATCCTGCACAAACAAAAAAACTTGCTCCCAACGCTATGAAGGGGTTGTCCATCCCTTATAGGTTGTTTGCCAAGTGAGAACTGAAAGCAAAAAGTAACAAAGCAAAGTAAAAGCGGAGGTGTAAACGATGGTTGTGAATAGACCCGACGGCCGTAGTGTTTACTAGTGGCTTCTCTCATGAAAGCAAATAGACGGTGGGTGAACAAATTACTGTCGAGCAATTGATAGAACCGCGCAAAGTCGTGACGATATCTATGCAATTATTATTTCTATAGGCATCACGTCCAAAACAAGTAGACTGATACTATCTGCATCTACTACTATTACTCCACACGTCGACCGCTATCCAGCATGCATCTAGTGTATTAAGTCCATAAGAACAGAGTAACGCCTTAAGCAAGATGGCATGATGTAGAGGGATAATCTCAAACCAATGATAAAAACCCCATCTTTTTACCCTTGATGGCAACTACTTGATGTTTGCCTTGCTGCCCCTACTGTCACTGGGAAAGGTCACCACATGGCAGAACCCAAAACCAAGCAGTTCTCCCATTGCAAGAATCATAGATCTAGTTGGCCGAACAAGACCCAAGACTCGAAGAGACTTACAAGGATATCAAATCATGCATATAAGAAATCAGCAAAGACTCAAATATATATCATAGATTATCTAATCACAAATCCACAATTCATCGGATCTCGACAAACACACTGCCAAAGAAGATTACATCGGATAGATCTCCATGAAGATCATGGAGAACTTTGTATTGAAGATCCAAGAGAGATAAGAAGCCATCTAGCTACTAACTACGGGCCCGTAGGTCTGAAGTGAACTACTCACGAGTCATTGGAGGGCGATGATGATGATAAAGAAGCCCTCCAACTCCATAGTCCCCTCCGGCAGGGCGCCGGGAAGGATCTCCAGATGAGATCTCGTGGAAACGGAAGCTTGCGGCGGCGGAAAAGTATTTTCGAGGCTCCCCTGATTTTTTGCGGAATATTTGGGAATTTATAGGCCCAAGACCTAGGTCAGGGGGCGGCTAGGGAGGCCACAAGCCTGCCCACCGCCGCCTCCCCTGGTGGCGGAGTGGGGGCTTGTGGGCTCCCTGGAGCCCACCTGGCCTGACCCAAAGGCCCCCTGATCTTCTTCCGTTCGGGAAAAAGTCATTTCGGAGTTTTCTTCCATTTGGACTCCGTTCCAAATTCAGATATGAAAAGAGTCAAAAACAAGGAAAAAACAGGAACTGGCACTTGGCACTGAATTAATAAGTTAGTCCCAAAAAAGATATAAAAGGTACATAAAACAACCAAAGAAGACAAGATAACAGCGTGAAACCATCAAAAATTATAGATACGTTTGAGACGTATCAGGAGGACAAACTTGTGAGCATCAACCCGCTATCCCCCGCCCAATGCACGTGATTACTAACTTGTGCCATGCCCCTGTTTCAGCCCGTAGTTAGATTCGGCTCGTTTAGGTTTTTTAGGTTGGCGGATTTGTTAATTTCAAGAAACATGCATATTTTCAAACGCCCGTAGTTTTTAAACCGTGCGTTGGATCGCAACAAGTTGTATATGTAAAACATGTAGAATTTCACGTAGATTAATATTTTCGAGATCTCATGCATATTTAAATCTGTTAGCTATGTTTTTTGTATTGGTTTGCGTGACTACATGTTAAAAGGGTTAAATTCGTAGCTAGTGAACCGTAGCTCCGTTGGAGATGAGCCTTATATGTAAATGGACTAGAACGATGATTGAACCACGTGAACCACTTTGTTTTTCCGTTTAAAAAAACATAAAATGTGATGAGGACAACTCTGGACAGATTTATAATTTAACACATTGGGTCAGTTCGGAGATGCTATATGTCATCTTCGGCCTCATTTAAAATGCCTAGATATGTAGTTTAATTTTTTCTTCACCCCTTTCCATGTTTAACAACATTTAATACTAGTGTCAAAATAAACGAGAGTGAACTACATAATTAAACATGGAGTTTCGTCAATATGCAAATCGTTGCATATTGAGCTTCACTTAATGTGTAGTGTTTGATTGTTGTGATTGCCATGCCATGCCTTGCATAATTTAAACTCGACATGCATCATATTAGGGTGTTCATCATATCATGCAAGTGTGTGGTTAATATCGTGTGTTGATGCTTGTTTCCGGTTTGGTTCGTCTCGATAGAGTTCCGCAAGCGCGTGGGAATGTGAGGACCCGTTCAACTACGTCGGTTCGTCTGCTTCACGGAGTCGTTCTTCTTCCAAGCAGGATCTCAGGCAAGATGATCATTTACCTAGATACCATTACTATCAAATGCCATTCTAGTTGTCTCGTTTCTTTCTATATTCTCATTGCCTACCACTTAAATGTCAGCCTCTCAACATTGCCATGAAAACCTTGAACCTGTTCACCACCTAGAAAACCACTGATTGGCTATGTTACCGTTTTCTTAACCATGTGTTAGCGTTGCTAGTTGCAGGTGAAGTTGCTTCCATGTGATAACATGGGTTCCTTGTTATATCACCCTATTAAATGCTATCTAATTTAATGCACCTATATACTTGGTAAAAGGTGGAAGGCTAGGCCTTTGTAGCCTGGTGTTTGGTTCCACCTTTGCTGCCTTAGTTACGGCTGCCGGTGTTATATTCCATAATTGAGCCCTCCTAACACGATCATGGTTGTTATGGGGACCCCATTGATAATTTGTCTTAGATTAAAACTGGTCTGGCAAGGCCCAACTTTGGTTCTACATTTTCCTAATAACCTAATAAAATGCATAGGGACCCGCCGGCACCCGCGGATAATTAATCAACCCCCGGGCTAGTGCTCCTCATTTGTGTTGGTCCAAAGTGAGCGATGTCCGGCGCCCCCTGGTCACCCGGGGTTTCAGCCAACCCGACGTCTAGCTCATTCGGTCATGCCCTGAGAATGAGATACGCAGCTCCTATCGAGACTATCGGCATGTCGGAAGGCCTTGCTGGATTAATTTTACCTTTTATGAAATATCTTGTGCATCGGGATTCCGGTGATGCTTTGGGCTATATCAGAGTTGAGGTTTTCCACTAAGGAGTCCAACGAGATCGCGAGTTTCGTGATCGAGGATTTCTATGCGGCTTGTGGTAATTTGTGATGGACTAGTAGGAGCACCCGTGCCGGGTTAAATCTTTTGAAAAGTCGTGCCCGCGGTTATGTGGCAACGTGGAAACTTTGTTTAACATCCGGTTCTAGATAACTTGAAGTTAACATAATTAAAACTTGCCAACTGAGTGTGTAATCATGACTGTCTCTTTCGTGAGCTCCGTCTCCGATCGAGGACACGGTGGGGTTATGTCTGACTAAGTAGGTGTTCAGGATCATTCGTTTGATCATGAGTAGTTCACGTCTGCTGTGTGTAGATCATCCCCCTCTTATTCTTGTACTTGTAAGTTAGCCACCTTGAATAAATGCTTAGTCGCTTGCTGCAGCCTCACCACTTAACCATACCTCACCCATTAAGCTTTGCTAGTCTTGATACCTTTAGAAATGAGATTGTTGAGTCCCTTGTGGCTCACAAGTTACTACAACAACATCTGCAGGTATGGGTAAAGCAATACTTTGACGTAAGCGCGATGATTGTTCCATATACTCATCTATTTTGTACATGTACTTGTAACGATATCCATTATTGCTAAACAACAAGAGGCACTTCTATCTCTGTCGAGGCCCTAGTGCCAAAATAAGGATAGGTTCACATCTTGGGCGTTACAACTGCTCAACATCAGCAGCAACAACTGTGATGGTCATTCAAACAAAATGCACTTAGAGACAAAATTTCAAACACCTCAATGAAAGAGCTAAGGCTTGAACACTTATTTTTTGTGTCTTCAAACCCCTTGTTGATGTGGGCCAGCTCCTCCTCGAAAACCTTTGGTTTCTGGTTCGTTTCTGACAACTCCAAGGAGTTGCGGGCTGCGGCTGACGTAGAGGCGTGCAGAAGAGCATTTTTCACACTTATATAGTTCTTGATTTTTTTAGAAATCCTCTACTATGGTGTTTCTTATCAACCCACTAGAGTCTTGGGGACTACAAGCAACTTTTTCTGAACTTTTCTAACCCTCGCATGAGTTTTTATCACTCACACACACCTCAGGAGCAACTGTGCATAAGATTGCTTACAGACAATGCAAAATGCAGAATCACTTTGTTAATGAAAATATATGCGGATTACCTCTCGAAAGCTTCTTTCAGACCGTTATCAATGGACTGAATGCTTTGCGATACCGCACTAAGATGAGTGCAGCCACGCAGATCGGAGTTTCTCCGTTGAGGATGGCTCTGGGTGTGCCATAGCAGTCTCCCTTCATGGAGAGACTACTACTAACTGCGCCAGAGAGGGAGGAACCTTCGGTGTTGTCTTGGAAGGAGCCCTAGAAGGTCTGGACCCTCCTTCCTTTCTTGTTTGGAGGTATTCATTCTCCTCGTCCTTTGTGGTCGAGGTTTCAACCTCGGCCATCATATTTTCACCCCCAGCCGTTGTTTTCAGCGCAGGGGGCCTCTCTAGATACCACCTCCTCGATCTCCTCGATAACAAGGGAGGTGTATGGTGTGAGCCAGTCCCACTTTTAGCCAGATTGGGTGGCAACGAATCCCCCTATGAAATTTGATCGATGGGGAAGTCACGCTACGGGCTGCAATTCGGAAAATGAGCCTAGTTAGAGCCACGACACTTAAAGGAATGGACTGTTCGGATTTTTGATAGGTACCTTTGCCCTCGGGGTTTCACCCTGAGGGTCCTCCGGGGGACGTGTGCTTCATCCTTGGACTCCTCTTCCAAGTCCGGAATATCCTCAAACGGGGTCTTGGGGGCCCTACATTTGTGTTTTGGAGCAATGGGAGCTGGATCTCCCTCGGCATCTTCGGATGCCACTCTTTTCTTCGTATGGGAGGAGTCGCTCACCTCCTCCTCCTCCTCTTCTTCTTCTCCCTCCAGGTTGGAGGGAGCCAGCATCTCTTTGTACCTAGTGTCCGGTGGATCCTTTGATCGAACAACCTCCTGGATCTTCTTGTTCCCCTTCTTCTGCTCCTCCTTCTCCCTCGAATCCGTGTACGGCGTCTCGACCAACATGGCTGCCAACAATGGTGTCATATTGTCTTCGGGAAAAGGCGTCGGACAGTTGATCTCCTGAGACTTTTTTAGCCAGATCTGCAAGCATGGGAGAAGGAAGAAGTGATTACCTTGTTAAAAGGGAAGGATGAAAACTAAATATATGATAAAAACCTTACCGACCCGAACGGGTTAAGGATGAAAAGGCCTACGACTTCCTCCTCGGTGGGCCAAACCTTTTGTAGCTTAAAAAGCACCATCCACAGCTTCTCACGAGAAATGCGGGAAAAGTTGTGCACAGGGCCTGTCACACTATTCGTATCATCCGGATTGTAGTCCCACATTGGGACAGGTCGGTGCTGGTAGGGGAGAAGGCAGCGATGCAATATTACCTGGATTACATTGGTAAGCTTAATCTTCTTATAAAATAGATTGGAGATCTTCTTTGTGAGCTCCTTCACCTCTATGGCTGATATATCTCAAACGTATCTATAATTTTTGATGGTTTCATGTTGTTATCTTGTCAACTTTGGATGTTTTATATACCTTTTGTATCTTTTTTGGGACTAACTTATTAGTTTAGTGCCAAGTGCCAGTTCATGTTTTTTCTGTGTTTTTGACTCTTTTCATATCTGATTTTGGAATGGAGTCCAAACGGAATAAAATCCCCAAAATGAATTTTTCCAGAACGGAAGAAGATCGGGGGACTTGACGGCCAAGGAAGGAGGCCCATAGGGAGCTCACAAGCGCTGACGCCGCGGCCAGGGGGGGCCGTGCCGACCAGGCTTGTGGCCTCCCTAGAGCTCCCCTGCCCTAGCTCTTTGGCCTATAAATTCCCTAAAATCCCAGAAAAAATCAGGGCGTCCACGAAACCACTTTCCCGCCGCCGCAAGCTTCCGTTTCCGCGAGATCTCATCTGGAGACCCTTCCCAGTGCTCTGCCGGAGGGGACTTTGGAGCTGGGGGGCTTCTGCATCAACATCATCGCCTCTCCAATGACTCGTGAGTAGTCCACTTCAGACCTACGGGTCTGTAGTTAGTAGCTAGATGGCTTCTTCTCTCTCTTGGATCTTCAATACAAAGTTCTCCATGATCTTCATGGAGATCTATCCGATGTAATCCTTTTTGGCGGTGTGTTTGTCGAGATCCAATGAATTGTAGATTTGTGATCAGATTATCTATGAATTATATTTGAGTCTTTGCTGATTTCTTATATGCATGATTTGATATCCTTGTAAGTCTCTCTGAGTCTTGGGTTTTGTTTGGCCAACTAGATCGATGATTCTTGCAATGGGAGAAGTGCTTGGTTTTGGGTTCATACCGTGCGGTGACCTTTCCCTGTGACAGAAGGGGCAGCAAGGCACGCATCATGTTGTTGCCATCAAGGGTAACAAGATGGGCTTTCATCGTAGATTTGCGATTGTCCATCTACATCATGTCATCTTGCTTAAGGCGTTACTCTGTTCTTATGAACTCAATACACTAGATGCATGCTGGATAGTGGTCGACGTGTGGAGTAATAGTAGTAGATGCAGAAAGTATCCGTCTACTTGTTTTGGACGTGATGCCTATAGATATGATCATTGCCATAGATAACGTCATGACTTTGCGCGGTTCTATCAATTGCTCGACAATAATTCGTTCACCCACCGTCTACTTGCTTTCATGAGAGAAGCTACTAGTGAACACTATGGCCCTCGGGTCTATTCACAACTATCGTCTCCACATTTACTTTTACTTTGCTTTGTTTCCTTTTTTGCTTTCAGTTCTCACTTTGCAAACAATCTATAAGGGATTGACAACCCCTTCATAGCGTTGGGTGCAAGCTCTTTGTGTTTGTGCAGGTACTTGTCACTTGACGCGACCGTCCTACTGGATCGATACCTTGGTTCTCAAACCGAGGGAAATACTTACTACCGCAGTGCTACATCACCCTTTCCTCTTCAAGGGAACACCAACGCAAGGCTCCAAGGCCGTGGGGGAATCCTTTGCATATTTGCCAAGGAAGTCCCTGTAGGCGTAGCCAGCAGCAGAAGGATTCCTTGCGCCGTTGCCGGGGAAGGTCTTTTGTTGCCGTAGCAGAAGGATTTCTGGCGCCGTTGCCGGGGAGAGATCAAGTAAAGATCTATCCAAGTAAGTGTCACAAACTCATCTCTTGCATTTACCTTTTTTGCCAGTTGCCTCTCGTTTTCCTCTCCCCAACTTGACATTTGCCGTTTTCATTTGCCTTTCTCCTTTGCCGTTTTCATTTTCCTTTCTCCTTTGTCGTTTTCATTTGCCTTTCTCCTTTGCTTTTTTCCGTTTGCCTTTTTTCGTTCGCCCTTTTCTCTCGCTTGCTTTCTGTTTGCTTGTGTGCCATGTGCTTTCAATATGCTTGCATCTTGGCTTGCTAAAAATCTAGTGATATGGATCCTCATCCACTTGCTAATCTCTTTAAGAGATCCAATTATGTTGATCCAATTGCTAGTGAGTTGACTGCACTTGACTATCTTTATGGAGTTTTGCTTGAGAAGCATGAATCTGAAAAATTGTGAGGAAGAAATTTATGAAGTGATTCACGAGGGCTCCTTGGATGAAAAGCATGATTGCAATGGTTTCACTATAAATTCTATTAGCGACAATCATGCTAAAAATATGCAAAACCCTAAGCTTGGGGATGCTAGTTTATCTATGTCTACTACTTGTTGCAATGATCATGAGTGGGGCGATGATTTTTCTCATGATCTTGAAAATTTGTTTAAGCCTCATGATGAATATGATATTTGCAATATTATTGAAAGTGGGTTTGGAGAAGTCATGACTTTAGTTGATGATAATCCCACTATTTTTGAAGAGCGTCAAATTTGCATGCATGTGGATCATGAAAAGAATATCCTTTGTGATTGCTATTTTGTTGAATTTGATTATGATCCCACATGTAATTGCTATGAGAGAGGAAAATATTATGGTACAAACTTTCATGTTACCAAATTACCTCTCGTTATGTTGAGATTGCTATTGTCTCTTTCTTCTTCCTTGCATTTGGTAACTATTGGTTGTCTTGCCAATTTGTTTTCCTATAAAATGCCTATGCATAGGAAGTATGTTAGACTTAAATGTTATTTTCACATGTTTCATGATGCTCTCGTTGTGCTTCTATTCTTGTCTTTTGTGTGAGCATCATTGAATTATCAATTCGTAGCTAAGGGCGTTAAACAATAGTGCTTGTTGGGAGGCAACCCAATGAATCTATCCTTTTTCTTTATGTTTTGTGTTTTCCACACTTTCATAATTCTGTTATGAGTGTGTTTTTTGTGTTTCTTTTGTGTTTGTGCCAAGCAAAACCGTTATGATTAGTCCTGGGGATGATTATTTGATCATGCTGGAAAAGACAGAAACTTTCTGCCCACGAACTTTTTTTGATTTTTTTCTGTGAGAGATTTTGAGTTGATTCTTTTTGCTGCTGATTGCTATGCAAATTCTTCAGACTGTCATAATTTTTCAGAATTTTTGAAGTACCATAAGTATACAAATTTCTATAGACTAGTCTGCTGTTAAGAGATTCTGTTTTTGTTGAGTTGGTTGCTTATTTTGATGAAACTATGTATAGCATCGGGGGGTATTAGCCATGGAAGATTGAAAATACAGTAACCCAACATCAACATAAGTAGAATTTAAGTTTGCTACACTACCTAAGGAAGTGGTGATTTGCTTTCTTATACTAATGATATCATGAGTTTCTGTTTAAGTTTCGTGTTCTGAAGTTTTCAAGTTTTGGGTGAAGTTCTTATGGACAAAGAGATAAAGAGTGGCAAGAGCTCAAGCTTGGGGATGCCCAAGGCACCCCAAGTTGATTCAAGGATGCCGAAAAAGCCTAATATTGGGGATGCCCCGGGAAGGCGCCCCCTCTTTCGTCTTCAATCCATCGGTAACGTTACTTGGGGCTATATTTTTATTCACCACATGTTATGTCTTTTGCTTGGAGCGTCTTGTATCGTAGGAGTCTTTTATTTTTGTTGTGTCACAATCTTCCTTGATGCACACCTAGAGAGAGAGACATGCACTCACCGTGATTTTGTGTAGCGACCCGACTCAAAACGAGTCAAGCCTCTATGCATCTGTGCCATCCCTGGATCAGTATGCTGGCACACACAGTACATCAATGTATATATCAAAGTGCAATCACATGTAAATAGCGTAAAACTGATATATACCTTACCGGAAACAGTCAAAGGGATTGGAGTCCCAATAAACACCAACGGCAAGTTGAGTGTAGACGGTAACCCTGAATCGTACTCTTACTCGTCGAAGAAAAAATATCTGCAACATAAGACGTTACAGTCGTGTAGGTCAGCATATTGAATATGTCGGCAAGTCACATAAGAGAGAGGTGAAAAGTAATCATCTATTCTATATGCATATATGGCAGGTGGGGCTATAATTTTTTAGCGGAAAAGCAAAGTTTTCTCCTACAACAATAGAGGGGCTAAAAGCAAAATATTACTACGTTGTTGGTTGTTAATGAGATGGTTCCGCCAACCAGTTCTCATACCCAAGTTATCAATATTACCCACATCAAATATATATAATGGTGTTGAGAATTTCAGATAATTTCAGTTCCTTTGGCTCAAGTTGTCCATGACCGTGGACACGGCTAATCGATTAGGTTTGAGTACTCTGCAGAGTTTTTGCACACGTTCCCCACAAGATTGGATCGCCTTCGGGTATGTCCTCGCACTTCAGGGTGTTTGAAGACCGGATAATCAAAACATGGTCTTTCAACGGGTCCCTCTGATCCTCTGTCGGTGCCCATCCAATCCTACCGTTCTTCTACATCTGCTAGCACCGCTTGTCCAGAGTCGCCACGTTGTCCAACCAAGCCAGAGCCCATAATGACTTGTGGCTGTGCAGGTATGCCTTGGGTCTTGAAAATATCCGTCCATCTCTTTGAGCCTGGGTGAAGCTTTCCGCAAGATGTCATGGCACTTCTCCATGCATCCCGGGTCGTCCACTGGTTTCTCTAGAGAGCCCATCTAAACCGTCCTTCACCCATAGTTGCATTGCATCATGATGTCTTGAAAAGTCTTGTCTTAACTGGTCTTGGTTATTAAGTAAATCTCGCATCACTCGTGATAGACTCTCAACCAGAACCCCGTCTACTCAAGCATAGCATAACAAAATTTGTCGTCCTGGGCCGAGTAACAGGGTTGTTGGGGTGCCTACCACATGATACTACATCAAGTAACCATATTTTTCCAAGTACCTAGTCAGCATGCAAATGGGTATAGGATGGTAGAACTACGATGCATAAAACATAGGTGCTACTGTTGGAATTATGCCCTAGAGGAAATAATAAATATGGTTATTATTATAATTCCTGTATCAAGATAATAGTTTATTATCCATGCTATAATTGTATTGAATGAAGACTCATTTACATGTGTGGATACATAGACAAAACACCGTCCCTAGCATGCCTCTAGTTGGCTAGCCAGTTGATCAATGATAGTCAGTGTCTTCTGATTATAAACAAGGTGTTGTTGCTTGATAACTGGATCACGTCATTGGGAGAATCACGTGATGGACTAGACCCAAACTAATAGACTAGCATGTTGATCGTGTCATTTTGTTGCTACTATTTTCTGCGTGTCAAGTATTTATTCCTATGACCATGAGATCATATAACTCACTGACACCGGAGGAATGCTTTGTGTGTATCAAACGTCGCAACGTAACTGGGTGACTATAAAGATGCTCTACAGGTATCTCCGAAGGTGTTGGTTGAGTTAGTATGGATCAAGACTGGGATTTGTCACTCCGTGTGACGGAGAGGTATCTTGGGGCCCACTCGGTAATACAACATCACACACAAGCCTTGCAAGCAATGTAACTTAGTGTAAGTTGCGGGATCTTGTATTATGGAATGAGTAAAGATACTTGCCGGTAAACGAGATTGAAATAGGTATGCGGATACTGACGATCGAATCTCGGGCAAGTAACATACCGAAGGACAAAGGGAATGACATACGGGATTATATGAATCCTTGGCACTGAGGTTCAAACGATAAGATCTTCGTAGAATATGTAGGATCCAATATGGGCATCCAGGTCCCGCTATTGGATATTGACCGAGGAGTCTCTCGGGTCATGTCTACATAGTTCTCGAACCCGCAGGGTCTGCACACTTAAGGTTCGACCTTGTTTTATGCGTATTTGAGTTATATGGTTGGTTACCGAATGTTGTTCGGAGTCCCAGATGAGATCTCGGACGTCACGAGGGTTTCCGGAATGGTCCGGAAACGAAGATTGATATATAGGATGACCTCATTTGATTACCGGAAGGTTTTCGGAGTTACCGGGAATGTACCGGGAATGACGAATGGGTTCCGGGAGTTCACCGAAGGGGGGCAACCCACCCCGGGGAAGCCCATAGGCTTTGGGGGAGACACACCAGCCCTTAGTGGGCTGGTGGGACAGCCCACAAGTGCTCTATGCGCCAAGAGAAGAAAAATCAAGAGGAAAAGAAAAAAAAAGGGAGGAGGTGGGAAGGGAGGAGGACTCCCTCCCACCAAACCTAGTCCAACTCGGTTTGGGGGGGGAGAGTCCTCCCCCTTGGCTCGGCCGACCCCCTTGAGGGTCCTTGGATCCCAAGGCAAGGCCCCCTCCCTCCCACCTATATATACGGAGGTTTTAGGGCTGATTTGAGACGACTTTTCCACGGCAGCCCGACCACATACCTCCACGGTTTTTCCTCTAGATCGCGTTTCTACGGAGCTCGGGCGGAGCCCTGCTGAGACAAGGTCATCACCAACCTCCGGAGCGCCGTCACGCTGCCGGAGAACTCTTCTACCTCTCCGTCTCTCTTGCTGGATCAAGAAGACCGAGATCATCGTCGAGCTGTACGTGTGCTGAACGCGGAGGTGCCGTCCGTTCGGTACTAGATCGTGGGACTGATCGCGGGATTGTTCGCGGGGCGGATCGAGGGACGTGAGGACGTTCCACTACATCAACCGCGTTCTCTAACGCTTCTGCTGTACGGTCTACAAGGGTACGTAGATCACTCATCCCCTCTCGTAGATGGACATCACCATGATAGGTCTTCGTGCGCGTAGGAAAGTTTTTGTTTCCCATGCGACGTTCCCCATTAGTGGCATCATGAGCTAGGTTCATGCGTAGATGTCTTCTCGAGTAGAACACAAAAGTTTTTGTGGGCGGTGATGTGCGTTTTGCTGCCCTCCTTAGTCTTTTCTTGATTCCGCGGTATTGTTGGATTGAAGCGGCTTGGACCGACATTACTCGTACGCTTACGAGAGACTGGTTTCATCGTTACGAGTAACCCCCTTTGCTCAAAGATGACTGGCAAGTATCGGTTTCTCCAACTTTAGTTGAATCGGATTTGACCGAGGAGGTCCTTGGATGAGGTTAAATAGCAACTCATATATCTCCGTTGTGGTGTTTGCGTAAGTAAGATGCGATCCTACTAGATACCCTTGGTCACCACGTAAAACATGCAACAACAAAATTAGAGGACGTCTAACTTGTTTTTGCAGGGTATGATTGTGATGTGATATGGCCAACGATGTGATGTGATATATTGGATGTATGAGATGATCATGTTGTAATAGAAATATCGACTTGCACGTCGATGGTACGACAACCGGCAGGAGCCATAGGGTTGTCTTTATACTAACGTTTGTGCTTGCAGATGCGTTTACTATTTTGCTAGGATGTAGCTTTAGTAGTAATAGCATAAGTAGCACGACAACCCCGATGGCAACACGTTGATGGATGATCATGGTGTGGCGCCGGTGACAAGAACATCGTGCCGGTGCTTTGGTGATGGAGATCAAGAAGCACGTGATGATGGCCATATCATGTCACTTATGAATTGCATGTGATGTTAATCCTTTTATGCACCTTATTTTGCTTAGAACGACGGTAGCATTATGAGGTGATCTCTCACTAAAATTTCAAGACGAAATTGTGTTCTCCCCGACTGTGCACCGTTGCTACAGTTCGTCGTTTCGAGACACCACGTGATGATCGGGTGTGATAGACTCAACGTTCACATACAACGGGTGCAAAACAGTTGCGCACGCAGAACACTCGGGTTAAGCTTGACGAGCCTAGCATGTACAGACATGGCCTCGGAACACATGAGACCGAAAGGTCGATCATGAATCATATAGTTGATATGATTAGCATAGGGATGCTTACCACTGAAACTATACTCAACTCACGTGATGATCGGACTTGGGATAGTGTAAGTGGATCATGAACCACTCAAATGACTAGAGAGATGTACTTTTTGAGTGGGAGTTTAGCATATAATTTGATTAAGTTGAACTCTAATTATCTTGAACATAGTCTGAGTCCACTTTGAATATATTTGTGTTGTAGATCATGGCACACGCGACAGTCATCCTGAATTTTAATACGTTCCTAGAGAAAGCTAAGTTGAAAGATGATGGAAGCAACTTTGTAGACTGGGCTCGTAATCTTAAGCTAATCGTACAAGCTGGGAAGAAGGATGCTTTAGCGTACACCATTTTGTATGGAGACATGCCCATGGGATTCTTATAGGCAGTTCTATAAACCCACAGTGCATCATCGGGCTTCTTAGACCAATTCTTCCTAGACCTGTTGACAGTCTTTTGCAGAATCAGTTTAATCTCTCTATTACTTAGCTCTACTTGACCACTAGACTGAGGGTGATAGGGAGATGCAATTCTATGGTTGACATCGTACATAGCGAGCGTTTTACGGAAAGCACCATGAATGAAGTGTGAACCACCATCGGTCATTAGATATCTAGGGACTCCAAATCTAGGGAAGATAACTTCTTTCAGCATCTTGATAGAGGTGTTGTGATCAGCACTACTAGTGGGGATAGCTTCTACCCACTTAGTGACGTAGTCAACAGCAACTAGGATATGAGTATACCCGTTGGATTTTGGAAAAGGTCCCATATAATCAAAGCCCCAGACATCAAATGGTTCAATGACAAGTGAATAGTTCATAGGCATTTCCTGACATTTACTAATATTACCTATTCTTTAACATTCTTCACAAGACAAGACAAACTTACGGGCATCCTTGAAGAGAGTGAGCCAATAGAAACCTGATTGCAATACCTTGTGTGCAGTTCTATCTCCCGCATGGTGTCCTCCGTAGGCCTCGGAGTGACACTTCTGTAGGATCTGTCCCTGTTCATGTTCAGGTACACAACATCTAATAACACCATCTACTACTTCCTTATAAAGGTGAGGATCATCCCAAAAGTAATGTCTCAAGACAAAGAAGAATTTCTTCTTTTGATGGTACGTGAAACTAGGTGGTATGTATTTGGCAACGATATAGTTTGCATAATCACCATACCACGGTGCACTACGTGAAGCATTGATGACATTCAATTCCTCAACGGGAAAGCTATCATCAATAGGTTGTGGGTCAACAAGAATGTTCTCCAACCTAGACAAGTTATCTGCTACTGGGTTATCAGCACCCTTTCTGTCGACAACGTGCAAATCAAATTCTTGTAGCAAGAGAACCCATCTGATAAGTCTAGGTTTAGCGTCCTTCTTCTCCATGAGGTACTTAATAGCAGCATGATCAGTGTGAATAGTGACTTTCGAATCGACTATGTAAGACCTGAACTTTTCACATGCAAACACGAATGCTTAAAATTCCTTCTCCGTAGTGGCATAGTTTCCGTTGGCACTGTCTAGAGTTTTACTAGCATAGTGAATAACATTAAACTTCTTATCAACTCTTTGCCCTAGAACAGCACCAATAGCATAATCGCTAGCATCACACATGATTTCAAAAGGTAAGTTCCAATCAGGTGGTTGAACAATAGGTGCAGTTATCAAAGCCCTCTTAAGTATTTCGAAGGCTTCCTCACAATCATCATAAAAAAAGGAATATCCATTTGTAAGACATAGGTAAGAGGCCTAGAAATCTTAGAGAAGTCTTTGATGAACCTTCTATAGACACCAGCATGACCAAGGAAACTTCTTATCCCTTTGATATCTGTGGGGTATGGCATTTTCTCGAATGCATCAACCTTAGCCTTATCGACTTCAATACCTCTTTCAGAAATTTTATGTCCTAAGACGATGCCTTCATTAACCATAAAGTGGCACTTCTCCCAATTCAAGACAAGATTGGTGTCTTTACATCTCTGTAAGACTCGATCAAGGTTGCTGAGGCAATCATCAAAAGAAGACCCGTAAACGGAAAAGTCATCCATGAAAAGCTCGACAATCTTTTCACAAAAGTCAGAGAATATAGCCATCATACATCTTTGAAAGGTGGCAAGTGCATTACATAAGCCAAAAGGCATACGTCTATAAGCAAAGGTACCAAAAGGGCAGGTGAAAGTGGTTTTCTCCTGATCAGATTGTCCAACTGGTATTTGGGAGAAACCAGAATAACCGTCTAGAAATCAGAAGCGTGTGTGTTTAGACAACCTTTCTAGCATTTGGTCGATAAAAGACAAAGGGTAATGATATTTCCTAGTGGCTTTATTCAATTTCCTAAAATCGATCACCATCCTATAGCCAGTAATAATCCTCTGTGGGATCAATTCATCCTTTTCATTAGGGACAACGGCAATGCCTCCCTTCTTAGGAACGGAATGCACCTGACTCACCCAATCACTATGAGCAACAGGATAGATGATACTTGCTTCCATTAGCTTTAGTATTTCTTTTCTTACTACTTCTTTCATCTTAGGATTTAATATCCTTTGATGATCAGCAACTGGTTTGAAATTAGGATCAATTTTAATCTTGTGCTCGGATAGAGTAGGACTAATGCCCTTAAGATCATTACGAGTATATCCAATAGCAGCACGATGCTTCCTAAGAGTTTTTAGTAACTTCTTTTCTTCATGCTCTGAGAGGCTAGCACTAATTATAACAGGATATGTCTCTTTTCATCAAGATAGGAATACTTAAAAGTATCAGGCAACTATTTAAGCTCGAACACAGGATCACCCTTTGGTGGGGGTGGATCCCCAAGCAGTTCAACATGCAGATTATTCTTAAGGATAGGATATTGTTCTAAGACAACTCTATATATCTCATCCCTTTCATCCATATGCATATCATTTTCATGCTCAAGCAAGTATTGCTCTAAGGGATCAGTTGGAGGCATGGCAATAGAGGCTAAGGCAATAGTTTCATCCCTACTAGGCAACTCGTTTTCATGAGGTTGTCTACCAAACTTAGAGAAATTGAACTCATGTGACACACCTTCAAAGCCAACAGTGACAGTTTGCTTCTCACAATCAATATGAGTATTGACAGTA
The DNA here is from genome assembly GCF_904849725.1 of Hordeum vulgare subsp. vulgare. NCBI lineage: Eukaryota > Viridiplantae > Streptophyta > Magnoliopsida > Poales > Poaceae > Hordeum > Hordeum vulgare. The sequence continues at coordinate 488,957,903 of NC_058524.1, read as the reverse complement.
TTGAGAAAAGGTCTGCCAAATATAATGGGACAAAAGCTATCTTGTGCGATAGCAAGAACGAGGAAATCAGCTAGATACTTCGTTTTACCACACAAGACTTCAACATCCTTACAATTCCCACAGGGCAGATAGTATCTCTATTGGCAAGCTGAATAGTGACATCAACATGCTCTATCTCAACAGGTGCAATCTCGTCTTTGATTTCATCATATAAGGATTGAGGTATTGCACTAACACTGGCACCCACATCACATAAGCCATGATAACAATGATCTCCTAACTTAACAGAAACCACATGCATGCCAACAACAGGCCTATGTTTGTCTCTAACGTGAGGTTTAGCAATTCTAGCAGCATCTTCAGAGAAGTGAATATTATGTCCCTCAACATCATCGGAAAGAAAATCTTTGATAATAGCAATGCTAGGTTCACCTCTAATTTGCTCAAGGGGTGTAGGTGTTCTAATATAGCCTGTATGTATCACAGTTGAAGCTTTAGAATGATCCTTTATCCTAACAGGGAAAGGTGGTTTCTCAATGTAAGCATTGGGAACAACAGGATCATTATAGGCAACGACTTTCTCTTCAACTGGAGTGGGTTTAACTACATTGACTTCTAAAGGAGGAGGATATTTAAACCACTTCTCTTTGGGGAGATCAATATGAGCAGCAAAGGATTCACACAATGAAGCTACTATCTCAGAGTCAAGTCCATATTTTGCGCCAAAATCACTAAAGGTATTTTTCTCAACAAAGGATTTAACGCAATCAAACGTGAAATTCATACCTAACTCCTTACCTTCTTCAAGCTCCCAATCTTCAGAGTTGCATTTAATTCTCTCCAATAAATTCCATTTGAAGTCAATATCTCTCTTCATAAAAGAACTGGTAATAGAAGTGTCAAGCATGGTGCGATCATCATGAGAAATCCGAGTATAGAAGTTCTGAATGACAATTTCTCTCGAGAGCTCATGATTGGGTCATGAATATAGCATTGATTTAAGCCTCCCCCAAGCTTGAGCGATGCTTTCTCTGTCACGAGGACAAAAATTGTAAATATAATTTCGACCACGATGAACTAAATGCATATGATAAAACTTTTGATGAAATTCCAATTTCAACCGATTGTAGTCCCATGATCCAGTATCATCACATAGCCTATACCATGTCAACGCCTTATCCTTCAAAGATAAAGGAAAGACCATCTTCTTGACCTCATCCTCGGGAAAACCTGCAAGCTTAAATAAACCACAAACTTCATCTACATAGATTATATGCAAGTCTGGATGTGATCTTCCATCTCCTGTAAAAGGATTAGCCAGCAGTTTCTCAAGCATACCCGAAGGAAATTCACAGCAAATATTTTTAGTAGGTGCAGCAGGTTGGGGAGAAACTATTTGTGTTTCCGTTCGAGGTGAAGATACCCCGAACAAGCCCCTCAAAGGATTAGTATCCATAGTGACAAATGACAATAAATTTCAGCACACTATATGAATGTTTTCTTACCAAGTTCCACTTACCAAAGGCGCTTCACTCCCCGACAACGGCGCCAGAAAAGAGTCTTGATGACCCACAAGTATAGGGGATCAATCGTAGTCCTTTCGATAAGTAAGGGTGTCGAACCCAACGAGGAGAAGAAGGATCTGACAAGTGGTTTTCAGCAAGGTAAAATCTGCAGGCACTGAAATTGTCGGTAACAAGTGATTGTGTGGTGAGATGATTCGTAGCGAGCAACAAGTAACAAAAGTAGTAACGGTGCAGAAAAGTGGCCCAATCCCTTTTGTAGCAAGGGACAAGCCTGGACAAAGTCTTATAGGAGGAAAAACGCTCCCGAGGACACACCGGAATTTCTGTCATGCTAGTTTTCATCATCTTCATATGATTCGCGTTCGTTACTTTGATAGTTGGTGGACCAGCGCTTGGGTACTGCCCTTACTTGTACAAGAATCCCACTTATTATTAACCCCTCTCGCGAGCATCCGCAACTACGAAAGAAGAATTAAGACAAATTCTAACCATAGCATTAAACTAGTGGATCCAAATCAGCGCCTTACGAAGCAACGCATAAACTAGGGTGTAAGCTTCTGTCACTCTAGCAACCCATCAAATACTTACTACTTCCCAATGCCTTCCTCTAGGCCCAAATAATGGTGACGTGTTATGTAGTCGATGTTCACATAACACCACTAGAGGAAAAACAACATAGAACATATCAAATTACCGAACGAATACCAAATTCACATGACTACTATTAGCATGACTTATCCCATGTCCTCACGAACAAAAGTAACTACCCACAAACCATAATCATATTCATGACCAGAGAGGTAATGAGTAGCATCAAGGATCTGAACATATACTCTTCCACCAAATAATCCAACTAGCATCAACTACAAAGAGTAATCAACACTACTAGCAACCTTACAACTACCAATCGGAGTCGCGAGACGGAGATTGGTTACAAGTGATGAACTAGGGTTTGGAGATGAGATGGTGCTGATGAATATGTTGATGGTGACGACTCCCCTCCGATGAGAGGAGTGTTGGTGATGACGATGGCGACGATTTCCCCCTCCGGGAGGGAAGTTTCCCCGACAGGATCGTCCTGCCGAAGCTCTGGATTGGTTCTGCTCAATTTCCGCCTCATGGCAGCGGCGAATCCACGAAAAAGCTCCTCCCTGATTTTTTTCCAGATGAAACCCTTCAAATAGCAGAAGAGGGGGGCAAGTGGGCCAGCATGCTGCCCACAAGCCCTCATGGCGCGGCCTGGGGGGGTGGCCGCGCCGTGCAGTCTTGTGGCCAACCCCTGGCGCCCCTGTGGCACTTCTTCCGCCCAGTATTTTTTATAAATCCGAAAAAAAAATCCTCGTTGATTTTTACGGCGTTTGGAGTTGCGCAGAATAGGTACCTCAACTTTGCTCCACTTTCAGGCCAGAATTCCAGTTGCCGGCATTCTCCCTCTTCATGTAATCCTTACAAAATAAGAGAGAAAAGGCATAAGAATTGTACCGTGAAGTGAAATAACAGCCAAAGAAGCGATAAATATCAACATGAAAACATGATGCAAAATGGATGTATCAGTATTGTACCGTGAAGTGAAATAACAGCCCAAGAAGCGATAAATATCAACATGAAAACATGATGCAAAATGGACGTATCAACTCCCCCAAGCTTAGACCTCGCTTGTCCTCAAGCGAAAGCCTAGCTCAATAAATATGTCCACATGTTTAGGGAGAGAGGTGTCGACAAAACAAGATACGAACATGCTTGCATCATGATCATGATCAGAACAGCCATACTAACATATAATCTCTCATGCTAAAGTGATAATTCCTTCACACAGTAAAGCATGGATCAAGAACCTTATTGTGACAGCCCGATGCCGACGTTCCAGAAGATTCCCCTTTTCTTTCCATTTTCGTCGTGTGTCTATATTTGTCACATCCCTGACCCCTTAAGCAAGTTGGTCTTGTGCTCATGTCTTCTTTGCATTGCATCTAAGAAATTGTCAACAAGAACAAAGAAAGAGGTGAAGGAAAAACTCAAAACCCTAGCCACTACTTTAAATAAAGGAAATCTCAAACTAGTTAAAATCAATGAATCCAAAATGGCCTCAAGAAAAGTTCAAACTTTCTGATAATTCATGAAAGTAAATGAGCAATGAAGAAAACATTTTTCTTGACACTTCAAGCTTTTAAATTAATGCAAAAAGCTACTGGTTTCAAATTTTAAATTTGAAATCAGAAACTTTAAACTTTCAAAAATGTTGAAAACTTTAGGAATGGTTGGAAATATTCCAACAAATATTCTAGGGTGCCTCAAATAAATTTTACAAATTATTTGGGAGCTGATATAAATAGCAAATTATTGAAGTAGCTAAAACAGAAACAAAAACAGAAAAAAATGGAAAACTCTTACCTGTCGCTCGTGCAGGCCCAGCCCACCAGGGGCACGGCTGTCTTCTTCCTCCTGCCAGGAGGAGAAGCAGCTGCGTGCCGACGCGCCGGCGAGCGTGGCCACGTTCCCTGGCCACCTCCTGCTTGCCCGAGCCACGCAGACGGCGGGGATGAGTACCCCGTGCACGTCTCTCCCCTCTCCACCCATCTCTGGCTCCCCTCCATCTCTCTCTCGCCCTCTCCCACCATGGCCGAGCCTGCTTGTCGCCGCCGATCGTCGTAGCCATGGCCACGAGCCCCCTCCAGCCCAGCTGTTGTGCCCCAAAGCCCCGCCGTGCTCCTCCTCGTCCCCTGGAAGAAGGAATCAAGCCCGGAGGCCCCCTGTCATCGCCTCGCCGCCATCTTTTCCACCTCCGGCCGCCAGACCTCTTCCGTCGATTCGCTCCCTCCGGCGCACCCCCGAGCCCTACAACAACACCATCGGAACCGCCGTGAGCTCGTCAACATTTCCCCTCTCACCCCACGCTCTTCCGCGCACCGTAGCCCCATTCCCCACCAAGGCTGAGAGCTCCTCGCCGCCGGTCATGTCGTCGTCGTCGCTGTGGTGTCTCTTCCACGCGCTCGAGCTAGGGATCGAGCTCCTAGAGCCGCCAGGAATGTGATGAGCCCATCAGCTGTCCTCCCCGTGCCCTGGAGCCGTCACCGCGGAAGGCCGAGCTTCGGCCGCCGCTTCGTCTCGTCGCCGGCGCCTCTCCCGGCGACCCTAGCTTCTCCTGATACCCCTGCCAGATCGGCTGCTTCGCCAGCGTCCCGTAGCTACAAACCACGCTCGATTTGGTGTCATGTAGCGCCGTTTAGGTCATCTCCGGCGAGCCCTCCGCCGCGGGCTTGGTCGCCGACGACCACCCTCCGGTGGGCGTCGACGTGGCCGACCATTAGGGCGTAATTATCCTTCCCTCAGTCACTGCCAGAGGGCCCCACGCCTGGTCAAACCCCAATTAGGGGCTGGTCAGCACGGGGTTAGCCCCTGGGTCACTGACCAGTGGACCCCACTGGTCAGGTTTGACCTGGCCCAGGCGCAGTTGACCTGCTGACGTCAGTAGTGATGCAATATTAGTATTTCTGTTTATAAAATAAATCCAGGAAATTGCTAAAACTTGTAAAAATCATAGAAATTAAAATATAACTCGGATGAAAATTATTTATATATGAAAAAGTATCAGAAAAATTCAAGGAATCTGAATATGCTATTTTCAATCATGTTTGAAAAAGTTACAGAACCCAAACATGTAGATTAATGATTAAGCCAATTCTTATAAATACTTTATAAATGGAATTTGGAAAATATTCAAATTTCATTATGAATGACATGATCACACACTGTCCTAATTACAAATCAGTACCCTAACATGACATCTCATGCATGTTAACATCAAGTTGATCTGAGCATCAGGTCGAATCAATTAAATCGGTATTCGAGAATACCTCGTTTGAATTGATATTTGAATGTGATTCAAATCAACTTCAAACCTAATACATGTTGATTATATTAGTATATCACCTTGCATTCTCATGCCATGCTCATGCATCATCTTTCTTGCATATGATTGTTATTGATTGTTGCCATTCATTTCGGTAGGCTCCGCACCCCCGGATTCCACCGAATATCCGTCTGACGGATATTGTCCCTCCTCTGAGCAACAAGGCAAGCAACCCTTTTGATCATCCCGATTATTCCCATGTTCTTTCTCCTGCACTTATTTATTGCATTAGGATCAAATGCTTCAACTGCTTTTGCCACGTTAGTTGAACCCACTTCCTTTGCATGACCTAACCGTGTCACAGTAAATAGCCGAACCTTGCAACCTAGCATACCTGGTAGTTGCTTGAGCTATGATGTTCCTTATCCTGCTATGCATGCTATGCTTAGAGTTATGTATGGTCTGTCATCTGGGAGATGAACAGAATTGTGAGAGTGTGTTCGGTAAGCAAAGGTTGTGTGTTGAACCTGACTTGGTAAAGGTACCGGTGAAAGGCTGTGTAGGAGTACATGGCGGGTTGTTTCATTGGAACCGTCCATAGGAACTGAGTTCCGTGTATGTAATCCAAGACTAGATACTACCACATGTTGGGCCCGGAAATATGACCCCGCTCGGCCTATTAATCGCTTAGTACTCGGTCCAGGAGTTGCAAGTAGTTTCTGGTGTTTATAGTAATGCTGGAGGCCGTGCATGGTGCTGACCTGAGAGGTGGGACGTGATGCGGTAGGCAGTGGCACGGTGTACCAAGTGGCACCCGGATGGTGGGCTTGGGAACCCTGCGCACATCGTTTGAGGCCGTGGCGGAAACCTCGGCCGGACTTCCGTACGGGTTACTCTCAGATAGGCGATAAACCTGGACTAGGTACTAGTGTGGTTAATGGTCGTGGCCGACTCCCTCGCTGGGCTTCTGCTTGAAGGTTGCCGAGGTGCATGACGTGCACATGGCGATAAGTGGCGAGAGCGTGTGTGACGAAGTACACCCCTGCAGGGTTATGATCTATTCGAATAGCCGCGTCCACGGATATGGACTACTTGGAGACATATGTTGTTCATAGATAACTTCAATGGCTACTCATAAAATTGCCAAGATAAGCGTGAGTGTCGTGGATGGCATTTCTGTATGGAGATGGAATGATTCCACGATGGTGTATTGTTGTGTTGTTAGTGGACTCGTGTGCGAGAAATCAAGTTGTCAAAAATTATTTAAAAATGCAAGTTGTCTAGCCACGAGTCAAATGCTGGCTTTCCGCATGAAACCCCACCATACCTTATTGATACATTGCATGAGTAGATAGTTATCCTAAAGTCTTGCTGAGTACCTTCGTACTCATGGTTGCTTAATAAATGTTGCAGAGGTTGCTAATGACCCTAATGGAGGGTTCTTCGTAGAAATCGACGACGACGAGTAGCTGGTGTCCCAGCTACGATCTGGCCCTACGTTGGGTCTGTAGTATAGTCAGGCCATGTGCCTTCTAGTTGCCCTGTCTGTACTCAGACAGTTTAAACTCTTCTGCTGGCTTGTAACTGAATGACTGCTATTATGGGTCGTGAGACCCTTAATGTGTAATATTATGTGTGTGGCTCTTCTGAGCCTCCTAAATAAAGCTTGTATGTTTATGGTTATGTTGTGATGCCATCGATGTATCTATACATATCGGTATGCCATGTGTACGTGTGTCGTACCTGATATGTATGGGGTTCGATTACCTAGTCGTGAACTTTAGTAGCACTCCTTACAAGGAAATGCCCCTTTGTGATCCAGCGTGCCTTGGTAGTTCGCTACTGCTCCGAACACATCGGTTGACCGGCATGTGTCCTTCTTAGCTGCTGTGTCTGTCCCTTTTGGGGAAATGTCACGCGATGTAATGGAGTCCTTGTAGCTTGCTACGACTCGTCTACATTCGCTGATGATCGACACCTGCTTTGTTGGGTCATGTATGCCTGTCTTTGTGCAGTACTGCCACTTTGGTTTATGACTAGACATGTCGATCCGGGTTCTTTGACATTGGAATGCTAGCGACACTATTGCATACGTGAGTCAAAAGGCGCAAACGGTCCCGGCTAAGGTAAGGCTGCAGCCGTGGAGTTAACCGTGCGTGAGACCGCAAGGGAATGCGATGTGTTACAGGCTGGATTCCTATGGCTTAGGATCGGGGTCCCGACAGCGTTGGGATCAGAGCCTGACTGACTGTAGGATTACTAAGCCAAACTGGTCGAAGTTGAGTCTAGAATTGCTTTAGTTATATATAAGGGAATTGTTTGTGGAAGGGAACGTAAGATTCTTGTTCTCTTCTCAAGTTATTCTATTCTGTTCATCCTCGTCTTTTCTGCGGGAATTAAGAACTAGGCTACTCATCTTCTTCTAGGCTCGTGTTTCTGATCGGTAGATTATAGGACTACGGGTCAAGAGATATTGGGTTTCTGTCATTCCTATGAAAAATGGAGTAAGTTTCATGATCAGAGAGTTGAACTTGATAGTTGAGTGGTTACGCTATTCCATTTTGGGTTGTCTCAAGATTTGTTTTTGAGCATTTACAGCCGTTATGCTGCCCAATTTTGCATTTAGAGCTCTAATGCTTTTGCATTACTCTCTATTTACAGATGCCTGGCCGTCCTTCTCGTCAGGTGGTACGTCTGACCAGGTGCATTGATGTACCGGGTCATACAGCCATGCTAGTCAGGGTGATGCTGGTGTGCGGTTACCGCTGGTACCCCGAGTACACAGTGGAGGAACAGTACCGAGACTTCAACCAGAGCCAGTACATCTGCACTGTTAGGGTATTTCCAGAGTACCCTGGACCTGAGGAGCAAATCCATTGGTCCTATGGGTTGGGAGTCACTTTTGACATGGCAGTACAAGATTCTGCCTATTCAATGCTAACCATTATGAGAGCGAGACATGCACTGCTGCAGAATCCAGAGTTCTGCTATGTTCCGGCCTCTCAGCCTGGTGAAGAGGGATACCTCAGTGGAGTCTATTTTGATTCTTCTATGGAGGATCCACTACTGCAGTCCACTGTTGAGATGCTAGAGAACAGAGACAGGGATGCTCGTGCTCTCTGCATGGAGCTTTATGCTACCCGTGCCCGTCTGTGGACGGCTTTGACGCAGCTGGCACCGGTAGTCCAGACAGGGTATGGAGAGATGGAGATGCTGAACCCTGTTAGGACCCATCTTCCGGCCCACATTGACTAGCCAGCTATAGGAGGAGTCACACCTCTTCGGGGACCCCTCTTACCACCAGTCAGGGGACCAAGGCCACATCCGTGTCCTTATGGATCCCAGGGATTTCACGCTAGAGTGTTTCCTGATCCGCAGGTTGAGCTTCCAGGTCATGGAGGTAATCTCTATGAGATGTTCTATGCGGATGCCTGAGCTGTGAGCGGAAGGATAGTATGGTAGTAGCCGTACGTTCACAGTCCTGCGTGACTTGTGAAGTATGCCTGTGATGTGAAATGAATTCCGGAGGCCTAGATAAATAATGTATAGGAAGCTTGTAAGCCTCTGATGAGTAGTTTCATAATTTCAGTAGTTTGCTCTTCGGTTAAGGTTGTACTGAACTATGTAAGGGTGTGTATGAACCATGGTGTATATATAGCAGTTGCTTGTTACCATGTTGTTCGGATATTCATTTCCGCATTCCGTGTGTTCAGTACATTCTTAATCCATGTCTAGTATTGATATGATATTGGTCTAAGCTGTGAGTTTGTTTGCCAGGATGGTGTTCACCAGGTTGAACCGTGCCCGTGCTCATGAGCAAGGCGAGGGTAGTCAAGCGTCGCAGGAAGACCTGCCTCACCCGCCTTCTCTGGTGGAAGTGATGCTTGAGGCAGAAAGAAATAAAAGGGAGACCAATCGACTGTTAGAGCGTATTGAGCAGAATACGGCTCGACAGCCTAGGAATGCCACAGTGTCCCTCAATGACTTTGTGAAGCTGAATCCTCCAAAGTTTCATCATTCCGTCGATCCCCTCGATGCTGATGACTGGCTGTGCATCATCTCACGCAAGATTCGCTCTGCGAATGTGTCTGAGGCCGACAAGGTGACCTTTGCGGCGTATTTCCTGGAAGGACCCGCCAATCTGTGGTGGGAGAACTTTGAAGCTATGCGTCCCGCTGAACCAGTAGCCACATGGGCAGACTTCAGTGCAACTTTTCGTCTGCACCATATTCCAGAGGGCCTAATGGGCAGAAAGAGAGAGGACTTCTGTGCCTTCACTCAGGGCAAGTTGTGTGTGGATGCCTATAGCCGCGAGTTCGGTAATCTCGCCCGCTATGCAACAGAGGAGGTGTCTACTGACGCCAAGAAGCAAGCAAGATTCCGTAAGGGCCTGAGCCCTGAGCTTCGTCGTGATCTGCGCCTCCATGAGTGTGCAAGCTTTCAAGCCCTAGTCAACAAGGCGATCAGTAACGAGACTGGTCATTGTGACTTCGAAGCCACAAGGAAGCACTCCCGTTACTTTGGCTCGTCTTCTGGTTCCGCGTTTCCAAAACGCAGGCTGTGGATTCCGAATAGTTCTCTGCCGCCAAGATATACTCCGAGGCTATCCTACGTGGCGCCTTAGACGAATCAGGCCAACCCTCCAACAAAAGCTTATGGTGGTCTAGCTATCAATGCTGCACCACGTGCCAATCAAGTGATATGCTACAAGTGTGGAGAACCCGGGAACTATTCCCGTGAGTGTCCTCAAAATGTGGGTGCCAAGCAACCCGGAAAGTCCGTCGGGCAAGCCAAGTCGGGCAAAGCTTACTATGTGAAGCCAACTCCTGCACGTGGCCGTGTGAACTATGTGTCAGCAGAAGAAGCTGCAGAGGATCCCGACGTCATGCTGGGTACGCTTCTTGTTAATCATCACCCAGCGTTCGTTCTCTTTGACACGGGGTCTTCTCATTCCTTCATTTCAGAAAGTTATGCACAGTTGCATAACATGTCTTTTTGTGATATGCCAATTCCATTGGTTGTCCAAACTCCTGGTAGTAAATGGCAAACCTCTAGGATAACCTATGACAATGAAATTCTAGTAGACAGGCTAGTTTTTCTAGCCTCATTGATAGCCTTGAAATCTTCGGATATTAATATCATCTTGGGCATGGACTGGATGTCAGCTCACTATGCCAAGATTGATACTCATTCTAGAAATGTCCAGCTTACCCATCCCTCGGGTGAGATAGTAAATGTCTCTACTCGAGTTGCCAAATGCCAACTTTATTCCTTAAATGCCAACCCTCTTCCGGAACTTGAAGACATTCCGGTAGTCCGTGACTTCCGGCTGTCTTTCCAGAGGAACTGCCAGGAATTCCACGTGACAGAGATGTGGAGTTTGTGATAGATCTTGTTCCGGGAACTGTCCCAATAGCCAGAAGACCATATAAGATGGCACCCCTGGAGCTAGCCGAACTTAAGAAGCAATTAGATGAGGCCTTGAACAAAGGTTTCATTCGTCCTAGCTCTTTTCCTTGGGCTTGCCCCGTCCTCTTCGTCAAGAAGAAAGACGGAACGGATCGGATGGTTGTAGATTACCGACCAGTTAATCTGGTCACCATAAAGAACAAGTATCCGCTCCCCAGGATCAACGACCTGTATGATCAGCTCGCTGGATCCTCAGTTTTCTCCAAAATGGATTTGAGGTTGGGATACCATCAAATCAAGATCAAGAACGGGGACATTCCAAAAACGGCTTTTGTTACTCGTTATGGCCAATACGAGTACACCGTCATGTCCTTCGGTTTAACCAATGCCCCAGCCACCTTCTCTCGTCTGATGAATTCAATATTCATGGAGTATTTGGATAAATTCGTCATGGTATACCTCGATGATATTCTCATCTACTCGAGGAACGAACAAGAACATGCCGAGCATCTAAGGCTGGTATTGATGAAACTTCGAGAGCATCGCCTTTATGCCAAGTTTTCAAAATGTGAATTTTGGTTACCAGAAGTGACCTATCTGGGTCACGTAATCTCTGGTAAGGGTATTGCTGTCAATCCCGAGAGAGTTCAAGCTGTCCTTGATTGGACTCAACCTGAATCGGTTAAGCAAGTTAGGAGTTTTCTTGGTCTAGCGAGCTATTGTCGCCGCTTCATCGAGAATTTCTCCAAGGTTGCAAAGCCTCTAACTGAACTCCTCAAGAAAGATAAAAGGTTCGAGTGGACACCACAGTGTGAGCATAGTTTTCAGGAACTGAAAAGACGCTTGACTTCCGCACTTGTGTTGCTACCACCAGATTTTTCTAAGGACTTTGTTATCTATTGCGACGCCTCGCGACAAGGATTAGGTTGCATTCTCATGCAAGATCGTCATGTGATCGCATACGCATCTCGACAGTTGCGTCCACATGAGGATAATTATCCCACACATGACCTTGAGCTTGCAGCTGTGGTCCATGCACTAAAAACCTGGCGACATTACCTTCTGGGTAATCGTTGCGAAATATTCAGTGATCACCAAAGTGTGAAATATATTTTCACCCAGCCGGATTTGAATCTCAGGCAAAGACGGTGGGTTGAGTTGATCTCGGATTATGACTTAGGGATAACTTACACCCCAGGGAAGGCCAATGTTATGGCCGGTGCGCTAAGTCGTAAATCTTATTGTAACAATTTGATGCTACAACAAGGTCAACCACATCTTTATGAGGACTTTCGGAAGTTGAATCTTCATATTGTTCCTCAAGGATTCCTTTCTACCCTGGTGGCGAAGCCTACTCTTAAGGATCAAATCATAGCTGGCCAAAAGCGTGAGAAGGGTATATCACGGATCAAGGAGAATATTTTTAGCGGAAACGCTAAAGAATTTTCCATGAACGATCAAGTTGTTGTGTTCTTCCAGAATCGTCTAGTGGTTCCTAAGAACCCACATCTAAGGCAGTTAATCCTTAAGGAGGCTCATGATTCTCCTCTCACCATTCATCCTGGTAGTACTAAGATGTATCAGGACCTACGCCAGAGGTTCTGGTGGACTAGGATGAAGAGAGAAATTGCCGAGTTCGTTGCTAACTGCGACGTTTGTCGTCGAGTTAAGGCAGAACATCAAAGGCCTGCTGGCACCCTCCAACCTCTAGCTATTCCTGAATGGAAATGGGATAAAGTTAGCATGGATTTCATTACCGGATTTCCCAAGACCAAGAAAGGGAATAATGCTATCTTTGTGGTCATTGACCGTCTTTCCAAAGTGGCTCATTTTCTTCCTGTTCGTGAGAGTATAACAGCTAGCCAGCTAGCCGAGTTATATATCTCCCGAATAGTGTCTCTTCATGGTGTTCCCCTGGAGATTAACTCGGACCGTGGGAGTATCTTTACTTCTCGCTTCTGGGAAAGTTTTCAGAATGCCATGGGGACTCACCTATCTTTTAGCACTGCTTTCCATCCCCAATCAAGTGGTCAAGTAGAAAGAGTGAATCAAATCCTAGAAGATATGCTCCGAGCTTGTGTTATATCGTTCGGTATGAATTGGGAAAAGTGCCTTCCATTCGCCGAATTCGCTTATAACAATAGTTACCAATCAAGCTTGGGCAAAGCCCCTTTTGAAGTTCTCTATGGACGAAGATGTCGAACACCTCTTAATTGGTAAGAAACCGGAGAGAGGCAACTCTTTGGCCCGGACATGATCCAGGATGCAGAAGAGCAGGTTCGCATTATTCGTGAAAAGTTGAAAACAGCCCAGTCTCGTCAAAAGAGCCAATATGATCGTCATCATAAGGCTGTGACCTTTGAAGTTGACGAGAAGGCTTACCTTCGGGTTACACCTTTGAAGGGTACCCATCGATTCGGTATCAAGGGCAAGTTGGCTCCTTGTTACATTGGTCCTTTTCGCATTCTTGCCAAACGAGTAGAAGTTGCCTACCAGTTGGAACTTCCTCCGCATCTTTCCAAGGTTCATGATGTCTTCCACGTCTCGCAACTCAAGCGTTGCTTTTCGGATCCTATCCGTGAAGTGGACCACGAAACGCTTGATCTCCAAGATAACCTTTCATACCGAGAATACCCCGTGCGTATTCTTGATCAAGCTGAGCGTACCACTCGACGTCGAAACCTCAAGTTTCTTAAAGTTCAATGGTCAAATCATTCTGAAAAGGAAGCAACTTGGGAAAGAGAGAATCGTATCCGACTTGAGTATCCTGCGTTATTCCCGACGACTTCTAACTCTCGGGACGAGATTCCTTTGAGTGGGGGTGAGTTGTCACATCCCTGACCCCTTAAGCAAGTTGGTCTTGTGCTCATGTCTTCTTTGCATTGCATCTAAGAAATTGTCAACAAGAACAAAGAAAGAGGTGAAGGAAAAACTCAAAACCCTAGCCACTACTTTAAATAAAGGAAATCTCAAACTAGTTAAAATCAATGAATCCAAAATGGCCTCAAGAAAAGTTCAAACTTTCTGATAAATCATGAAAGTAAATGAGCAATGAAGAAAACATTTTTCTTGACACTTCAAGCTTTTAAATTAATGCAAAAAGCTACTGGTTTCAAATTTTAAATTTGAAATCAGAAACTTTAAACTTTCAAAAATGTTGAAAACTTTAGGAATGGTTGGAAATATTCCAACAAATATTCTAGGGTGCCTCAAATAAATTTTACAAATTATTTGGGAGCTGATATAAATAGCAAATTATTGAAGTAGCTAAAACAGAAACAAAAACAGAAAAAAATGGAAAACTCTTACGTGTCGCCCGTGCAGGCCCAGCCCACCACGGGCACGGCTGTCTTCTTCCTCCTCCCAGGAGGAGAAGCAGTTGCGTGCCGACGTGCCGGCGAGCGTGGCCACGTTCCCTGGCCACCTCCTGCTTGCCCGAGCCACGCAGACGGCGGGGATGAGTACCCCGTGCATGTCTCTCCCTTCTCCACCCATCTCTGGCTCCCCTCCATCTCTCTCTCGCCCTCTCCCACCATGGCCGAGCCTGCTTGTCGCCGCCGATCGTCGTAGCCGTGGCCACGAGCCCCCTCCAGCCCAGTTGCTGTGCGCCAAAGCCCCGCCGTGCTCCTCCTCGTCCCCTGGAAGAAGGAATCAAGCCCGGAGGCCCCCTGTCATCGCCTCGCCGCCATCTTCTCCACCTCCGGCCGCCGGAGCTCTTCCGTCGATTCGCTCCCTCCGGCGCACCCCCGAGCCCTACAACAACACCATCGGAACCGCCGTGAGCTCGTCATCATTTCCCCTCTCACCCCACGCTCTTCCGCGCACCGTAGCCCCGTTCCCCCACCAAGGCCGAGAGCTCCTCGCCGCCGGTCATGTCGTAACCGTCGTTGTGGTGTCTCTTCCACGCGCTCGAGCTAGGGATCGAGCTCCTGGAGCCGCCAGGAATGTGATGAGCCCATCAGCTGTCCTCCCCGTGCCCTGGAGCCGTCACCGCGGAAGGCCGAGCTTCGGCCACCGCTTCGGCTCGTTGCCGGCGCCTCTCCCGGCGACCCTAGCTTCTCCTGATGCCCCTGCCAGATCGGCTGCTTCGCCAGCATCCCGTAGCTACAAACCGCGCTCGATTTGGTGCCGTGTAGCGCCATTTAGGTCGTCCCCGGTGAGCGCTCCGCCGCCGGCTTGGTCGCCGGCGACCACCCTCCGGTGGGCGTCGACGTGGCCGACCATTAGGGCGTAATTATCCTTCCCTCAGTCACTGCCAGAGGGCCCCACGCCTGGTCAAACCCCAATTAGGGGCTGGTCAGCGCGGGGTTAGCCCCTGGGTCACTGACTAGTGGACCCCACTGGTCAGGTTTGACCTGGCCCAGGCGCAGTTGACCTGCTGACGTCAGTAGTGATGCAATATTAGTATTTCTGTTTATAAAATAAATCCAGGAAATTGCTAAAACTTGTAAAAATCATAGAAATTAAAATATAACTCGGATGAAAATAATTTATATATGAAAAAGTATCAGAAAAATTCAAGGAATCTGAATATGCTATTTTCAATCATGTTTGAAAAAGTTACAGAACCCAAACATGTAGATTAATGATTAAGCCAATTCTTATAAATACTTTATAAATGGACTTCGGAAAATATTCAAATTTCATTATGAATGACATGATCACACACTGTCCTAATTACAAATCAGTACCCTAACATGACATCTCATGCATATTAACATCAAGTTGGTCTGAGCATCAGGTCGAATCAATTAAATCGGTATTCGAGAATACCTCCTTTGAATTGATATTTGAATGTGATTCAAATCAACTTCAAACCTAATACATGTTGATTATATTAGTATATCACCTTGCATTCTCATGCCATGCTCATGCATCATCTTGCTTGCATATGATTGTTATTGATTGTTGCCATTCATTTCGGTAGGCTCCGCACCCCCGGATTCTACCGAATATCCGTCTGACGGATATTGTCCCTCCTCTGAGCAACAAGGCAAGCAACCCTTTTGATCATCTCGATTATTCCCATGTTCTTGCTCCTGCACTTATTTATTGCATTAGGATCAAATGCTTCAACTACTTTTGCCACGTTAGTTGAACCTACTTCCTTTGCATGACCTAACCTTGTCACAGTAAATAGCCGAACCTTGCAACCTAGCATACCTGGTAGTTGCTTGAGCTATGATGTGCCTTATCCTGCTATGCGTGCTATGCTTAGAGTTGTGTATAGTCTGTCATCTGGGAGATGAACAGAATTGTGAGAATGTGTTCGGTAAGCAAAGGTTGTGTGTTGAACCTGACTTGGTAAAGGTACCAGTGAAAGGCTATGTAGGAGTACATGGCGGGTTGTTTCATTGGAACCGTCCATAGGAACTGAGTTCCGTGTATGTAATCCAAGACTAGATACTACCACATGCTGGGACCTGAAATATGACCCCGCTCGGCCTATTAATCGCTTAGTACTCGGTCCAGGAGTTGCAAGTAGTTTCTGGTGTTTATAGTAATGCTGGAGGCCGTGCATGGTGCTGACCTGAGAGGTGGGCCGTGATGCGGTAGGCAGTGGCACGGTGTACCAAGTGGTACCCGGATGGTGGGCTTGGGAACCCTGCGCACATCGTTTCAGGCCGTGGCGGAAACCTCGGTCGGACTTCCGTACGGGTTACTCTCAGATAGGCGATAAACCTGGACTAGGTACTAGTGTGGTTAATGGTCGTGGCCGACTCCCTCGCCGGGCTTCTGCTTGAAGGTTGTCGAGGTGCATCACGTGCACATGGCGATAAGTGGCGAGAGCGTGTGTGACGAAGTACACCCCTGCAGGGTTATGATCTATTCGAATAGCCGTGTCCGCGGATATGGACTACTTGGAGACATATGTTGTTCATAGATAACTTCAATGGCTACTCATAAAATTGCCAAGATAAGCGTGAGTGTCGTGGACGGCATTTCTGTATGGAGACGGAATGATTCCACGATGGTGTATTGTTGTGGTGTTAGTGGACTCGTGTGCGAGAAATCAAGTTGTCAAAATTATTTAAAAATGCAAGTTGTCTAGCCACGAGTCAAATGCTGGCTTTCCGCATGAAACCCCACTATACATTATTGATACATTGCATGAGTAGATAGTTATCCTAAAGTCTTGCTGAGTACCTTCGTACTCATGTTTGCTTAATAAATGTTGCAGAGGTTGCTAATGACCCTAATGGAGGGTTCTTCGTAGACATCGACGACGACGAGTAGCTGGTGTCCCAGCTACGATCTGGCCCTATGTTGGGTCTGTAGTATAGTCAGGCCATGTGCCTTCTAGTTGCCCTGTCTGTACTCACACAGTTTAAACTCTTCCGCTGGCTTGTAACTGAATGACTGCTATTATGGGTCGTGAGACCCTTAATGTGTAATATTATGTGTGTGGCTCTTCTGAGCCTCCTAAATAAAGCTTGTATGTTTATGGTTATGTTGTGATGCCATCAATGTATCTATACATATCGGTATGCCATGCGTACGTGTGTCGTACCTGATATGTATGGGGTTCGATTACCTAGTCGTGAACTTTAGTAGCACTCCTTACAAGGAAATGCCCCTTTGTGATCCAGCGAGCCTTGGTAGTTCGCTACTGCTCCGGACACATTCATTGACCGGCATGTGTCCTTCTTAGCTGCTGTGTCTGTCCCCTTTGGGAAAATGTCACGCGATGTAATGGAGTCCTTGTAGCTTGCTACGACTCGTCTACATTCGCTGATGACCGGCACCTGCATTGTTGGGTCATGTATGCATGTCCTTGTGCGGTACTGCCACTTTGGTTTATGACTAGACATGTCGATCCGGGTTCTTTGACATTGGAATGCTAGGGACACTATTGCATACGTGAGTCGAAAGACGCAAACGGTCCCGGCTAAGGTAAGGCTGCAGCCGTGGAGTTAACCGTGCGTGAGACCGCAAAGGAATGCGATGTGTTATAGGCTGGATTCCTATGGCTTAGGATCGGGGTCCCGACAATATTCTTTTGTCGCATCATCATCGCATCATGCGCAGCATCTGCATTGCATCGGCATCTTCGTTGCCGCCAGTTTTCAAAAGTTGCATCCGTTGTTAGTTGCCGGTTATCGGCGTTGGTCGTTCCCAGTCCGACCACACTCGCACGCGCCCGCGGCATCGTCGAAACCCTGTATTTAAAGTGTGTTTAAAACTTTCTCTGATCGGGTTGAAGCTTGGCATACGGTCGTAATTTGTTTTTGTTAGACCGCCTATCGAATTTCGTCGCAATCGGAGTCAGTCTGGTACCCGAACGGTCAACCGTAGCGGCATCGTATTCGTACTACCGTCGGACGTCTGTCGGTGTTTTAAAAATCGTTGTCGCGCCGCCCGTTCTCCCTCTCGTCTCTGGATATCCCCTCTACACTGCCGCATACCCGTTCCCGCGTGCGGAATCATTCGAATCCGACCCCGCGGTTGGATCCGGAACGCGATTCCGGGTAACCTAGCCCCACCCCCCCCCCCCCCCCTCGTTTGTCTATATATAGGCCCCCATGTCATTATTTTAGACACCACCCTCCTTTGCCTCGAAAAATGTGCAAACCCTAGTCTCTCCCGCACCCTCTCTCTCTCCCCGCAGCACATCCTCCCCCCAGCCACCGCGGCCCGCCGAGCCCAGATCGGGCCCGGCTGAGCCCATCCGGCGCGCCGCCCCCGTTTTCTCCCATGGCCGAGCTCCTCATGGAGCTGCCTCGCCGGAGCAGCACAGTCACCGGGCCACCTCCCGCCACCCAGATCCGCCTCCCCACGGCTCTCCCCGCGCCAGGTCACCGCCCCTCGCCGGAGGCCTCGTCGCGCCGTCCTCTGCCTCGCCGTCGTCACCGGCCAGTAGTCCGCCTCCTGCCACCCCGACATCCTCCGCCCCGCCTCTCTGTATCTGTCCCCGCCTCGTGCCAGATCCGACGAGCAGTCGCATGGATCCGGCCACACCTCCCTCGTTGGTCCCGCCGTGGGCCTCGCCGGCCTGCCCTGCGGGGCTTTCTCCCTGAGCACCGCCGCCGGTTCCTGTTGATGTGCCGCCTGGGCGTCTGCCCGCGAGGAGAACGACGAGCGCCAGCGCCTCGCGCTGCTCGAGTGGGCCGCCTTGCCCATGGGCCGGCCTCCCTTCCTCGGCCCACCAGCTGCAGCAGCCCCAGGCCAATGCGCCAGCCTGAGGCCATCGCCAGCGCCAGCCCAAGCCGTCTTCCTTGGCCTGCTCCTCTACGCTCCTGGGCCAAGGCCCGCTAGGTGAGATTCCCCAGCCCCTTTATATTACGCATAGGCGCCTCTTAGTTATTTACGCCTCAGTTTCGGCCCAGTAGCCATTATAGGATTTATTTTCGGAATTACAATTAATTCCAGAAAATAGCTAAATATTAAAACATTCGTAACTTTTAAACTGTATTTCGGATCGCAACATATAATATATGAAAATCATGTATTTTTGCGCGTAGAATACGAATTTGCAACTTGCACAATTGTTTGACGTTGTTTGGCATGCCGGATGCCTAGAATAACGTGTTGTTTTAATAGGATATGTCCGGTATTTAATTTTCGCGCAAGTCCGGGTTGCTCGGATGCCGTAGTATAAATGCCCATGTTTTGGGGACCATTTATTCATGTATTTTAGAGTAGCCGTTGGTATTCTTGCGTGTAGGGTTTGCCGGTAGTTTATTTTCCCGTGTATAGGTTATTTTTCTCGCATTTTCGTGTGGCATTATATTGTTGTGCAACCCCACATATTTTATATGTTTCCGGGGTAGAAATTCTGTGCAATTAGTTTTAGTTTTTGAGCAAGTTAGTTCGCGAGATATTTTGCTATATTGCCCTCTTGTCTATTTCATAGGATTTATTCCGTGCTCCGTTTGATTAAGTTGTCAACTATGGAGTTGTTCTTGGGTGTTTAGACTAGCCCCTGGTATTTTTGGTTGCAATAGAATTGCATGTTTAGGTTTGGTTTGCTTGCTCTTAAGTTGTTGGAAATAGTGCTGATTTGGAGGAGCTGAAATATTTCTAAGTTTGGAATCTGTTATATTTTGTTGTTGTCTTGGCTTGCTTCTATCTTTTGATCTGTAGCTCTTTTGAGGTTGGTCCAATGGAGTTAGTTGTAGCCCTTATGTTTCTCTAGCATGCTGTGAGTTTTCATGACTTTTGGAGTCCTGTAGCTATAGGTTTTCTGCTGTCAATATAGCTTCAGATCGAAAACTGCACTTTCGTGAGGTGTAATTTTCACTAAGTCTGAAATAGTGTGTGGGATGCCATGTTGTGTCTTCTTTTCCTAGTGTTCCTTGTTGCCATGCTAGTTGTTGTTGGTTGTATGTTGTAGTGATTCTCACGCTCTTTCGTGTCATGCCTTGGTTGATTATATTTGAGTTGAATAGTCTGTAGTTGTGGGGCGTAGAAAATGCTATGTGGCTGATTTTGGCAGATTGTAGAGATTTCTTGTTTTGCTCGTAGTTTTTGAACCATAGCTCCGATTTGATCGTGTCCTACATGAAACTTTCTTAGAATCTCGTGTAGTTTCATTTTCTTTTGCTGGTTGTATGTTTGAAGTGCTCGTAGCCACCGTTGCACACATTTTGCATTCATGCCATCATATCTTACAGTGCTTGTATCTTTTAATCCGTAGCTCCGTTGGAGATGTTCTTTATGTGTAGATTGCTTGAAATGACGCGTAGAATCACGTGAACCTATTTGTTTTTCTGTTTAACAACCAATTAAATGTGTTAGTTCAGATCTGGATAGAATTGTAAATTAACATGTGAGGTCGTCTCGGAGATGCTATATATCATTTCCGACCTCATTTAGAATGTCTAGATAGGTAGTTTAATTACGCTTCACCTCTTGCCATGTTTAACCACATTTAATATTGCCGTGTATCTAATCGGGATAGAACTAAATAAATAAACGTGGAGTTTCGTCAATATGCAACTCGTTACATATTGAACTTCACTTAATGTGTAGTGTTTGTTTGTGTGATTTTCCATGTCGTGACTTGCATGTATTCAGCTGCTGATGCATCATATGTGTTGTGCATCGTGTGGTGAATTCCGTGTGTTGATTTGTGTTTCCGGTTTTCCCTGTCTCGATAGAGTTCCGTAGTGTGCCGGATTGTGAGGACCCGTTCGACTACGTCGGTTTGTCTGCTTCACGGAGTCATTCTTCTTCCAAGCGGGATCTCAGGCAAGATGACCATTTCCCAGATACCATTACTATCATTGTCATGCTAGTTTTACCGTTGCTACCGTTTATGTGTCGTTGCCTACCACACGTTAAATATCAGCCTCTCTACAATGCCATGATAACCTTCAACCTGTTCAACCTAGCAAACCACTGATTGGCTATGTTATTGCTTGCTTAACCATGTTGTTAGCGTTGCTAGTTGCAGGTGTAGTTGCTTCCATGTGAAAACATGGGTTCCTTGTTATATCTCCCTATTAAATGCTATTTAATTTAATGCACCTATATACTTGGTAAAAGGTGGAAGTCTCGGCCTTTCTAGCCTGGTGTTTTGTTCCAACTTTGCCCCCTTAGTTTCCGGCTACCGGTGTTATGTTCCATAAATGAGCGCTCCTAACACGGTCGGGGTTGTTATGGGGACCCCCTTGATAATTCGTTTTAGATTAAAGCTGGTATGGCAAGGTCCAACATTGGTACTACATTTGCCTAATCACCTAATAAAATTGCATAGGGACTTTCCAGACCCCGAGGATAATTTAATCAACCCTCCGGGCCAGTGCTCCGCATGAGTGTTGGTCCACCCACCTAGCAGTCAGTGGTGCCACCTCGGGGCTACTCGAGGTTTGGCTACTGTCGTGGTTTTGTCACGGCAGATGTCCTCGTGAAAGGACTTAGTACTGGAGCCATCGCACCTTGGTGGCGACTCAAAGGGGTTAAGCGGGAGAGACACGGCGATTTACCTAGGTTCGGCCCCTCGTGAGGAGGTAAAGGCCTACGTCCTGCTTTGGTTTGTATTGATGTGGTTTCGATTACAAGGAGGGCGTAACTCGCCAAACCTAGCACTCGATGATTTCTAACCTCTCCTCTTCTTCCCTGGGACTCGCCTTTATATACAGGTCGAACCCTTAGGGTTTACAAGGATACTTTCCTTCCTACAAATCGTGACCCCCGTGGTCTCTAAGTCGCCATCCTTCAAAGCTTGGAGACCTTCCGGAAATCATAAACCGCCATACGCCCTTGATCTGGCCACGGCAAAGCCCAAACCACGCTCAGGTGAATCGCCTGATTTGGTGACCCGGCCCAACTAGGGCGGGTTATTAACAGATAATATCCCCAACATTAGGCCCCAGATTGACTTGAACTCTTGTCACGCCAATATTTCTGCTCAGTTAAAGGCGATTCATTTTTCATTTTTCTCCATTCATCAGAAATTGTAACCCGCCATCTGGTGCTGAAAATCTTTAAGTCGCCAAACCATTTCTCGTCGGCATCTTCTTATCCCTTGAATTCCGGGAAGACTGACATAATCCCAACGGATCCTGGTGCATCGTTATCCCAAAATTTTCGGAACGCCATTATAGCGAATCTTTTTATTCCCCGGCGGTTCCCGCTCACGGTGCCTCGATTCCAGCGCCCGTGCTGTTAAATAGATGGGGGGGACAGGACTGGCGCTTCCCACCTACCAGGCTCATCAATCTCCTCCCCATTATCACAGCGAGGAAACCTCACCGTCTCCCGAGGGCTCCGCCGCTGACCGCACTTCCTGTCTACGCTCGAAAGCTTCGGCGCTGCCCATAGATCTTCGCCGTCGTCAAGCTCCGTACCGCGGCCGATCCGCTCGCCGCCATAGACCAACGCGTCGCCGTCGACCACCTCGCCGTTTGCCGAACACTCCGTCGCCGCCGAAGATTTGTTCGCCCGACAGGACTTTCGTGCTTCTCCAACAGCCTCCGTCGCCGTCGACCGCTTCTGACCGAAAGCATCAGGTTAGGCCACCGCCCATTTAAGAGCAGATCCAATCTTTGTTCGAAATTCCAACATCGCCATGTTCTTGATGTTCTTCGTGAGTATCTGTTACCTGTCCTCGACTGATTAACGCAAATGTCGACGAGATAGCCAATGTTTTGAATACCTTCACTTATCCGCTCTTAACTTGCGAGTCTAGAATAATGTCTCGTCAAGTGAACGACATCACCTTATCCTGGTAATAAATTGTTGCATCCAGCCATTTTTCTCATGTTTTTTCATCTGTCCAGTAGATCCATAATTTACCCACTGATTGCATAAAGCTGTTTGTAGTCTTCACACTTCACTGTTTTGAGCGAACGTCTCCGACACCTTTAGAACATAGCTCTGGTGAATAACCAAACTTCGTAAGTCGCCATAGCAACCCAACTCGGCTCTTAATATGGCGGGTCAAGTTTTTTCCCTCAGTCCGTGAACAAATTACTTGGCGAGTCAAATGAACTTATTTCACCCCTTACAGTAGATGTTCGAGGCGTGTAAATTCATCTGTACTTTACTTCTTTGTAGCATGGGCATCGTCTTCAAAAGTGACTGGCTCCCTACCAAAGTCAACGACACCATACTAGCAGACTATGTGAAAACGGGCAACTTGGACCCTCAGAATGTTATCGGCTGGCGTACCGGGTTCGGAGAGGATCTCCCCAACCCCAAAGAAGGGGAGATAGTCGTTTTCGTTGAACACCTTGAGCGAGGTTTTAAGCCGCCCGGATCGAAGTTTCTTAGAGATGCCATGGCTTTCATGAACGTCCGCCTCCAGGATCTAGGACCCAACTCGATAAGTAACCTATGCCAATTCCAAGTGTTCCGTGAGCCTTATCTCGGGATTGAACCCTCAGTTCCCTTATTCTGGCACTTTTCCCACCTAAATCGCCAAACGGAATTTCACAGCGGCCCCAGCCTGGAACTCGGCGGTGTCAATGTTCAGCGCCGCAGGGATAGCCCGTTTCCCTCACTCGCCATGCCAAGCCATCCGAAAGGTTGGGGCGAGTCTTGGTTCTATTGTCAAGAGACCTCACCTGCAGGCGAAAACAAGCTTATGGGCTATAGGAAAGAACGCCTTCCAACGAACTTCAAGCTTCCAGACAAGCTCACCGAGGAGGAGGAATCAGACTTCATCCCAGTATTGTCCGAGTTAAGATCTTTGACAAACAACGGCCTTACTGGGGTTGACTTCATCCGCTGCTGGGTCGAATGGCGCATCCTCCCTCTGAGTCGCCGGGACGGGTTAATGTGCGAATTTGATGGAACCTTAGATCATCCTCAATGTTATTTCAATACGGCTTTAACAGAAAAGGATATTGTCACCATTATCAAGAAGCTGACTGGCGAGCCTGCGGGAAAATGCGGCCAAATCGGCCTCAAGCCTTTCTGCAAAATTAATCCGGCGCCCAAGGTAAGCAAATCTAACCCGACTTTTGTCTTTACTTCTTAGCTTTCACTTGTATTGTGGCTTTTTGTAACATATGCTATTTCAGAAAGGTGATAAATTTTGGTCCAAGAAACCCAAAAGGCCAGCCATGAAGCACGCTAAGAAGCCCCCAAAGAAAACCAAGGGCAAGGGCAAAGCTGCTGCGCCCGAGCCATCCGAAGCCGATGAGTCTCAAGTCAGCGATGCACCTTCGGAGGTAAAAACCTATCCTCTTTTCACTCGCCATCCACTATTGTTAACTTTGTATTTATATCTCTGCCTCTCTTGAATAGAATGAAGAAAACGAAAGCCAGGAGGATTCTGTAGAGGTAATTTCTGTTTCCTCCAATTCATCTCCTTCTCCACCTAAGCCGGCTAGGCGAATTTGTGGGAAAGTTCCCTTCTCACATCCAAATGCTAGTTTGGACCCAAATTTCCTACTGAAGAAAGCACAACATACTTCAAATCGGAAGACCCGAAGTCATTCCGGTGATCTAGTGTCCGGCTTACCAGCAACGAACAAGAGGAAACCAAATGAAGTACCCATGAATAACAATTCTTCATGTTTCTTTGGATCACATCTGTAACCCGCCTATATCTTTGACGTATAATTCTTGCAGAACTCTCGTCCTACATCTGGCGATTCAGTAATGTCGACACTTCCGCCAATGATTCGAGTCCCTGGGTAAGTCTTTTGATAATCTTACTTTGAATCTGAAGGTGATAGATTTTCAGTTCTTTAATGCGCTTCTCCCCTCTTTTAGGGCACAGGCCAAGAAAAGGAAAACTGGCGGGTCAACTCTTGTCATAATTTCAGAGCCCATCAAAGAGTCAGTGCCGATCCAAGATAACCCGGATCAAGGCGAGCCCGAAAATCAAATGGATCTTCCAAACTTGCCCAAGGAAACAATGAATGCCCCTAAGCCGCCAAATCCATTGATGACAGCAGAAGACCCGGATGCTGTAGTTATTACTGGTACCAGCTTCTCCAAACCAGCGACAACGGTTTTGTCAAAGCATGTGACATCCTCCTCTCAAACCATTCCTAAGTCAGGACTCTCCAAGGCTAAGCTTTCTGAATATGAAAATCTGGAGTTCAAAGAACTCTGCTCTGGTTTTGCAAGTCGCCTGGAGGCAAGTTATGAGATGGAGAAAAGCCTGCTCCGGATGCTAAAAAACAAACATGAGGTAAGCTTTGTTATATTGTATTACTCCCATTAACCCCCAAGGGCCGGGTCATCAGTAAAAAGATGAGTCGGGTCTTGATAAATTTAGAAAAACTTTCGACCAGTAACCCCCAAGGGCAGGGTCATCAGTAAAAAGATGAGTCGGGTCTTGATAAATTGAAAAAAACTTTCGACAAGTAACCCCCAAGGGCCGGGTCATCAGTAAAATGATGAGCCGGGTCTTGATAAATTTAAAAAACTTTCGACCAGTAACCCCCAAGGGCCGGGTCATCAAGAAAAAGATGAGTCGGGTCTTCATATTGTATAATTTCATCTGAAAAGAAAAAAATATACATTAGCCCCCAAGTGT
Source organism: Hordeum vulgare subsp. vulgare (assembly GCF_904849725.1). Classification (NCBI taxonomy): domain Eukaryota; kingdom Viridiplantae; phylum Streptophyta; class Magnoliopsida; order Poales; family Poaceae; genus Hordeum; species Hordeum vulgare. Next base: position 488,932,180 of record NC_058524.1, on the reverse strand, counting down.
CAGGGATATTGCTTGCAATAGTTATGAGACTTGCCCCTTATTATGTACTTTCAACAGGAAACTCTTGCTCAGACTGAAGCGGCGCTTGGCGATTTAAAGAAAAACTTATCTGGTCAGCAGGATGCTCGAGCTAAGTCGGAGGAGAAGTATCAATTGGTCCTGGCTGAGTTGGAAAAACTCAAAGCTGATTTGAAAAGAGCTCAAGCCGACCAAGATGCTGCAACAAAAAGAGCAGAGAAGGCTGAAGCTAGGCTGACTACTGTGCAACAAGAATTGTCCGGCTTGAAGCGTCATATCTCAAACATGACGCAAGCCGTCTTTGGTAAATTTACTCAAACTTTTGATCTTTTCTCTTTTTTTATCAATAACTTTTATTGTAAGTCGCTGATTATCATGACCCCTTACACAGGTCCGAGAGCCGCCAACCTTCAGGATGATTGCGTGCTGATGCTGAAGGCGATTTACACGCTGACAGAGCAGCTGTACACCGGCAGTGTTATAACTGTTAAAGTTGTGATGGGTGCCAAAGAGCCTATAACTTCCATAAAGAAGATACTTGGCTGCCTATCTACGCTTCCCCCTCAGATTGGCGAGTTGACTCGGTCAGCCGCCCGGAAGGGGGTACTGACTACCTTAAGTCGCTGCTTGGCGTATGCTCCAGAGATCAACCCAGAAGAGGTAGCGGCATGCTTTCCTAAACTCAAAGATGATGGGTCAGAATTCGTTGAAGAGGACTATCAACGTGTTGTCAAGGACTCCCGGCTGGCGGCAACCCAACTCGCTGCAAGTCTGGATTTATCAAAGTATCAGGCTGCTTATGACAGCAAGAACAAGAAGGTCAACCCGCCAACCTTTGTGACGACCAGTTTAACTCCTCGGCGACCCAAGAACCCTTTTGACTTGGAAGCAGATCTGGCATCAATCCTGACCGATGAAGATGACTTCGCGGCTCTGGCCAAGTGTAAGTGGGTACTGGGCGACTTGCAAATTGAGGTCGGCCAAAGTTCGCAGCAACAGAATAAACTTCATAGATTTGGCCTGAGAGCCATGCAATAGGTCTTTTTCATAAGTCGGTACTGCTTTTGTAATACTCTCGAAAGAATCTTTGTATCACCCTTAAGGCGATTTGAAATATTTGATCCGCCATTTGAGAATCCTTTATAATGCTTAATCCGCCATGGATGAAGTGACTTTGATCATCAACATGATTTAGGCTTTGAAAACAACATATGTGAAACCAAATAAATGATAACAAATATTTTCAAGATGAATCAGGAAAAAGGTTTTGAAACCCTCGTGGCCATGTCATGAAGGAAAATAAAAACAGCTATTTCGTCGGCTCATAAGGTCGCGACAGGATGGGGCGAGTCAGAAAGCTCGAGCACACACCCTAAATGATGGTTTCGTCGGCTCATAAGGTCGCGACAGGATGGGGCGAGTCAAAAAGCTCGAGCACACACCCTAAGATGATGGTTTCGTCGGCTCATAAGGTCGCGATAGGATGGGGCGAGTCAGAAAGCTCGAGCACACACCCTAAGATGATGGTTTCGTCGGCTCATAAGGTCACGACAGGATGGGGCGAGTGAGAAAGCTCAAGCACACACCCTAAGATGATGGTTTCGTCGGCTCATAAGGTCGCGACAGGATGGGGCGAGTCAGAAAGCTCGAGCACACACCCTAAGATGATGGTTTCGTCGGCTCATAAGGTCACGACAGGATGGGGCGAGTCAGAAAGCTCGAGCACACACCCTAAGATGATGGTTTCGTCGGCTCATAAGGTCGCGACAGGATGGGGTGAGTCAGAAAGCTCGAGCACACACCCTAAATGATGGTTTCGTCGGCCCATAAGGTCGCGACAGGATGGGGCGAGTCAGAAAGCTCAAGCACACACCCTAAAATGATGGTTTTGTCGGCTCATAAGGTCGCGACAGAATGGGGCGAGTCAGAAAGCTCAAGCGCCACCCTAAGATGATGATTCTGTCGGCTTATAAGGTCGCAACAGGATGACAAAATTGATTTTTAATGAAGAAGCCCCCAAGTCGGGGAGCATTTTTTAATTTTATTACTTCATAATGAAACTGAAAAACTTACAAAAATGCAGAGCTTAAGAGCTCAAGTGTAATAAGGCCGCAAGTGGGCAATATTCCAGGGGCGAGTTGACTCAGCCTCCGTGGTTGGCCGGTTAGGCCGAAGATCCACCAGATAATAAGAGCCATTGCGGAGATTCTTGCTGACGACGAACGGTCCTTCCCAAGGTGGTGACAACTTATGCATACCAGCCCGATCTTGTATCAACCGAAGAACCAAGTCGCCTTCCTGAAAGGTCCGGCTCTTAACTCGGCGGTTGTGATAACGCCGTAGATCCTGCTGATATATAGCTGAACGGGCCGCAGCCAGGTCAAGTGCCTCTTCTAAGGCGTCCAAGGAGTCTTGACGCGCCAGCTCATTGTCTTGTTCCACATATGCGGCGACTCTAGGTGAGTCATGCCTTATATCAGTAGGAAGAACGGCTTCTGCTCCGTAGACCAGAAAGAAAGGGGTGAAACCTGTGGACCGGTTCGGGGTGGTCCAGATACTCCATAGTACTGAAGGTAATTCTTCAACGCAACACCGTGGGGTTTTCTCCAGGGGAACCATGAGTCGGGGCTTAATTCCTCGCAAAACCTCCTGATTCGCCCGCTCCGCCTGCCCATTAGATTGTGGGTGAGTGACTTCAGAAACATCAAGCCGGATATGTTCTCGACGGCAAAAGTCCTGCATCGCCCCTTGGGACAAGTTAATACCATTATCAGTAATGATACTGTGCGGATATCCAAACCGGAAAATCAGCTTTTTCAAGAATTTAACCGTTGTCCCCGCATCGCAAGCTCCAATAGGTTCCGCCTCAACCCACTTGGTGAACTTATCAATCGCCACCAGCAGATGGGTCTTCTTGTTGGAGGACATTTTAAAGGGGCCGACCATGTCTAGCCCCCAGACCGCAAAAGGCCAAGTGATGGGGATCATTCTTAATTCTTGAGCCGGCACATGAGCCTGTCGCCCATAATGCTGGCATCCTTGGCACCAACGAACTATATCTTCTGCATCTGCATGAGCCGTCAGCCAAAACAAAACATGACGAAAAGCCTTTGACACCAAAGAGCGTGACCCGGCATGATGCCCACAATCTCCGGAATGAATGTCATTTAAGATTATGCATCCTTCTTCGAAGGAAACGCATCGCTGAAAAACTCCAGAGGCGCTCTGCTTATATAACTCGCCATTGATGATGACCATGGATTTGCTACGCCGAATGATTTGACGAGCCGAAACTTCGTTTGTTGGTAACTCGCCCCGGTGGAGATAAGCCAGATAAGGAAGAACCCAATCCGGCGTGACATGGAGAGCCGCCACGAGCTGAGACTCAGGGTCTGGTATTGCCAACTCCTCCTCCGATGGTAGAATCACGGATGGTTTATGCAAAATATCCAGAAAAACATAGGGACGAACTGGCTTTCGCTGGGAACCAAGTCGTGAGAGGGCGTCAGCTGCCTCGTTGAGGCGCCGATCAATGTGGTCCACCTGATAACCATGAAAATGACCCGCCACATCAGACACAGATCTTTGGTAAGCCGCCATCATGGGGTCCCGAGAATCCCAGGTACCCGAAACTTGCTGCGCCACCAAATCAGAGTCGCCAAAACACCTGACTCGCGTTAGATTCATCTCCTTGGCGAGTCGCAAGCCGAGAAGCAAAGCTTCGTATTCCACAGCATTGTTAGTGCATGGAAACATGAGTCGGAGAACATAACAGAATTTATCTCCTTGAGGGGATACCAATACCACACTAGCCCCCGAGCCTTCCAACTTCCTAGATCCATCAAAATAAATAGTCCAGTAAGTGAGATCAGGCCTGTCTTCCGGAGCCTGCAACTCCGTCCAGTCATTGACGAAATCAACTAAGGCATGAGACTTGATGGCTGTGCGGGGGGTGTACTGCACGTGATGCGGCCCAAGTTCAATTGCCCACTTGGCAATCCGCCCTGTTGCCTCCCGATTCTGGATGATGTCCCCAAGGGGGACAGAGCTAACCACTCTGATAGGGTGTTCTTGGAAGTAATACTTGAGTTTCCGATCGCCATAAACACCCCATATACCAACTTCTGCCAGTGTGGGTACCGCTGCTTGGAAAGGGTTAGCACCTCGCTGATAAAATACACCGGGCGTTGCACTGGGTACTCCTTCCCTTCCTCCTTTCTTTCAACGACCACTGCCACACTTACTGCTTTGGAATTTGCCGTGATATACAGAAGCATGGGATCTTTTTCAGTCGGGGCGGCCAGGACCGGCGGGTTAACCAATTGGCGTTTCAAGGCTTCGAGCGCCTCGTCTGCCTCATTCGTCCAAACAAACCGATTAGATTTCCTTAGTAACTGATAAAGAGGAATCGCCTTTTCACCCAGGCGACTTACGAAATGACTTAGGGCCGCAATGCGACCCGCCAGTCGTTGAACTTTATTAACGTTCGCCGGCTTTCCAAGGGATGTAACTGCTTCGATCTTGTCCGGGTTAGCTTCAATGCCGCGCTCCGATACCACGAAGCCCAACAAACACATTTGGTGGGATTCAGCTTCATCTGATATACCCGTAGATTATCGAATGTTTCCTTGAGATCCTCCAGTAGTGTCTCCCCCTGGCGGGTTTTGATCACAATATCGTCGACATAGGCGTGGACGTTGCGACCGATTTGGTTGCGAAGGCAATTCTGGATGCAGTGCTGATAATTTGCCCCCGCACTCTTGAGTCCAAAAGGCATGGACACATAACAAAAAGCCCCGAAGGGGGTTATAAAGGCTGTTTTCTCTTGATCCTCCACGGCCATCTTGATTTGGTGATATCCTGAGTAGGCGTCCAAAAAGCACAATCGTTTGCATCCCGCCACCGAGTCAATGATCTGGTCGATGCGGGGAAGAGCGAAGGGATCTTTTGGACAAGCTCTGTTGAGGTCCGTGTAGTCAATGCACATACGAAAGGTACCGTTCTTCTTTAGTACAAAAACCGGGTTAGCGAGCCATTTGGGGTGGAAAACTTCCGCCATGAATCCGGCGGCTAAGAGACGGGCGACCTCTTCCCCAATCGCCCTGCGTCGCTCCTTGTTAAATCTGCGAAGGTACTGCTGGATGGGTTTTTCCTTTGGGTCAACATTAAGATGGTGCTCAACGAATTCTCTCGGCACACCAGGCATGTCAGAAGGTTTCCATGCGAAGATGTCCCGATTCTCACGGATGAATTCGATGAGCGCGCTTTCCTATTTGGGGTCCAGACCCATCCCAATGGTGAACTGCTTGGATGAATCGCCAGGAAAGAAATCGATTGTCTTAGTGTCATCCGTTGGCTTGAACTTGAGGGGCGACTCAGCATCTGTCGTTGGCTTCTTTAGGGGTGACATGTCCGCCGGGTCAACATTGGCCCGATGGTGTTTGAGCTCCTCTGCAGCGTAGGCGACTTCCGCATAAGCCGCGTCCCCTTCTTCACATTCCGTTGCAATCCTTCTATCTCCATCAACTGTGATAGGTCCTTTGGGACCAGGCATCTTGATCTTGAGGTAAACATAGCACGGGCGAGCCATGAAACGGGCGTAAGCCGGCCACCCAAATAACGCATGGTAGGGGCTTTTCAATTTGACCACCTCGAAAATCAGTGACTCTGACCTGTAATTCTACGCTGTTCCAAACGCCACTATGAGCCTGACTCGGCCTATGGGGTAGGCCGACTTGCCTGGGATGATTCCATGGAAAACTGTGGTTGAAGGCATCAGGTCCTTTTCCAATAGGTTCATCCTTTGGAAAGTGTCAAAATATAAGATATTAATGCTGCTGCCACCATCCATTAGCACTTTGGACAGGGTGTAACCCCCAACTTGGGGAGCCACGACCAACGCTGAATCGCCAGGGTTGTCAACTCTTGGCGGGTGATCCTCCCTACTCCATGATATGGTTTGCTTAGACCAATGGAGGTATCTGGGAAGCGTCGGTTCAGATACACTGTATGCCCGGTGACTCACCTTCTTATCGCGCCTGCAAGCATTGGTGGCGAAAACATGATACTGCCCATTACTTAACTGTTTGGGCTTGCTACGGAAACCCCCGTTATCATCCTGACCCTGCGGAGCCCCTGTGGGGGTGGCTGCTGAAAGGCTCCTGGCGGGTTATACCGCCGCTGGTGGTGCACCGGGTACTGGCCGCCGCTTGGCTGTGGGCCTCCCCGAGCCCCCTATTCAGGAAAGCCGCCGAAGGGGTTCTGTCGTTGGTTGGGTGCGGCAAACTGCTCCTGGCGCTGGTCCGGGTCATCGTTTTGACTTTTCTTGATTGCCTCCGCCCGAAACTCCCGCATTACGAAGCAGTTCTCCCAGGAGTGAATCGCCGGACCATCTGCCGTGGCATGGTGCGGGCAAGGGCCTTTGAGTAGCTCTTCATAGTTACGCGGTCTCTTCCCGCTAAACCCCCTGTTTTTCTTCTGGCGTTGGTTGCCATTGTTGGCGTTGGTATTGGCGACTATGTCCGAGGGCCCCTCTTGCGGTCTTCGCTTGCCATTGGCCCCTTGATTGTGGCGGTTACGTCCCTGGAACCGGGTATGGTTTTTGGATGACTCGCCCTTCTTGGGCGAATTAGCCTTACCGTCCTCACCAGGATCTTTGGTGTCATCTGCCTCAGCGTACCTAGTGAGGGTGTCCATCAACTCTCCCATGTCTTGGATCTTTCGGTTGAGTCGCCCCAATTTTTACACCAAGGGTTCGTAATGGAAATTCTGCTCGAGGATCAGCACAGCCTGAGCCGCCGTAATACCATCTGACGAATGGATAATTTCCGCAACCCGCCGTGACCAATGGTGAGCCGACTCATCAGGGCGCTGAACACAGTGCTGTAGATCGACGATCGTCATCGGACGTTTGTAAGTTCCTTGGAAGTTTTTGATGAAACGCTCTTTTAGCTCGGCCCAGGTCTGGATGGAGATGGGAGGTAAGTTTTTCAACCAAGTACGTGTTGACCCCTCGAGCATCATCGTGAAGTATCTGGCGCAAACCGCCTTGTTTACGTCGAGCATGTCCATGGCGATTTCATAACTCTCGACCCACGATGTCGGCTCAAGGGCCGGGGTGTAATTAGGCACCTTTCTTGGTCCCTTAAAATCTTTGGGCATCCTTCCGTTACGAAGGGCGGGGGCCAAGCATGGCACCCCCACTCGCCCACCGCCCCCGACGAGGGGGCTCGGGGCGACTTGGGTGTTCGGGAGATCCTGGCCCGGCAGGTTCTGATCAGGCGGGTTGTCCTGTGGGACGGGTCGCGGCCCGCTGTTTACGGGGGGCTGGTCCTCTGGCCGACTCCTGGTGTAACTTGCCTGGGGAGTGGAATGCAGCCTCTCGAGGCTGTGTGAGAACTGGGGTTTTGAACCACCGCCGTCTTCAACATCTCGATGGCGTTCCTTGCTTCTATCAAGGCAGGAGTGTTGCCGTGAATCGGAAGAGATTCCAGATGGCGAGTTGCGGCAAGGACGTTGTCCACCGGGTTGGAAAAGTGGCCTTGAGGCGTCCGGAATCGGGGAATGCAATCCTCAGCCGGCTTAACCGGCGGGTTAGGCATGCGACCCGGTCCTCCCCCCGGGGCGGCTCCCGCCCCAGGGGTTCGTGGAGTGTCGAACAGGCGGGTTGGGTTGAGATCATGGGGCAGGCGACCCTGGTGTCTCCGTTGATGGACAGCGTCAGATGCGCGCTGGTGTCTTTCGAGCCGCCAGTTGTCAGTGTTTAAGTGCATCCTTTCGGCCGCAATTTGAGCTTGCCGAGTCTCGATCCTGGCGGACTCCACCTCGGCAGCCCGATGAGCCTTTGCCACTGCCTCTCTGAGTTTCGCCAGCTCCGTGTTTATCTCCTCCTAGTTTTCTGGTTTGAGGGGAGTCGCCATCAGCCTTGTGATCTCCGCCGCTAAATCCACCAGGACTGCGGCCGGGCTTCTAGACGTCTCGCCAGCTCCATCGCCTCCGGTGGGGTTTTGTGTGGGTTGAGTCGCCCCCGCCATGTTAATGGCGATCTGGCGGCGGGTTCGGTCGAGGACTTCGGGGTCCATGGCCAGCGACAGGCCCCCAAGACAATCCTCATGTAGAGACCGGATTGAATCTGAATCGCGCATGGATGATTCGTCATCAGAGTTGACCAGTGTAGTTTCCTGAGTCGCCGAGCGCTCTGGCTCCTCCGATCCCTGCGTGAACCCCACAAAGACCGGGGGAGTCAGATTTGGCGTTATTACTGGGCGGACGTACCTGGCCGGCTCGACGATGTCGGTGGAGAAGTCCGGCTCAGGCACGGATGATCCGATCATGCCGATGAAGATGTTGATCTTGCCGAAGGGGACCCTGTAACCAGATTCAATTGAATCCGCCTCAGCCCCCCATCGCTGGTTGTCGATGTAGGTTTTCCGGCGGCGGCTCCGGGTCATGAGCCCCGTCGCGTAACTCCCAAACCCTGGTAGGGCTCCCTTTGAGAACTCCACTCCACCGTGCGTAGGCCCCACGGTGGGCGCCAACTGTCGTGGTTTAGTCACGGCAGATGTCCTCGTGAAAGGACTTAGTACTAGAGCCATCGCACCTTGGTGGCGACTCAAAGGGGTTAAGCGGGAGAGACACGGCGATTTACCCAAGTTCGGCCCCTCTTGAGGAGGTAAAGGCCTACGTCCTGCTTTGGTTTGTATTCATGTGGTTTCGATTACAAGGAGGGCGTAACTCGCCAAACCTAGCACTCGATGATTTCTAACCTCTCATCTTCTTCCCTGGGACTCGCCTTTATATACAGGTCGAACCCTTAAGGTTTACAAGGATACTTTCCTTCCTACAAATCGTGACCCTCGTGGTCTCTAAGTCGTCATCCTTCAAAGCTTGGAGACCTTCCGGAAATCATAAACCGCCATACGCCCTTGATCTGGCCAGGCCAAAGCCCAAACCACGCTAACGTGAATCGCCTGATTTGGTGACCCGGCCCAACTAGGGCGGGTTATTAACAGATAATATCCCCAACAGCTACCGTCCACTTTGCATAGACGGTGTGTCCTGAGAACAAGATACGCGGCTCCTATCAGGTTCGTCGACACACCGGGTGGCCTTGCTGGATTAGTTTTACCTTTGACGAGATATCTTGTGGATCGGGATTCCGGTGATGCTTTGGGTAATCTCAGAGTTGAGGTTTTCCACTAGGGAATCCGACGAGATCGCGAGCTTCGTGATTGAGGATTTCTATGCGGCTTGTGGTAATTTGTGATGGACAAGTTGGAGCACCCCTGCAAGGTTAAATGTTTTCGGAAAGTCGTGCCCGCGATTATGTGGCAACGTGGAAGCTTTGTCTAACACTGGTTCTAGATAACTTGAAGTTAACTTAATTAAAACTTGCCAACTGTGTGCGTAATCGTGACTATGTCTTCCGTGAGTTCCTTCTCCGATCGAGGACACGGTGGGGTTATGTCTGACGTAGGTAGGTGTTCAGGATCATTCATTTGATCATCAGTAGTCACATCCATTATGCGTAGATTCTTCCCCCTCTTATTTCTTGTACTCGTAAGTTTAGCCACTAAATATATGCTTAGCCGCTCCTGCAACCTCACCACTTAACCATGCCTTACCCATTAAGCTTTGCTAGTCTTGATACCTTTGGAAATGAGATTGCTGAGTACCCTGTGGCTCATAGATTACTACAACACCAGTTGTAGGTACAGGTAAAGGTTACTTGATGCGAGCGCGTTGATTGTTCATTTGGAGTTGCTTCTTCTTCTTCTTCTTCATCGATCTAGGATGGGTTCAGTCCGGCAGCCTGGGATAGCAAGGATGGACGTCGTTTCATTTTCTCGTTTGCTTTCATTCGTAGTCGGAGCCTACTCTTCTTCAAGATGTTTATGTAATGTACTGCTGTGACTCTGATGTAGCTTGTGGTGAGTGTAAGCCAACTCTGTTTATATATCTCTTCTTTTCAGTACATGTACTTTGAACGATATCCATTCTTGCGACACGACGAGATGCGCTTCTATCCCTGACGAGGCTTTCGTGCCAAATTGAGGATAGGGTCGCATCTTGGGCGTGACAAGTTGGTATCAGAGTAGTACCGACCTAGGAGCCCCCTTGATTGATCAAACTTGGCCGAGTCGAGTCTAGTGAAAAAACTGCTTTGAGTCTAGTTATATATCGGAGAGTAGGATTCTTTTTCTCCTCTTCTATGCTCTGGTGAGGAATCTTGACGTAATAATTTAATCTATTCCTCTTCTCACTCAAATTTTTTAAGGATCACGCGGATATTTTTGGAATCTATATGATGCCGATGTGACGGAGTTCTGTCTTGGTGCCTCCTATCTGCTTTGAGTTTTAGGGGAGTTGAGATCCAGGGGATTCTTGAGCACATCGTTATCATTCAGGTTTCTTAGTATCTCAGAACGAAGGATGTTCGTAATTGCTTCAATACTAGTAGTGGCGAGATAACCCCGATGTCCCAGTACCGGTGCTGATTGTTAGGGAGTACTGCCATACTTTGTATCGTTGTGATCACGAGGGTCTGTTGTAGATGAAGGTCCAAGATTCTGGTTGTGTGTTGATGGATGTGATACAGGTGACGGGTTAGTATAGGAGTTGTGTGATATTACTCCTTGTATCCGTGTACCAGATTGCATGACCAGATATTTCGGGAATTCATAGGTGGGAATTCATGTAGTTACTTATAGGATAATCTTCCAACAAATACATGATGTTAGGTTGGGGTTCGACATCTAGTGGATTCCTGTCCACGAAAATATCGGACGAAATCTTTCCCATGAGTTTGTTCTGGCTAATTGCAAGCCGCATCCTTGTTTTGTTGGATATGGTAATTCAAGTTGCTTTTACGTCAAGTGGTGATTTCCGATCATTCCTCAGCGGCGTTCTCATATTTTTGTGAGAGTGCTAATCCTTTTGCTCAATCAATTGTCTCATCATTTTTGTCAACCGGAGTCGTCATGTTAATTCTTTTCCAACCGGTGTGCTTCTCTGCAACTGAATTCAATCTTCTCCAGTTGTTGCAGATCATTCTCTCATTTCATACGGAGTTCATCTCATGTGTCCCAAGTCGTTTTTGTTTTTCCCCGCCCTCCCACCCTTTTCTTCAGTGATTGGATGTCATCCAAGTGCATTTCATTTCATTGTTGCTTCCGCTATCTGTTCTTCCTTTCGTAACCGGTGATTCATGGTGAACATTCTCAGGAGCTTCATGTTCATCTTTATTCATTCTTGTCATCTTTTCTGGTGATTTTAATTCAGTTGTCCGTGATTCATCACATCCTTTTCATCCTTGTAATTCTTTCCTATGTTAAATTCTTATGAGCCTATCTTGTTTTTCATTCCTCTCTTTTCATCCGGAGCGTTGAAGATATTTCAGTAGTTTCTCGTTTTCAATTCTTTTAATTATTTTGAGGTGCTAAACTCATCTAGTTCTCTTCATACCGGTGCAATATCTCTCGGTCTAGCAATCTTTTCTAACGGTGGTTTCTTTGAGTGGGCCCATAACCCACAGGTTCTTTCCCAGGATCATTTAGCTCTTTAAATCTTTTCCCGGAGATCATTAATTCTTTTCAGCTTTCACGTAAGTATGGATTTCATCAGTCATAGCCATTCTCCAAGATCCATTTGAGTTATTTCTCGTATTTGGCTCAACCTTTCATTCTTCTTTATTCCGGAGTGTCTCAGCTATTCTTGGTGTTGTTCCTGGTCATCATTCTCATCTTGCAAATTCGAAGGAGCGTTTCTCTCAAATCTTGGTTCATTCTCTTGCAGATTCATCATTTCAGCTTGGTGTCATCATCTTAATTGTTCCAATCATGAGTAATCCCTTTCTTGCTATCCGGTGCTTTTTTGAGTTGTTTTCCTTCTCGATCCTCCGAAGGCCATCATTTTAGAAGATTTTGTTCGTTCTCATCTTTCAGCTTTCATCCACAAATCTTATCAATTGTTGTCTCTTCGTTCTTCTCTCGATTATCCGGTGCCTTGTTCAAGTTTTCTCTCAGGTGGCTCATGAAATATTCATTCTCATGTATCTCCATTGATTCGTGGTGTTCCCATTCAATTGTGAATTCTTACCGGTGATTCCTTCAATTATGCCTCAAGTGGTGTTTTTCTCTCTATCCCTCCAAGATTCATTTCTAGAAGAATAAGTTGTATGCTAGATCCGTTGCTTGTCATCAATTATACTTGATGAAGGATTAGCATAACATAATTCTTATTCTTGTTTCATCAAATGATCTTAATTCTTCTTCCGGAGTGGCTCACGATATCAATTCCTTTTCTCTAGTGTTCTTATCTTTCTTTTCCGGAGTTCCAAGTTCTTTTAAGTATCTCTTTATGAGGCTTCATCTAAATGTTGGAAATGTCATAATCTTATTATTTACTACCTTCTTATCGTTGCATCATTCATTTGTTTACGGTGGTCCTTCATGGTGGTTCATCAAGGTTTCAATTCGTTCTCAAGTGTTCTTCAAGATTCTTGTTGGAGAACCTCAAGTATCCTTTCTCTTGCATTTATATGTGCAATTGTTCTTCCTTTATCCTTTGAGGTGGTATTATAGCATTCTTGTTAGTGTAGAAGCCTCGAAGAGTTTTCCTTTCAAGAATGAGATAATTAAACCCACCAATTCTATGGTCATGAGATATTTCAACCCATGATTTCTTCATTGAGCTATCTTGGTTTGGATTAACCTAAATCTTTTCCTATGGATTGTTGCTATCATGGTGCTTCCCATTAATCGTAGTTCTCAATGTACCCTCTTGGTGTATGAAGTTTTCTTATCTTTGCTTTCAACTATCCTTGTTTCTTTTAGTGGTTGGTTGTCACCTCATATTTGTTGAGATGATTTTCACGAGCCCACTACTGTCTTGTTCTTTTCATTGTTGTTTTTCCAACAACTTTGTTTAATTCTTCTCGCAAGGGTGCTTGTCAAGTTTGTTGGAGTTTATAGTTGTCATTCTCTCTTCATTCTCTTCTTCCGTATAAGCTAGTTCCAATCTATTGTTCCGGAGGCATTGTGTTGTTGCTCTTTGGGTCAATCTTGTTGCTCTTTCAAGATCATGGTGTTCCCTTGCTCTATTTAGTTGTTTGTTATGAGTATTGTCTATTTATTCTACCTTTTCGAATTTTTTGTCCCATTTTCCTACCGAAGTGCTGCCGAAATTTTCCGTGAATTCTTGCTTCTTTCCCATATAATTCCTCATCTCCTTGCAACCTTCAAGGATCGTTGATTCCAGTCGTTGGTCAAAGAAGCGACTAAATTTTTACCTCTTGCTTTCTCATCCTCTTCCCCTTTCATTCTTGGATCTCGCGACGAGATCCTCTTGTAGTGTAGGAGAGTTGTGACAGCTCGATGCCGACGTTCCAGAAGATTCCCCTTTTCTTTCCGTTTTCGTCTTGTGTCTATATTATTTTGTCGCATCATCATCGCATCATGTGCATCATCTGCATTGCATCAACATCTTCGTTGCCGCCAGTTTTCAAAAATTGCATCCGTTGTTAGTTGCCGGTTATTGGCGTTGGTCGTTCCGAGTCCGACCCCACTCGCACGCGCCCGCGGCATCGTCGGAACCCTGTATTTAAAGTGCGTTTAAAACTTTCTCTGATCGGGGTGAAACTTGGCATGCGGTCGTAATTTGTTTTAGTTAGACCTCCTGTCGAATTTCGTCGCGATCGGAGTCTGTTTGGTACCCGAACGGTCGACCGTAGTGGCACCGTAGGTCTACCGTCGGACGTATGTGGGTGTTTTAAAAATCGTTGCCGCGCCGCCCGTTCTCCCTCTCGTCTCCGGATATCCCCTCTACACGGCTGCGTACGTGTTCCCGCGTGCGGAATCGTTCGAATCCGACCCTGCGGTTGGATCCGGAACGCGATTTCGGGTAACCTAGCCCCCCCGTTTGTCTATATATAGGCCCCCATGTCATTATTTTAGACAACACCCTCCTTTGCCTCGAAAAGCGTGCAAACCCTAGTCTCTCCCGCACCCTCTCTCTCTCCCCGCAGCACATCCTCTCCCCAGCCGCCGCGGCCCGCCAAGCCCAGATCGGGCCAGGCCGAGCCCATCCGGCGCGCCGCCCCCGTTTTCTCCCATGGCCGAGCTCCTCCTGGAGCTGCCTCGCCGAAGCAGCAGAGCCACCGGGCCACCTCCCGCCACCCAGATCCGCCTTCCCATGGCTCTCCCCGCGCCAGGTCACCGCCCCTCGCCAGAGGCCTCGCCGCGCCGTCCTCTGCCTCGCCGTCGTCGCCGGCCAGTAGTCCGCCTCCTGCCGCCCCGACATCCTCCGCCCCGCCTCGCGCCAGATCCGGCGAGCAGCCACGTGGATCCGGCCGCCGCGCCCTCGTTGGTCCCGCCGTGGGCCTCGTCGGCCTGCCCTACGGGGCCTTCTCCCCGAGCACCGCCGCCGGTTCGTGTTGATGCGCCGCCTGGGCGTCTGCCCGCGAGGAGAACGACGAGCGCCAGCGCCTCGCGCTGCTCGAGTGGGCCGCCTTGCCCGTGGGCCGGCCTCCCTTCCTCGGCCCACCAGCAGCAGTAGCCCCAGGCCTGTGCGCCAGCCTTAGGCCATCGCGAGCGCCAGCCCAAGCCGTCTTCCTCGGCCTGCTCCTCTACGCTCCTGGGCCAAGGCCCACTAGGTGAGATTCCCTAGCCCCTTTATATTACGCATAGGCGCCTCTTAGTTATTTACGCCTCAGTTTCGGCCCAGTAGCCATTATAGGATTTATTTTCAGAATTACAATTAATTCCAGAAAATAGCTAAATATTAAAACGTTCGAAACCTTTAAACCGTATTTCGGATCGCGACATATAGTATATGAAAATTGTCTAGTTTTGCACGTAGAATCCGAATTTGCAACTTGCACAATTGTTTGACGTTGTTTGGCGTGCTGGATGCCTAGAATAATGTGCTGTTTTAATAGGATACATCCCGTATTTAATTTTCGCGCAAGTCCGGGTTGCTCGGATGTCATAGTATAAATGCCCATGTTTTAGGGACCATTTATCCATGTATTTTAGAGTAGCCGTTGGTATTTTTGCGTGTAGAGTTTACCGGTAGTTTATTTTCCCGTGTATAGGTTATTTTTCTCGCATTTTCGTGTGGCATTATATTGTTGTGCAACCCCACATATTTTATATGTTTTCGGGGTATAAAAATCCATTATGTGCAATTAGTTTTAGCTTTTGAGCAAGTTAGTTTGTGAGATATTTTGCTATGTTGCCCTCTTGTCTATTTCGTAGGATTTATTCCGTGCTCCGTTTGATTAAGTTGTCAACTACGGAGTTGTTCTTGGGTGTTTAGACTAGCCCCTGGTATTTTTGGTTGCAATAGGAATGCATGTTTAGGTGTGGTTTTCTTGCTCTTAAGGTGCTGGAAATAGTGTTGATTTGGAGGAGCTGAAATATTTCAAAGTCTGGAATCTGTTATATTTTGTTGTTGTCTTGTCTTGCTTCTATCTTTTGATCTGTAGCTCTTTTGAGGTTGGTCCAATGGAGTTAGTTGTAGCCCTTATGTTTCTCTAGAATACTGTGAATTTTCATGCCTTTTGGAGTCCTGTAGCTATAGGTTTTGCTGCTGTCAATATAGCTTCAGATCGAAAACTGCACTTTCACGAGGTGTAATTTTCACTAAGTCTGAAATAGTGTGTGGGATGCCATGTTGTGTCTTCTTTTCCTAGTGTTCCTTGCTGCCATACTACTTTTTGTTGGTTGTATGTTGTAGTGCTTCTCACCCTCTTTCGTGTCATGCCGTGGTTGATTATATTTGAGTTGAATAGTCCGTAGTTGTGGGGCGTAGAAAATGCTATGTGGCTGATTTTGGCAGATTGTAGAGATTTCTTGTTTTGCTCGTAGTTTTTGAACCATAGCTCCGATTTGACCGTGTCCTACATGAAACTTGCTTAGAATCTCGTGTAGTTTCATTTTATTTTTCTGGTTGTATGTTTGAAGTTCTCGTAGCCGCCGTTGCACACATTTTGCATTCATGCCATCATATCTTGCAGTGCTTGTATCTTTTGAGCCGTAGCTCTGTTGGAGATGTTCTTTATGTGTAGATTGCTTGAAATGACGCGTAGAATCACGTGAACCTATTTGTTTTGCTGTTTAACAACCAATTAAATGTGTTAGTTCAGATCTGGACAGAATTGTAAATTAACATGTGGGGTCGTCTCGGAGATGCTATATGTCATTTCCGACCTCATTTAGAATGTCTAGATAGGTAGTTTAATTACGCTTCACCTCTTGCCATGTTTAACCACATTTAATATTGCCGTGTATCTAATCTGGATAGAACTAAATAAATAAACATGGAGTTTCGTCAATATGCAACTCGTTACATATTGAACTTCACTTAATGTGTAGTGTTTGTTTGTGTGATTTGCCATGTCGTGACTTGCATGTATTCAGCTACTCACGCATCATATGTGTTGTGCATCGTGTGATGAATTCCGTGTGTTGATTTGTGTTTCCGGTTTTCCCCATCTCGATAGAGTTCCGCAGCGTGCCGGATTGTGAGGACCCGTTCGACTACGTCGGTTCGTCTGCTTCACGGAGTCATTCTTCTTCCAAGCGGGATCTCAGGCAAGATGACCATTTCCCCAGATACCATTCCTATCACTGCCATGCTAGTTTTACCATTGCTATCGTTTATGTCTCGTTTCCTACCACACGTTAAATATCAGCCTCTCTACAATGCCATGATAACCTTCAACCTGTTCAACCTAGCAAACCACTGATTGGCTATGTTATTGCTTGCTTAACCATGTTGTTAGCGTTGCTAGTTGTAGGTGTAGTTGCTTCCATGTGAAAACATGGGTTCCTTGTTATATCACCCTATTAAATGCTATTTAATTTAATGCAATTATATAATTGCTAAAAGGTGGAAGGCTCGGCCTTTCTAGCCTCGTGTTTTGTTCCACCTTTGCCCCCTTAGTTTCCGGCTACCGGTGTTATGTTCCATAAATGAGCGCTCCTAACACGATCGAGGTTGTTATGGGGACCCTCTTGATAATTCGTTTTAGATTAAAGCTGGTCTGGAAAGGCCCAACATTGGTACTACATTTGCCTAATCACCTAATAAAATTGCATAGGGACTTTCCGGACCCCGAGGATAATTTAATCAACCCCCCGGGCCAGTGCTCCGCATGAGTATTGGTCCACCGACCTAGCAGTCGGCGGTGCCACCTCCGGGCAACTCGAGGTTTGGCTACCGTCCACTTTGCATAGACGGTGTGTCCTGAGAACGAGATACGCGGCTCCTATCGGGTTCGTCGACACACCGGGTGGCCTTGCTGGATTAGTTTTACCTTTGACGAGATATCTTGTGCATCGGGATTCCGGTGATTCTTTGGGTAATCTCAGAGTTGAGGTTTTCCACTAGGGAATCCGACGAGATAGCGAGCTTCGTGATTGAGGATTTCTATGCGGCTTGTGGTAATTTGTGATGGACAAGTTGGAGCACCCCTGCAGGGTTAAATCTTTTCGGAAAGCCGTGCCCGCGGTTATGTGGCAACGTGGAAGCTTTGTCTAACACTGGTTCTAGATAACTTGAAGTTAACTTAATTAAAACTTGCCAACTGTGTGCGTAACCGTGACTGTCTCTTTCGTGAGTTCCTTCTCCGATCGAGGACACGGTGGGGTTATGTCTGATGTAGGTAGGTGTTCAGGATCATTCATTTGATCATCGGTAGTCATGTCCGTTATGCGTAGATTCTTCCCCCTCTTATTTCTTGTACTCGTAAGTTTAGCCACCAATTATATGCTTAGCCGCTGCTGCAACCTCACCACTTAACCATGCCTCACCCATTAAGCTTTGCTAGTCTTGATACCTTTGGAAATGACATTGCTAAGTCCCCTGTGGCTCACAGATTACTACAACACCAGTTGCAGGTATAGGTAAAGGTTACTTGACACGAGTGCGTTGATTGTTTATTTGGAGTTGCTTCTTCTTCTTCTTCTTCATCGATCTAGGATGGGTTCCAGGCCGGCATCCTGGGATAGCAAGGATGGACGTCGTTTCATTTTCTCGTTTGTTTTTGTTCGTAGTCGGACCCTGCTCTTCTTCATGATGTTTATGTAATGTACTACTGTGACTCTGATGTAGCTTGTGGCGAGTGTAAGCCAACTCTCTTTATATATCTCTTCTTTTCAGTACATGTACTTGTAACGATATCCATTCTTGCGACACGATGAGATGCGCTTCTATCCCTGACGAGGCCTTCGTGCCAAATTGTGGATAGGGTCGCATCTTGGGCGTGACACTTACCGAGAAGTAACAACCGATAGCCTTTAGTCATTGAAGCAATTGCAATTTATCACAACATCAGAAAGAGTCAAATAAGAGCTTGTAAATAAAATCCACATACTCAATCATTCTTTCATTTTCTACAGTTGCTACAACTCACGTGGTACTCATGAGATCAAAGTTCAGCTTGACACAGAGAAAGATAGGGGCTTACAGTTTTGCCTCCCAACTGCTTACCTCCAGGGTAATGTCAACTATAATAATTCTTGAATACTTACTTCCGAGTTGACATATGAATATAGATCTTTCCCAAGCATATGACGTTAGCCAAGATAAAGGCGAAATAAGGAATTGGTGAAGATCACCATAACACTTTCAAGGGAAAAAAGTAAAGGTACAAGATAGGCCCTTCGCAGTGGGAAGCAGAGATTGTCATGCGCTTTTGAGGTTTGGATGTGTGTCCTCTTAGTGTGGAGGAACGTCACTTTATATTGCCTCCTGTGATAAAGAACTTTATTATGCAGTCTGTCGCTTTTATGTCTTCCTCATCACAGGTTCGTACAAAGCTTATTTTCCACACACTAATAGATCATACATATTACAGAGCAATTTTTATTGCTTGCACCGATGACAACTTAGTTGAGGGATCTTATTCAATCCATAGGTCGGTATGGTGGACTCACATGGCAAAACTGGGTTGATGGTTTATGGATGCACAAGTAGTATCTCTACTTAGTGCGGGAGGTTTGGCTAATGTGAGGTGGAAGCAATCGTCACATGCCAAGGGATCTCTAATCATATAAAATTGTTCGGAGCCAAGAAAACACAATTCATTATGTTGTCTTCCTTGTCCAACATCTACTTCTAGGCATGCAATAGTTTAGTGAGTGTTCACAATCATAGATAGTGTCAGAGATGATATATTTATATGTGAACCTTTCCTTCTTTATCACTTCCTATTAATTGCAACAATGACCAAGGTCTACGTTTGTCTACCCTCAACAAGTTTCAATCATCATCCTTTTTGTATGTGAAGCCATCACTTCCCATAAGATCATTACATGATCTTTCAGGCTTTTGTTCTTTTCCCAATCTATTGATCATGGCAAGAGGCAAAGCCCTCAACTAAGACACTCTTTATTATATGGCTCACGAGCTCGAATACATCGGGGGTGACACAAAGCAAAACTCAAGACTAAAACACTAAGACTTTTAAACTATTAGAGAAAAAGAAAGAAAACTGAAAAGGAACAAACAAAAACAAAGGTAAAGGCAAAAGATGTTATGGTGATACGATACTGGGGCAACTCCCCCAAGCTTGGCACAAGCCAAGGGGATTGCCCATACCCATGTTTAGTTGTCTTCCTTTGGAGGTGGTGGTGATGGAGTTGTTGCAACATGGGCTTGATCCTCCATCTTCCAAGGCATAGGTGCTCCATCATGGAAAGATGAACGAGTCTCCGGAATCCTCAAATCTGCAGCCAACAGTATTAATTTAAATCTATACTCATATTCACAGTTTTGGTTCTACAGGTCATAGATCTGGGCCTAGAGTTGATCAATCCTATCATACAGCCTGGAGAGGTGCTTCCCAATGTCATTGGCATCAATCTTGTGCTTGTTGGTGAACTCCATGATCATCATGTGGTTGGCGTTGAGTCCACGCTCCACCATCCCTTGGCACTTGAAGACTTGTTGCTCCATTGCTTCGAGCCTCGTCTCCATGCTTCCGGTCTTCTTGGGCCCCTCAACATCACGGATGTGCAACATCCCCTCACGCATCTCGATAGATTGATGGTGTTGCAGCACTCCCGTGAGGTAGGGATTGATGACCTTCTCGAAGATCTTGTCCTTCAAAGCTTTTGGGGAAGTCATAGCGATCTAGAAACACGCTCAAAACGAAAAATAGAGGAAATCTGCGTGATAGAGTGGTCAGACCAAACGGGAGAATATATGTTGATTTTTTCAGACCAGAAGTAGTACTCCGCACGAAAACGGAGTCCGGGAGGCGCACGAGGTGGCCACAAACCCTCCCGGCGCAACCAGGGGGTGGGCCCGCGCCGGGCAGGCTTGTCGCCTCCTCGCGCACTTTCCGGACTACTTCCAATTTTTGTATTTTTTTAATATTCCAAAACGGAGAAAATTTCCTACTTTAAGAGTTTTGGACTCTGTTTTCTTACCGAATCACATACCTCTTCATTTTCGGCGTCTGAAACAGGCTACTAAATGTCCCTTAGTTATTCTTCCGGAGTTATGGTATTGATGATATTGTTTCAACATTTATGGGAGTACCTGAGATATAATGCTTGATTCTCTGGCCATTTACAACTCTCGGACAATTACCTTCCGTGTTGTTGATCTTGATAGCACCGGAACGATATACTTCCTCAACAACATAGGGACCTTCCCATTTAGAGAGAAGCTTCCCTGCAAAGAATCTTAAACGAGAGTTATATAGCAAGATATAATCACCTAGATTGAACTCACGCTTTTGTATCCTCTTATCATACCACCTCTTAACCTTCTCTTTGAACACCTTGGCATTCTCATATGCATGAGTTCTCCATTCATCAAGCGAGCTAATATCAAATAACCTCTTCTCACCGGCAAGTTAAAAATAAAAGTTGAGCTCTTTGATTGCCCAATAAGCTCTATGCTCTAGCTCAAGAGGTAAATGACATGCTTTACCGTACACAATTTCGTACGAAGACATGCCCATGGGATTCTTATAGCCAGTCCTATAAGCCCACAGTGCATCATCGAGCTTCTTAGACCAATTCTTTCTAGACCTGTTGAAAGTCTTTTGCAGGATCAGTTTAATCTCTCTATTACTTAGCTCTACTTGACCACTAGACTGAGGGTGATAGCGAGACGCAATTCTATGGTTGACATCGTACTTAGCAAGCATTTTATGGAAAGCACCATGAATGAAATGTGAATGACCGTCAGTCATTAGATATCTAGGGACTCCAAATCAAGGGAAGATAACTTCTTTAAGCATCCTGATAGAAGTGTTGTGATCAGCACTACTAGTGGGGATAGCTTCTACTCACTTAGTGACGTAATCAACAGCAACTAAGATGTGAGTATACCCATTGGATTTTGGAAAAGGTCCCATATAATCAAAGCCCCAAACGTCAAATGGTTCAATGACAAGTGAATAGTACATAGGCATTTCCTGGCATTTACCGATATGACCTACTCTTCGACATTCGTCACAAGACAAGACAAACTTACGGGCATCCTTGAAGAGAGTGGGCCAATAGAAACCTGATTGCAATACCTTGTGTGCAGTTCTATCTCCCGCATGGTGTCCTCCGTAGGCCTCGGAGTGACACTTCTGTAGGATCTGTCCATGTCCATGTTCAGGTACACAACATCTAATAACACCATCTACTCCTTCCTTATAAAGGTGAGGATCATCCTAGAAGTAATGTCTCAAGTCAAAGAAGAATTTCTTCTTTTGCTGGTATGCGAAACTAGGTGGTATATATTTGGCAACGATATAGTTTGCATAATCAGCATACCTCGGTGCACTACGTGAAACATTGATGACATTCAATTGCTCATCGGGAAAGCTATCATCAATAGGTTGTGGGTCATCAAGAACGTTATCCAACCTAGAGAAGTTATCTGCTACGGGGTTATCAACACCCTTTCTGTCGACAACGTTCAAATCAAACTCTTGTAGCAAGAGAACACATCTGATAAGTCTAGGTTTAGCGTCCTTCTTCTCCATGAGGTACTTAATGGCAGCGTGATCAGTGTGAATAGTGACTTTGGAATCAACTATGTAAGACGTGAACTTTTCACGTGCAAACACGACTGCTAAAAACTCCTTCTCCGTAGTAGCATAGTTTCTTTGGGCACTTTCTAGAGTTTTACTAGCATAGTGAATAACATTCAACTTCTTGTCAACTCTTTGCCCCAGAACAACACCAACAGCACAATCACTAGCATCACACATGATTTCAAAAGGCAAGTTCCAATCAGGTGGTTGAACAACAGGTGCAGTTATCAAAGCCCTCTTAAATATTTCGAAGGATTCCTCACAATCATTTTCAAAGACAAAAGGAATATCCTTTTGCAAGAGATCGGTAAGAGGCCTAGAAATCTTAGACAAGTCTTTAATGAACCTTCAATAGAAACCAGCATGACCAAGGAAACTTCTTATACCTTTGATATCTGTGGGGTATGGCACTTTCTCGATCGCATCAACCTTAGCCTTATCGACTTCAATACCTCTTTCAGAAATTTTATGTCCTAAGACGATGCCTTCATTAACCATAAAGTGGCACTTCTCCCAATTCAAGAAAAGATTGGTGTCTTTACATCTCTGCAAGATTCGATCAAGGTTGCTGAGGAAATCTTCAAAACAAGACCCGTAAACGGAGAAGTCATGCATGAAAACCTCAACAATCTTTTCACAAAATTCAGAGAATATAGCCATCATACATATTTGAATGGTGGCAGGTGCATTACATAAGCTAAAAGGCATACGTCTCTAAGCAAAGGTACCGAAAGGGCTGGTGAAAGTGGTTTTCTCCTGATCAGATTCGTGCAACTGGTATTTGGGAGAAACCAGAATAACCGTCTAGAAAGCACAAGTGTGTGTGTTTAGACAGCCTTTCTAGCATTTGGTCGATAAAAGGTAAAAGGTAAAAGGTAATGATCTTTCCTAGTGGCTTTATTGAATTTCCTAAAATCGATCACCATCCTATAGCCAGTGATAATCCTCAGTGGGATTAATTCATCCTTATCATTAGGGACAACAGTAATGCCTCCCTTCTTAGGGACGCAAGGAACCAGACTCACCCAATCGCTATGAGCAACATGATAGATAATACCTGCTTCAAGGAGCTTTAGTATTTCTTTTCTTACTACTTCTTTCATCTTAGGATTCAGTCTCCTTTGATGATTGATACGTCTCCAACGTATCTATAATTTTTGATGGTTTCATGCTATTATCTTGTCAAACTTTGGATGTTTTGCATGCCTTTTATATATTTTTGGGGACTAACTTATTAACTCAGTGCCGAGTGCTAGTTCCTGTTTTTTCCATGTTTTTGACCCCTTTCAGAGGAGATTTTGAAACAGAGTCCAAACAAAAGAAAATCCCTGAAAAGATTTTTTCCATAACGGAAGAAGATCGGCAAGCTTGAGAGCCAAGGCAGGGGAGCCTCAGGCGCTCCACAAGCCACCACCCCACGGCCAGGGGGGAGGTCGCGGCCCACAAGATTGTGGGCCCCCTGAGCGCCCTCTGCCCTAGGGGTTGCGCCTATATATACCCTAACAATCCCAAAAAAATTAGGAGATCATCGAAAGTACTTTTCCACCACCGCAAGCTTCTGTCTCCGCATGATCCCATCTGGGGCACGTTCTGGTGCCCTGCTGGAGGGGGGATTCGGATACGGAGGGCTTCTTCATGAACACCATGACCTCTCCTATGATGCGTGAGTAGTTCACCATAGACCTACGGGTCCATAGCTAGTAAGTAGATGGCTTCTTCTCTCTCTTGGATCTTCAGTACAAAGTTCTCCATGATCTTCATGGAGATCTATCTGATGTAATCTTCTTTTGTGGTGTGTTTGTCGAGATCCGATGAATTGTGGATTTATGATCAGATTATCTATGAATCTTATTTGAGTTTCTTCTGATCTCTCTTATGCATGATTTCATATCCTTGTAATTTTCTTCGAGTTGTGGGTTTTGTCTGGCCAACTAGATCTATGATTCTTGCAATGGGAGAAGTGCTTGGTTTTGGGTTCATACCGTGCGATGACCTCACCCGGTGATAGAAGGGGTAGCGAGGCACGCATCATGTTGTTGCCATCAAGGGTAAAAATATGGGGTTTTCATCATTGGTTTGAGATTATCGCTCTACATCATGTCGTCTTGCTTAAGGCGTTACTCTGTTAGTCATGAACTCAATACACTAGATGCATGTTGGATAGCGATCGATGTGTGGAGTAATAGTAGTAGATGCAGAAAGTATCAGTCTACTTGTCTCGGACGTGATGCCTATATGTATGATCATTGCTTAGATATTGTCATGACTTTGCGCGGTTCTATCAATTGCTCGACAGTAATTTGTTCACCCACCGTGATATTTGCTATTTTTAGAGAAGCCTCTAGTGAACACTATGGCCCTCGGGTCTACTCCACACCATATTTTCGGCCTTACACTTTTTACTTCGTTGCACTTTCCGCCTTCAGATCTCACTTTGCAAACAATCTTGAAGGGATTGACAACCCCTTTGAAGCGTTGGGTGCAAGCTTGTTTGTGTTTGCGCAGGTACTCTGGACTTGATGAGACCCTCCTTCTGAATCGATACCTTGGTTCTCAAACTGAGGGAAATACTTACTGCTCCTGTGCTGCATCACCCTTTCCTCTTCAAGGGAAAAACCGACGGAAACCAGAGAAGTAGCAAGAAGAATTCTACTAGCGCCAAGGAATGACTTATGTTACGGTAGCAGAAGAATTTCTGGCGCCGTTGCCGGGGAGGAAGATCAAGTCAAGAACTCATCCAAGTAGGTGTCGCAAACTCATCTCTTGCATTTACTTTGTTTGCCAGTTGCCTCTCGTTTTCCTCTCCCCCACTTCACAATTTGCCTTTTTTGTTTGCATTTTTCGTTCGCCCTTTTCTTTCGCTCGCTTTCCCTTTGCTCATGTGCTATGTGCCTTCAATATGCTTGCATCTTCGCTTGCTGAAAATCTAGTGATATGGATCCTCATACACTTGCTAATCTCTTTAAGAGATCCAATTATGTTGATCCAATTGCTAGTGAGTTGATTGCACTTGACTATCTTTATGGAGTTTTTCTTGAGATGTGTGAATCTGAAAATCGTGATGAAGAAATTTATGAAGTGATTCATGAGGGCTCCTTGAATCAAAAGCATGATTACAATGGTTTCACTATAAATCCTATTAGTGTCAATCATGCTAAAAATATGCAAAACCCTAAGCTTGGGGATGCTAGTTTTGCTACGTCTACTAATTGTTGCAATAATCATGATTGGGGTGACGATCTTTCTTATGATCTTGAAAATTTGTTTAACCCTCATGATGATTATGATGATTGCAACAATATTGAAAGTGGGTTTGGAGAAGTCATGACTTTAGTTAATGATAATCCCACTATTTTTGAAGAGCGTCAACTTTGCATGCATGTGGATCATGAAAAGAATATCCTATGGGATAGCTATATTGTTGAATTTGAATATGATCCCACATGTAATTTCTATGAGAGAGGAAAATATTGTGGTAGAAACTTTCATGTTACCAAATTACCTCTCGTTATGTTGAGATCGCTATTGTCTCTTTCTTGTTCCTTGCATTTGGTAACTATTGGTTGTCTTGCCAATTTCTTTCCCTATAAAATGCCTATGTATAGGAAGTATGTTAGACTTATATGTGATTTTCACATGCTTTATGATGATCTCGTTGTGCTTCAATTCTTATCTTTTGTGTGAGCATCATTGAATTATCAATGCCTAGCTAAGGGCGTTAAACAATAGTGCTTGTTGGGAGGCAACCCAATGAATTTATCTTTTTATTTCTGTTTTATTGAGTCCACACTTTCATGATTATGTTGTGATTGTGTTTTTTGTGTTTCTTTTTGTGTTTGAGCCAAGCAAAACCTTTATGACTAGTCTTGGTAATGGTTGTTTGATCCTGTTGGAAAAAGACAAAAACTTTTCGCTCATGAGATGATTTTTAATTTTTATTCAGAAAGAGATTTTGAGTTGATTCTTTTTGCTTCTGTTCGATATGCTTTTTTCCCAGGCCTTCGTAATTTTTCAGATTTGTTGAGGTACCAGAAGTATACGAAGTATACAGATTTCTACAGACTGGTCTGTTTTTGACAGATTCTGTTTTTTGTTGAGTTGGTTTCTTGTTTTGATGAAACTATGGTTAGTATCGGGGGGTACTAGCCATGTAAATGTGAGAATACAGTAGCCCAACACCAATATAGATGGAATTCAAGTTTGCTACAGTACCAAAAGAAGTGGTGGTTTGTTTTCTTGTGCTAATGTTATCACGAGTTTCTGTTTAAGTTTTGTGTTGTGAAGTTTTCAAGTTTTGGGTGATGTTCTCATGGACAAAGAGATAAGGAGTGGAAAGAGCTCAAGCTTGGGGATTCCCAAGGCATCCCAAGCCAAATTCAAGGACACCAAAAAGCCTAAGCTTGGGGATGCCCCGGGAAGGCATCCCCTCTTTCGTCTTCAATCCATCGGTAACATTACGTGGAGCTATATTTTTATTCACCACATGATATGTGTTTTGCTTGGAGCGTCTTGTATCTTAGGAGTCTTTTCCTTTTTTTTGTCACAATCATCCTTGTTGCACACTTTTTTGAGATAGATAGACATGCACTCATCGTGATTTTTCTAGAATGCTCATAATGCTTCATTTATATCTTTTGAGCTAGATACTTTTGCCCTAGTGCTTCACTTATATCTTTTAGAGCACGGCGGTGCGTGATTTGGTAGTTGGCTTAAGCTATGAAAGTAGTCCCAAATGTGATAGGTAGCCAAAGAGGATGCAAAAACCTCCATCTTCATGTGCATTGAGTAGAAAGAGAAGTTTTGATTCCTCTCAATTAGTTTTGAGACGTGGATTTGGTAATATTAAAAGCTATGTTAGTAGGGTGTTGTGAATCTAGAAATGCTTGTGTTGAAGTTAGTGATTCTCGTAGCATGCACGTATGCTGAACCGCTATGTTAGGAAGTCGGAGCATAATTGATCTATTGATTGTCATCCTTCGTGTTGAGGTCGGGATCGCGCGATGGTTAACACCTACCAACCCTTCCCCTCGGAGTATGCGTTTAGCACTTTGTTTTGATTACTAATAAAAACTTCCGCAACAAGTATGTGAGTTCTTCATGACTAATGTGAGTCCATGGTATAGATGCACTTTCACCTTCCACCATTGCTAGCCTCTCTAGTGCCGCGCAATTCTCGTCGGTGCACAAACCCACCATATTCCTTCCTCAAAACAGCCACCATACCTACCTACTATGGCATTTTCATAGCCATTCTGAGATATATTGCCATGCAACTCCCACCATTCCATCTCATGACTTGTGTCGTCACTCTCATATTTCCATTGCATGATTGTAATAGCTAGCGAGATGTTTCAACGTCATACACCATACTAGATCGTTGCACATCCCGGTACACTGCCGGAGGCATTTCCTATGGAGTCATCATTGTGAGTTTTGAGATGTGAGTAAATAAAAGTGTGATGATCATCATTATTAGAGCATTGTACCATGTGTGGAAATAAAAAAAAAGAGGCCAAAGATCCCAAAAACAAAAAAAAGAAAAAAGAAAAGAAAAGAAAAAAAAAAGAGGCCTAAGAGCCCAAAAAAAGAAAGAAGGGACAATGCTACTATCTTTTTCCACACTTGTGCTTTATAATAGCACCATGTTCTTCATTATTGAGAGCTTCTTGCTTTGTCACTACCATATGCTAGTGGGAATCTTCGTTATATAACTTGGCTTGTATATTCCAATGATGGGCTTCCTCAAAATTGCCCTAGGTCTTCGTGAGCAAGCAAGTTGGATGCACACCCACTAGTCCTCCTTTTGAGCTTTCACCTCTTGTGCATCCTTTGTATGGCAATCCCTACTCATTCACATTGATATCTATTAATGGGCACCTCCATAGCCTTTTGATATGCCGAGTCAATGTGACCATCTCTTCCTTTTTATCTCACAACCACCACCACACTCTATTCCACCTATAGTGTTATATCCATGGCTCGCTCTCATGTATTGCGTGATAGTTATAAAAAGTTTGAGAAAGTAAGAGTGCGAAAACAATTACTTGGCCAATTCCGGGGTTGTGCATGATTTACATTAGTTGTGTGAGGATGATGGAGCATATCCAGACTATATGATTTTGTGGGGATAGCTTTCCTTGGCCTTGTTATTTTGAAAGTTCATGATTACTTTGCTAGTTTGCTTGAAGTATTATTGTTTTCATGTCAATAGAAAATTATTGTTTTGAATCTTACGTATCTGAACATTCATGTCACGTGAAAGAAGTTGCAAAGGACAACTATGCTAGGTAGCATTCCACATCAAAAATTAATTCTTTATCACTTCCCTACTCGAGGACGAGCAGGAGTTAAGCTTCGGCATGCTTGATACATCTCCAACGTATCTATAATTATTGATGGTTTCATGCTATTATCTTGTCAAACTTTGGATGTTTTGCATGCCTTTTACATATTTTTGGGGACTAACTTATTAACTCAGTGCCAAGTGCCAGTTCGTGTTTTTCCATGTTTTTGACCCCTTTCAGAGGAGATTTTGAAACAGAGTCCAAATGGAAGAAAATCCCCAAAAAGATGCGAAGCTTGAGAGCCAAGGCAGGGGAGCCTCAGGGGCCCCACAAGCCACCACCCTGCGGCCAGGGGGAGGCCGTGGCCCACAGGCTTGTAGGCCCCTTAAGCGCCCTCTGCCCTAGGGGTTGTGCCTATATATTCCCTAAAATTCCCAAACAAATCAGGAGATAATTGAAAGTAGTTTTCCGCCGCCACAAGCTTCAGTCTCCCCAAGATCCCATCTGGGGCACGTTCTGGTGCCCTGCCGGAGGGGGGATTCGGATACAGAGGGCTTCTTCATCAACACCATAACCTCTCGCTCCGATGATGCGTGAGTAGTTCACCATAGACCTACGGGTCCATAGCTAGTAATTAGATGGCTTCTTCTCTCTCTTGGATCTTCAATATAAAGTTCTCCATTATCTTCATGGAGATCTATCCGATGTAATCTTCTTTTGTGGTGTGTTTGTCGAGATTCGATGAATTGTGGATTTATGATCAGATTATCTCTGAATCTTATTTGAGTTTCTTCTGATCTCTCTATGCATGATTTCATATCCTTGTAATTCTCTTCGAGTTGTGGGTTTTGTTTGGCCAACTAGATCTATGATTCTTGCAATGGGAGAAGTGCTTGGTTTTGGGTTCATACCGTGCGGTGACCTCACCCAGTGACAGAAGGGGTAGCGAGGCACGCATCGTGTTGTTGCCATCAAGGGTAAAAAGATGGGGTTTTCATCATTGGTTTGATATTATCCCTCTACATCATGTCATCTTGCTGAAGGCATTACTCTATTCGTCATTAACTCAATACACTAGATGCATGCTGGATAGAGGTCGATGTGTGGAGTAATAGTAGTAGATGGAGAAAGTATCGGTCTACTTGTCTCGGACGTGATGCCTATATGTATGATCATTGCCTTAGATATCGTCATGACTTTGCGCGGTTCTATCAATTGCTCGATAGTAATTTGTTCACCCACCATGATATTTGCTATTTTGAGAGAAGCCTCTAGTGAACACTATGGCCCCCGGGTCTACTCCACACCATATTTTAAGCCTTACACTTTTTACTTCGTTGCACTTTCCGCCTTCAGATCTCACTTTGCAAACAATCTTGAAGGGATTGACAACCCCTTTGAAGCATTGGAATTAAGCTTGTTTGTGTTTGCGCACGTACTGTGGACTTGACGAGTCCCTCCTTCTGGATCGATACCTTGGTTCCCAAACTGAGGGCAAAACTTACTGCTCCTGTGCTGCATCACCCTTTCCTCTTCAAGGGAAAAACTGACGCAAACCAGAGAAGTAGCAAGAACAATTCCTAGCGCCAAGGAAGGACTTTTTTTACCGTAGCAATCATCAGCAACTGGTTTGAAGTCAGGATCAGTTTTAATCTTGTGCTAGAATAGAGTAGGATTAATGCCCTTAAGATCATCAAGAGTATACCCAATAGCGGCACGGTGCTTCCTCAGAGTTTTTAGTAACTTCCTTTCTTCATGCTCTGAGAGGCTAGCACTAATAATAACATGATATATCTCTTTTTCATCAAGATAAGCATACTTAAGAGTATCAGGCAACTGTTTAAGCTCGAACACATGATCACCCTTTGGTGGGGGTGGACCCCCAAGCAGTTTAGTGGTGTCCCACAAGCGTATGGGATTGCAGCAGTTTTCGAGGGTGGAGTATTCAACCCAAATTTGTTGGTTCGCACGACGGGAAGCGAAAGAATATTCTCAAGTATTAGCAATTGAATGTGTCAGATTCAACCACACCTGAAAGATTAGTGCCTGCAAGCAAAGTATCAGTAGCAAAGTAGTATGATATCCACGGTGCCAGAAACGATCTGTTGACGGCAGGCTATTCCTAACTGTTGTATCAATGGCGCGAGCACATTGATGGGGGATTATTCTTAAGAAGAATGCTTCCCCGGCTACGGCTCCAGAGAAGTTTTGCAACAAGTAGCAGCAAAGTAGCAAGGAACAGCAGTAGCAGCAGCAGCAAAGTAACAAGTAACAACAGCAGCAAAGTGGTCCAATCCCTTTGGTAGCAAGGGACAAGCCTAGGCAAAGTAACATAGTGAGGACAAGTAGTAAAAGACTTGTAGGCAGTGGATCTGTGTTCGATGAGTATGATGGATGTGATTCATCATGTAACAGCTATAACACGGAGAGATATGTGACTAGCACTCGTTCAAAAATCTAATGTAGGCATGTATTCTGTATGTAGTCATACGTGCTTGGGGAAAACAACTTGCATGACATATATTGTCCATCCCTCCCGTGGCAGCGGGGTCCTAATGGAAACTACGGGATATTAAGGTTCTCCTTTTAATAAAGAACCGGACCAATGCATTAACATGAGGTGAATACATGAACTCATACTATGGTCATCTCCGGGAGTGGTTCCGACTATTGTCACTCCGGGGTTGCCGGGTCATAACACATAGTAGGTGACTACAACTTGCAAGATAGGATCTAAAACAGACATATATTGGAGACAACATAATAGGTTCAGATCTGAAATCATGGCACTCGGGCCCTAGTGACAAGCATTAAGCATAGCCAAGTAGTAGCAACATCAATCTAGAACATAGTGGATACTAGGGATCAATCCCCACCAACAACTAACTCGATTACATGATAGATCTCATCCAACTCATCACCGTCCAGGAAGCCTACGATGAGATTACTCATGAACGACGAAGAGCATCATGGAATTGTCGATGGAGAAAGATTGATGATGACGATGGCGACAATTTCCCCTCTCCGGAGCCCGAAACGGACTCCAGATCTACCCTCCACATGAAGAACAGGATGTGGCCTCGCCTCCGTATGGCAAAACGCGATGAAACCTTCTCTCTGATTTTCTTCTAGGTGAAACGGAAGATATAGAGCCGAGTTTGGGGGTGGTGGTGCCACGTGGGGCCCACAAGCCTGCACGGCGCGGCCATAGGGGGTGGCCGCGGCCTATGGGCTTGTGGCCCACTGGCACGCCCCCTCCGGTGGATCTTTGCGCGGGTATTTTTCTTTTATTCCTGAAAAAATCTCCATAAATTTTCAGGACATTCCGAGAACTTTTATTTATGCACAAAAACAACACCATGGCAATTCTGCTGAAAACAACGTCAGTCCGGGTTAGTTCCATTCAAATCATGCAAATTAGGGTCCAAAACAAGGGCAGAAGAGTTTGAAAAAGTAGATACGAGGGAGACGTATCAACTCCCCCAAGCTTAAAGCCTTGCTTGTCCTCAAGCAATTCAGTTGACAAACTGAAAGAGACAAAAGAAAAACTTTGACGAACTCTGTTTGATCTTGTTGTTGCAACTATGTCTAACTCATATCCAGAGTTTCAGCAAGATCGCAAGCAAACCACATAAGCAAATGACATCTAGATCTCTCGGTAAACTCATATCAATGGCATAATCAACTAGAATGCAAATAATAATAAGCCTCAAGTGTCAACACTTCAATCAAAACAACATGAAGCAGTATGAATAGATGGTATCTCGCTAGCTCTTTCTGAGACCGCAAAACATAAATGCAGAGCACCTTCAAAGACCAAGGGTTGACTAAACATTGTAATTCATGGCAATGAAGATCCAGTCATAGTCATACTCAACACAGTTAAAAGCAAAGCATAAAAATGACAAAGGTGCTCTCTAATTGGTGCTTTTGTAAGAGGAGGATGACTCAACAGGAACGTAAATAGACAGGCCCTTCGCAGAGGGAAGCATTGATTTGCAGAGGTGCCAGAGCTCAAGCTTTGAAAACAGAGATAATAATTTTGGGTGGCATGCTTTCATTGTCAACGCAATGACTAAGAGTTCTCAACATCTTCCACGCTACACATGCTATAGGCGGTTCCCAAACAGAAAAGTAAAGTTGTGACTCCCCCACCACCAATCAATCACACTCCACGGCTAGCCGAATCCTCGGGTACCGTCCATACCAACATCATTCCTGGGGGAGTTTTGTATCTTTTCGATTTTAGCATGGAACTGGGAATTCCAATTACCGGCCCCTTTCTCGTGAATGATAGTGAATAAACACATATCGAGGATAACATGCCTAGCATGGAAGATACCAATAGCCCCCTGTCACCACATGAGCGGTTTGGGCATGCAAAACAGATTATTTCTTGAAGGTTTAGAGAGTGGCACATGCAAATTTACTTGGAACGGCAGGTAGATACCGCACATAGGTAGGTATGGTGGACTCATATGGCACAACTTTGGGTTTATGGAGGTGGATGCACAAGCAGTATTCCCGCTTAGTACAAGTGAAGGCTAGCAAAATACTGGGAAGCAGCCAACTAGAGAGTGACAACAGTCATCAAAATGCATTGAGAGTAGCTAACATTGAGTGCAAGCATGAGTACGACATAAATCACCATGAACATGAACATCATAGAGGCTATGTTGATTTTGTTTCAACTACATGCGTGAACATGCGCCAAGTCAAGCCACTTGAAACATTCAAAGGAGGATACCATCCTATCATACTACATCATAGTCATCTCAACATTCATGTTGGCAACCAAGACAAACCATTATAAGCTCCTAGCTAAGTAAGCATGGCATAAGCAACTATGATCTCTAAGTTGTCATTGCAAACATGTTTCTCTCACAACAAAGCTGAATCACGCATGATGAGCTAGTCATATTTACAAAAACAAAATAGATCGAGTTCATACCAGCTTTTCAAGGCTCAGTCACTTCATCATATATCGTCATTATTGCCTTTCACTTGCACGATTGAACGATGTGAACAATAATAAGAGTGCTCGTGCATTGGACTAAAGCTAGAATCTGCAGGCAAACACAAAGGAGAAGATAAAGTAATATGGCTCTTTGAAAGCTAAACAGGTATGCATGCAAGAGCCACTAAACATTGTAACCAATATCTTCTACCTTGACCCAAAGAAAAAGAAAACTATCTACACGGGAAAGCTCCCAACAAGCAAAACGAAGAAAAGAAAATCTTTTTGGGTTTTCTCAAACTAGACAGACACACGAAAAGGAAACAAGAAAAAGAAAATAAACTGGCATGGATGATATAGTGGCAAAGTGTGAACACCGGCTAACAAAGTAAAAGCATAAGCACGAATGTAAAGTCGGTGAGAACACGTACACCCCCAAGCTTAGGCTTTTGGCCTAACTTGGTCTACTCCCAAGGATGGTCCTCGCGAAACCCAAAATCATAATGGGGGTTATACGGGAGTGCTGCAGCCACTGCCTGAATAGCTGCCTCACGGAGACGACCATCCTTTGCCTCCCTCTCATACTTCTTTGCCTCTCCTCTGGTTATGTAATATCTCCGTTTTACCTGAAAGTCAAAGAGAGCAGGAGCAGGAAGGGTAATACCGAAAACACGCTGTCGGTTAAATATCAAACGGTATAGGAGGGATTCATCATCCCTCTCAAGGAACTGGTAGCGTGTCAAAGCGACGCGGTCAAGGAAAGCTGTATGGAGCGGGGGATCTCCTTCGCGGATGGGTATTCCAAGAAAATTTGCTATGCGAGTGGCATAGATCCCACCTAAGAAATCCCCTTCAATAGCATTCTTATTCAGCCTCCTTGCTATAATAGCTCCCATGTTGAAGCTTTTGTCACCCGTCACTGCACTCTTAAGGATACTATGGTCGGGTGCGCAGAGGTGACAATGCTCAATGTTGCCATTAATGCATCTGCCTATGAAGAGGGCAAAGTAATGCAAGGAAGGAAAATGAATACTCCCCATGGTAGCTTATGTAATGTCTCTAGTTTCTCCAACCGTAATACCAGCGCAAAAATCTCTAACCGGAGATTTAGTAGGATCATTGAGGTTACCCCAAATAGGTATTTTGCAAATTCTAATTTATCATAGAGATCAAACAGTACCGATGGCTCACGACCACCTGAAAATTTGAATCTACAAACAAAAGAGGCAGTGAGAGAAACATACTATTCACATTTATTGGATATGAATTCTTCGAGTCCGACGTTGTGAACAAGTGCATCAAACTCATCTTTGAAGCCTGCCTCAATCATAAATTCATCAGAAGGCCATTCACATGGTTGTACCTGTGCGTCCCTAGGTTGGTAAGGATCAGGCTCCCGAATCGCAAGACGGGGACCTCTCTTGCTTGAGGAACCACTATGAAAGTTTCTCCTGAACATCTTCCTTTTCTGAAATTTTCAGTTACCCAAAGGAAAGGTGAACAAGGTTCAACTAAACTAGTAGGAACTACTCCAGCGAGTGCCTAGAGACCATATTATGCATCAAAACTACTTGGGACCAGCTAGAATTAGCATGCAAAGCTCAAGAACATGGTCACCAAGGCAGAAAAAATACACGGAGTATAAGGCACTAGAGCAAAAACTAATTGGACCAATGGAGGAGTCACTTACCAAGGAGTAATTTCCCCAAAACAGTTCAGAGAACGGTGATTTGATCAAAGAGATCGAAAATCCCAGCAAGAGGAGCAAGAACATGGGTTTGAGCTGCGAAACAATTTTTTCTGGAGGTAGGAGAAGCGGATGAGAGCAAGAATGAGTGGAGGGGGTGCCTGTGGGCCCCACAAGCCTGGGTGGCGCAGCCAGGGGGTGCCCGCGCCCCTAGGGCTTGTGGCCCACTGGTGTGGCCCCCAGTCAGACTCTTTGTCCCAGTATTTTTCAAAAAATCCAGTAAAAATCATACTTGATTTTCATAGCGTTCGGAGAACTTTGATTTTTTGGGGTACTTTTCTACCGGACGCTAAAACAGGGAACAGGGAAAACTAAACTAAACCTATCATTTTTCTTCTAAGTAACCGAAAGTGAAAGCTTGGAACAGAGGTTTGTGACTCCTCGATTCATCCATCTCATGGTCATCGAAAGAAATCCGTCAATGGGGTTGATCAAATCCCCTCGACAAAACTTTCTTGAATCGCAAAAGAAGACGGAGAATTTCCGAATAGTCACTAGGTCACCTCAATGGGGATGTCCATCTCCCCAACGAGCAAGTCATACTTCATCTTGACACGAGGAATAGGGCATTCAAAGCTCCCAATAAGAATCGATAAAGTTTTTTCGATAGCATTGATGCAATGTACTCGATATTGTTTCTTCGAAAAGTGCACCGTATGCTCATTACCGTTGACATGGAAAGTGACATTGCCTTTGTTGCAATCTATAACAGCCCCTGCAGTGTTTAAAAAGGGTCTTCCGAGGATGACCGCCATGGCATCGTCCTCGGGAATATCCAAGATAACAAAGTCTGTTAGGATAGTGGTGTTAGCAACCACAACAGGCACATCCTCGCAAATGCCGATAGGGAAAGCAGTTGATTTGTCGGCCATTTGCAGAGAGATTTCAGTTGGTGTCAACTTTTCCAGTTCAAGTCTACAATAAAGAGAGAGAGGCATAACACTAACACCGGCTCCAAGGTCGCATAACGCAGTTCTAACATAGTTGCCTTTAATGGAGCAAGGTATAGTGGGCACACCGGGATCACCTAGTTTCTTCGGAGTTCCACCCTTGAAAGTGTAATTGGCAAGCATGGCGGAGATCTCAAGATCAGGTATCCTCCTCTTATTAGTCACAATATCTTTCAGGTACTTAGCATACGGAGACATCTTCAGCATATCTATCAGACGCATCTGCAGAAAGACAGGTCTGATCATTTCAATGAATCTCTCAAAATCCTCATCATCCTTTTTCTTGGATGGTTTGGGAGGAAAGGGCAGAGGTTTCTGAACCCATGGCTCCCTTTCTTTACCATGCTTCCTAGCAGCGAAGTCATTCTTATCTTATCTCTTATTCTTAGGTTGTGGGTTATCAAGATCAACACTAGGTTCAATCTCCACATCCTTTTCATTGCTAGGTTGAGCATCTTCATGAACATCACTATTGATATTATCATTAGGCTCATGTTCATCACCAGATTGTGTTTCAGCATCAGAGACAGAGACGTCATTTGGACTCTCAGGTGTAGCAGCAACAGGGTTGCTAGTGTGCAGGTTCCTATCATCTTTCTTCTTCTTTCTAGGATGACTAGGTGCATCAGTGCTAACTCCTTGAGAATCTTGTTCAATTCTCTTTGGATGACCCTCAGGATACAAAGGTTCCTGGGTCATTCTATCGCCTCTAGTAACGACTCTGACGGAATTTTCATTCAACTCATTGAGCAAGTCATTCTGAGCTTTAAGTACTTGTTCTACCTGAGTAGTAACCATAGAGGAATGTTTACTCAGAAGCTTAAGATCGTTGACGTTTTTGTCCACACAAGCACTTAAATGACTAAGCATACGAGCATTCTTTTCCAATTGTCTGCTAACATAATCATTGAAACTCTGTTGTTTGACAACAAAGTTATCAAATTCATCCATGCATAAGCTAGCAGGTTTATCAAAAGGAATATCACTCTCATCAAACCTACGCAGAGAACTTACTTCTACTACCTGTATCGGGTTATCGAGACCATGGATCTATTCGATAGGTGGTAGATTTTTGACATCTTCATATTTAATGCCTTTCTCTCGCATAGATTTCTTGGCTTCTTGCATATCTTCGGGACTGAGGAATAGAATACCTCTTTTCTTCGGAGTTGGCTTAGGAGGTGGTTCGGGAATATTCCAAGCATTCTCATTGCACAAGATGTTATTCAACAGAATCTCAGCTTGTTCTACAGTTTGTTCCCTAAAAACACTACCGTCACAACTATCTAAGTGGTCTTTGGAAGCATCGGTAAGTCCATTATAGAAGATATCAAGTATTTCATTCTTCTCAAGAGGGAGATCAGGCACAGCATTCAGTAGCTGGATAAGCCTCCCCCAAGCTTGTGGGAGACTCTCTTCTTCAGCTTGAGCAAAGTTGTATATTTCCTGCAATGCAGCTCGCTTCTTATGGGCAGGGAAATATTTTTCAGAGAAGTAGTAGACCATATCCTATGGGCTACGCACACAACCAGGAGCAAGAGAAGTGAACCAGGTCTTAGCATCATCCTTTAGCGAGAAAGGAAACAGCTTGAGCATATAGTAGTGGCGGATCTTTTCCTCACTAGTGAATAGGGTGGCTATATCGTGCAATTTGGTAAGATGGGCTACAGCCGTTTCAGATTCATAACCGTGAAAGGGATCAGATTCGACCAGAGTGATTAACTCAGGGTCGACAAAGAATTCATAATCCTTATCGGTCACAAAGATAGGTGAAGTGGCAAACTTTGGGTCGTATTTCATCCTAGCGTTGAGAGGATTTTCTTTCCACTTGCGGAGAAGTTTCTCAACATCATAGCTATCCTTACACGCAAGAAAATCCTCAGCTATCTCTCCCTCCATAACATAGCGCGTACCAGGCATAACAGGCATAGTAGCAGGTTCTACGTCAATAGTATCAGCAGTTTCAGAAGTATCATCACATCTAGCAGCAACTCTAGCAATATGTGCATCAAGGAATGCACCAAGTGGCAAAGCCGTATCAGGCATAGCATCAAGCATAGCATCATCAGGCATAGTATCTAGCATAGCATCATCAGTCATTGTATCTAGCATAGCATCATCATAAGCATCATGGGCAGCAGAAGTAGCATCATCAAGCACACGCGACTTATCAAGATTTCTAGCAGGAGGAGAAGTCGCAAACTTACTCAAAACTGAAGGTGAATCAAGTGCAGAGCTAGATGGCAATTCCTTGCCTCTCCTCGTAGTGGAAGGCAAGATTTTAGTTCTTGGATCTTTCGGATTCCTCATATTGATCAGCAGACATCAATCCCAAGTGACTCAGAGAATATAGATGTGCCTCCCCAGCAACGGTGCCAGAAAAAGCCTTGGTGTCCCACAAGCGTATGGGATCGCAGCAGTTTTCGAGCGTAGAGTATTCAACCCAAATTTGTTGGTTCGCACGACGGGAAGCGAAAGAATATTCTCAAGTATTAGCAGCTGAATGTGTCACATTCAACCACACCTGAAAGATTAGTGTCTGCAAGTAAAGTATCAGTAGCAAAGTAGTATGATAGCAACGGTGCCAGAAAAGATCTGTTGACGGCAGACTATTCCTAACTGTTGTATCAATGGCGCCAGTATGTTGACGGAGGATTATTCTTAAGAAGAATGCTTCCCCGGCTACGGCTCCAGAAAATTCTTGCAACAAGTAGCAGCGAAGTAGCAAGGAACAGCAATAGGAGCAGCAGCAAAGTAACAAGTAACAGCAGCAGCAAAGTGGCCCAATCCCTTTTGTAGCAAGGGACAAGCCTAGGCGACCAGTAGTAAAAGACTCGTAGGCAGTGGATCGGTGATGGATGAGTATGACGGATGTGATTCATCATGTAACAGCTATAACACGGAGAAATATGTGACTAGCTCCCGTTCATCAATCTAATGTAGGCATGTATTCCGTATGTAGTCATACGTGCTTAGGGAAAATAACTTGAATGACATCTATTGTCCATCCCTACCGTGGCAGCGGGGTCCTAATGGAAACTACTGGATATTAAGGTTCTCCTTTTAATAAAGAACCGGACCAATGCATTAACACGCGGTGAATACATGAACTCCTCATACTATGGTCATCTTTGGGAGTGGTTCCGGCTATTGTCACTCCAGGGTTGCCGGGTCATAACACATAGTAGGTGACTACAACTTGCAAGATAGGATCTAAAACAGACATATATTGGCGACAACATAATAGGTTCAGATCTGAAATCATGGCACTCGAGCCCTAGTGACAACCATTAAGCATAGCCAAGTAGTAACAACATCAATCTAGAACATAGTGGATACTAGGGATCAATCCCCGTCAAAAACTAACTCGATTACATGATAGATCTCATCCAACTCATCACCGTCCAGCAAGCCTACGATGAGATTACTCACGAACGATGAAGAGCATCATGGAATTGTCGATGGAGAAAGGTTGATGATGACGATGGCGACGATTTCCCCTCTCCGGAGCCAGAAACGGACTCCAGATCTGCCCTCCAGATGAAGAACGGGATGTGGCGGCGCCTCCGTATCGCAAAACGTGATGAAACCTTCTCTCTGATTTTTTTTCCAAGCGAAACGGAAGATATAGAGCTGAGTTTGGGGGTGGTGGTGCCACGTGGGCCCCACAAGCCTGCACGGCGCGGCCATAGGGGGTGGCCGCGGCCTGTGGGCTTGTGGCCCACTCGCACGCCCCCTCCGGTGGATCTTTGCGTAGGTATTTTTCTTTTATTCTAGAAAAAATCTCCGTAAATTTTCAGGACATTCCGAGAACTTTTATTTCTGCACAAAAACAACACCATGGCAATTCTGTTGAAAACAACGTCAGTCTAGGTTAGTTCCATTCAAATCATGCAAATTAGAGTTCAAAACAAGGGCAAAAGAGTTCGGAAAAGTAGATATGACGGAGACGTATCATTCAACAGGCAAGTTATTCTTTAGGATAGGTTATTGTTCTAAGACAACTCTATCTATCTCATCCCTTTCATCCATATGCATATCATTTTCATGCTCAAGCAAGTAAGCTCTAAGGGATCAGTAGGAGGCACGAAAATAGAAGCTAAGGCAATAGTTTCATCCCTACTAGGCAACTCTTTTTCATGAGGTTGTCTACCAAACTTAGAGAAATTGAACTCATGTGACACACCTTCAAAGCCAATAGTGACAGTTTGCTTCTCACAATCAATATGGGCATTGACAGTATTGAGGAAGGGTCTGCCAAATATGATGGGACAAAATCTATCTTGTGCGGTAGCAAGAACGAGGAAATCAACAGGATACTTTGTT
The DNA here is from genome assembly GCF_904849725.1 of Hordeum vulgare subsp. vulgare. Lineage (NCBI taxonomy): Eukaryota > Viridiplantae > Streptophyta > Magnoliopsida > Poales > Poaceae > Hordeum > Hordeum vulgare. Next base: position 488,891,853 of record NC_058524.1, on the reverse strand, counting down.
TTACCACACAAGACTTCAACATCCCTAACAATTCCCACACTGCAGATAGTATCTCTATTGGCAAGCTGAATAGTGACATCAATAGGCTCTATCTCAACAGGTGCAATCTCGTCTTTGATTTCATCATATAAGGATTGAGGTATTGCACTAACACTAGCACCCACGTCACATAAGCCATGATAACAATGATCTCCTATCTTAACAGAAACAACATGCATGCCAACAACAGGCCTATGTTTGTCTCTAGCGTGAGGTTTAGCAATTCCAGCAGCATCTTCACAAAAGTGAATATTATGTCCCTCAACATCGTGGGACAGAAGATCTTTGATGATAGCAGTGCTAGGTTCAACTCTACTTTGCTCAAGGGGTGTAGGTGTTCTAATGTAGCCTCTACCTATCATAGTCGAAGCTTCAGAATGATCCTTTATCCTAACAGGGAAAGGCGGTTTCTCAATGTAAGCACTGGTAACAATAGGATCATTGTAGGCAATGACTTTCTTTTCCACTGGTTTGGATAAACTACATTGACTTCTAAAGGAGGATGATATTTAAACCACTTCTCTTTGGGGAGATCAATATGAGTAGCAAATGATTCACACGGTGAAGCTAATATCTGAGAGTCCAGTCCATACTTAGCGCTAAAATCACTAAAGCTATTTGTTTGAACAAAGGATTTAACGCAATCAAACTTGAAATTCATACCTGAATTCTTACCTTCTTCCAACTCCCAATCTTCAGAGTTGCATTTAATTCTCTCTAATAAATTCCATTTGAAGTCGATATCTCTCTTCATAAAAGAACCGGTACAAGAACTGTCAAGCATGGTGCGATCATCATGAGAAAGCCGAGCATAGAAGTTCTGAATGATAATTTCTCTCGAGAGATCATGGTTGGGGCATGAATATAGCATTGATTTAAGCCTCCCCCATGATTGAGCGATGCTTTCTCTGTCACGAGGCCAAAAATTATAAATATAATTCCGATCAAGATGTACTAAATGCATAGGATAAAACTTTTGATGAAATTCCAATTTCAACCGATTGTAGTCCCATGATCCAGTATCATCACATAGCCTATACCATGTCAATGCCTTATCCTTCAAATATAAAGGACAGACCTTCTTCTTGACCTCATCCTCGGGCACACCTGCATGCTTAGATAAACCACAAATTTCATCTACATAGATTAGATGCAAGTCTGGATGTGATGTTCCATCTCCTGTAAAAGGATTAGCCAGCAGTTTCTCAAGCATACCCGAAGGAAATTCAAAGCAAATCTTTTCAGTAGGTGCAGCATGTTGAGGAGCAACCATTCGTGCTTCCGTTCGAGGTGAAGATACCCCGAACAAGCCCCTCAAAGGATTAGTATCCATAGTGACAAGTGACAATAAATTTCAGCACACTACATGAATGTTTCCTTACCAAGTTCCAATTACCAAAGGCGCTTCACTCCCCGGCAACGGCACCAGAAAAGAGTCTTGATGACCCACAAGTATAGGGGATCAATCGTAGTCATTTCAATAAGTAAGAGTGTCGAACCCAACGAGGAGCAGAAGGATCTGACAAGTGGTTTTCAGCAAGGAAAAATCTGCACGCACTGAAATTGTCGGTAACAAGTGATTGTGTAGTGAGATGATTCGTAGCGAGCAACAAGTAACAAAAGTAGGAACGGTGCAGCAAAGTGGCCCAATCCCTTTTGTAGCAAGGGAAAAGCCTCGACAAAGTCTTATAGGAGGAAAAACGCTCCCGAGGACACACAGGAACTTCTGTCATGCTAGTTTCATCATGTTCATGTGATTCACGTTCGTTACTTTGGTAGTTTGATATGTGGGTGGACCGGAGCTTGGGTACAGCCCTTACTTGGACAAGCATCCCACTTATGATTAACCCCTCTCGCAAGCATCCGCAACTACGAAAGAAGAATTAAGAAAAAGTCTAACCATAGCATTTAATTAGTGGATCCAAATCAGCCCCTTACGAAGCAATGCATAAACTAGGGTTTAAGCTTCTGTCACTCTAGCAACCCATCATTTACTTACTACTTACCAATGCCTTCCTCTAGGCCCAAATAATGGTGAAGTGTTATGTAGTCGACGTTCACATAACACCACTAGAGGAAAAACAACATACAACATATCAAAATACCGAACGAATACCAAATTCACATGACTACTATTAGCATGACTTATCCCATGTCCTCAGGAACAAAAGTAACTACTCACAAAGCATAATCACATTCATGATCATAGAGCTAATGAGTAGCATCAAGGATCTCAACATAAACTCTTCCACCAAATAATCCAACTAGCATCAACTACAAAGAGTGATCAACACTACTAGCAACCTTACAAGTACCAATCGGAGTCGCAAGACGGAGATTGGTTACAAGTGATGAACTAGGGTTTGGAGATGATATGGTGCTGATGAAGATGTTGATGGTGACGAGTCCCCTCCGATGAGAGGAGTGTTGGTGATGACGATGGCGATGATTTCCCCCTCCGGGAGGGAAGTTTCCCCGGCAGGATCGTCCTGCCAGAGCTCTAGATTGGTTCTGCTCAAGTTCAGCCTCGTGGCGGCGGAGAAACCACGAAAAAGCTCCTTCTTGATTTTTTCCTCGACGAAACCCTCCATATAGCAAAAGAGGAGGGCCGGTGGGCCAGTGGGCTGCCCACAAGCCCCCATGGCGGGGCTTGGGGGGGTGGCCACGCCGTGCAGGCTTGTGGGCACACCCTGGTGCCCCTCTGGCACTTCTTCGGCCCAGTATTTTTGATAAACTCGGAAAAATCCCCGTTGATTTTCACGGCGTTTGGAGTTGTGCAGAATAGGTATCTCAACTTTGCTCCACTTTCAGGCCAGAATTCCAGTTGCCTGTATTCTCCCTCTTCATGTAAACCTTGCGAAATAAGAGAGAAAAGGCATAAGAATTGTACCGTGAAGTGAAATAACAACCAAAGAAGCGATAAATATCAACATGAAAACATGATGCAAAATGGACGTATCAAGGGCTTCTTCATCAACACCATGACCTCTCCGATGATGCGTGAGTAGTTCACCATAGACCTACGGGTCCATAGCTAGTAACTAGATGGCTTATTCTCTCTCTTGCATCTTCAATACAAAGTTCTCCATGATCTTCATGGAGATCTATCCGATGTAATCTTCTTTTGCGGTGTGTTTGTCGAGATCCGATGAATTATGGATTTATGATCAGATTATCTATGAATCTTATTTGAGTTTCTTCTGATCTCTCTTATGCATGATTTCATATCCTTGTAATTCTCTTCGAGTTGTGGGTTTTGTTTGGCCAACTAGATCTATGATTCTTGCAATGGGAGAAGTGCTTGGTTTTGGGTTCATACCGTGCGGTGACCTCACCCAGTGACAGAAGGGGTAGCGAGGCACGCATCGTGTTGTTGCCATCAAGGGTAAAAAGATGGGCTTTTCATCATTGGTTTGAGATTATCCCTCTACATCATGTCATCTTTCTTAAGGCGTTACTCGTTCATCATGAACTCAATACACTAATGCATGCTGGATAGCGGTCGATGTGTGAAGTAATAGTAGTAGATGCAGAAAGTATCGGTCTACTTGTCTCGGACGTGATGCCTATATGTATGATCATTGCCTTAGATATCATCATGACTTTGCGCGGTTCTATCAATTGCTCGACAGTAATTTGTTCACCCACCGTAATACTTGCTATTTTGAGAGAAGCCTCTAGTGAACCCTATGGCCCCCGGGTCTACTCCAAACCATATTTTCAGCCTTACACTTTTTACTTCGTTGCACTTTCGGCCTTCAGATATCACTTTGCAATCAATCTTGAAGGGATTGACAACCCCTTTCTAGCGGTATGAGCAAGCTCTTTTGTGTTTGCGCAGGTACTTTGGACTCGACGAGATTCTCCTACTGGATTGATAACTTGGTTCTCAAACTGAGGGAAATACTTACTGCTCCGGTGCTGCATCACCCTTTCCTCTTCAAGGAAAAAAACGACGCAAACAAGAGAAGTAGCAAGAAGAATTCCAGGCGTTGCCGGGGAAAGACTTTTGTTGCCGTAGCAGAAGAATTTCTAGCGTCGTTGCCAGGGAGGATCAAGTCAAGAACTCATCCAAGTAGGTGTCGCAAACTCATCTCTTGCATTTACTTTGTTTGCCAGTTGCCTCTCCTTTTCCTCTCCCCCACTTCATAATATGCCTTTTTCGTTTGCCTTTTCGTTCGCCCTTTCTCTCGCTTGCTTTCTGTTCGTCTGTGTGGGATAGTCTACCTGTCCTCATGGCTAGATCCACCACTTCGAACGATACTCCCGAGAGCGAAGTCCTCAATTTCAAACAAATTGAGGAAGAAAACTTAAAGGACGCTTGGTATAGGATTTGCAATGCTCAGAGTAGATCTACTCATAAGCAATCCACTACCGTCCTGCTTCGCAGTTTTTATGTGGGTGTTTCTCCTTGGAATAGGTATATTCTTGACACCATCGTAGGTGGAAATTTCTTGGGTAGCCATACCGTTGATTCTTACGGAGTTGTGATAAATTTGGTAGGCTCACCCCCACTCATGGTCAATGGAACTACCTTAACTCTGGAACATGTAATGCGTAGGCTCGACGTCATTGAAAAATAAAGTTGCTACGATCGAACTCATTGAGAATTTGGATAAAAAGATCCACAATCAAATCACTCAGTACGGATCCAAGGTGGGAATGATTTTGAAAAATTTAAAGGAGAAGGAACCCACAGTTAACCAAAAACCAGGTCATCATTCCGCTAGGATTGGCAAACTAGAGGATGTTATAATCAACTTGGGTTCCGCTTTTGCCGCTGTGTAGAATACTCCAAATTTTGCCCACAATAAAATCACCAAGTCTGTTTTTGTTCCTAAAAGTAGTGGTGAATCATCCAGCAAGAAAGATGAAAACCTTAAGATGATAAGTGATCACGCTACTTATGGTTTGAGCACCAAAGACGACGATACGTGATTCTATCGCTTTTATGCCTAGCTAAGGGCGTTAAACAATAGCGCTTGTTGGGAGCCAACCCAATGAATTTATATTTTTCTTTCTGTTTTGTTGCATCCACACTTTCATAATTCTGTTGTGATTGTGTTTTTTGTGTTTCTTTTTGTGTTTGAGCCAAGTAAAACCTTTATGATTAGTCTTGGTAATGGTTGTTTGATCCTGCTGGAAAAAGACAGAAACTTTTCGCTCACGAGATGATTTTTCATTTTTATTTAGAAAGAGATTTTGAGTTGATTCTTTTTGCTGCTGGTTGATATGCCTTTTTCCCACGCATTCGTAATGTTTCATAATTTTTGAGGTACCATAAGTATACGAAGTATACAGATTGCTACAGACTGGTCTGTTTTTGACAGATTCTGTTTTTGTTGAGTTGGTTGCTTGTTTTGATGAAACAATGGTTAGTATCGTGGGGTACTAGCCATGGAAAAGTGAGAATACAGTAGCCCAACACCAATATAAATAGAATTCAAGTTTGCTACATTACCAAAAGAGGTGATAGTTAGTTTTCTTGTGCTAATGTTATCACGAGTTTCTGTTTAAGTTTTGTGTTGTGAAGTTTTCAAGTTTTGGGTGATGTTCTCATGGACAAAGAGATAAGGAGTGTAAAGAGGTCAATCTTGGGGATTCCCAAGGCATCCCAAGCCAAATTCAAGGACACCAAAAAGCCTAAGCTTGGGGATGCCCCGGGAAGGCATCCCCTCTTTCGTCTTCAATCCATCGGTAACATTACTTGGAGCTATATTTTTACTCACCACATGATATGTGCTTTGCTTGGAGCGTCTTGTATCGTAGGAGTCTTTTCTTTTTGTTGTGTCACAATAATCCTTGCTGCACACCTTTTTGAGAGAGAGAGACATGCACTCATCGTGATTTTGCTAGAATGCTCATAGGGCTTCACTTATATCTTTTGAGCTAGATAATTTTGCTCTATGTGCTTCACTTATATCTTTTAGAGCACGGCGGTGCGTGACTTGGTAGTTGGATTATGCTATGAAAGTAGTCCCAAAGGTGATAGGTACCCCAATAGGATACAAAAAACCCCATATTCATGTGCATTGAGTAGAAAGAGAAGTCTTGATTCCTATCAATTAGTTTTGAGACATGGATTCGGTAATATTAAGGATTATGTTAGTAGGGCGTTGTGAATCTAGAAATACTTGTGTTGAAGTTAGTGATTCCTGTAGCATGCACGTATGGTGAACCGCTCTATTAGGAAGTCGGAGCATAATTGATCTATTGATTGTCATCCTTTGTGTTGAGGTCGGGATCGCGCGATGGTTAAAAAGTACCAACCCTTCCCCTAGGAGTATGCGTTTAGCACTTTGTTTCGATTACTAATAAAAACTTTCGCAACAAGTATGTGAGTTCTTCATGACAAATGTGAGTCCATGGTATAAATGCACTTTCACCTTCCACCTTTGCTAGCCTCTCTAGTGCCGCGCAATTCTGGCTGATGCACAAACCTACCATATGCCTTCCTCAAAACAGCCACCATACCTACCTACTATGGCATTTTCATAGCCATTCCGAGATATATTGCCATGCAACTCCCACCGTTCCGTCTCATGACTTGTGCCGTCACTCTGATATTGCCATTGCATGATTGTAAGATAGCTAGCGAGATGTTTCAACATCATACGCCAAGCTAGATCATTGCACATCCCGGTACACTGCTGGAGGCATTTCCAATAGAGTCATCATCGTTCTAAGCTTTGAGCTGTGAGTAAATAAAAGTGTGATGATCATCATTATTAGAGCATTGTCCCATGTGAGGAAAAAAAAGAGGCCAAAGATCCCAAAAAAGAGAAAAGAGAAAAAAAAGAGGCCTAAGAGCCCAAATAAAAAAAAGAGAGAAAAAGAGAGAAGGGACAATGCTACTATCTTTTTCCACACTTGTGCTTCATAACAGCACCATGTTCTTCATGATTGAGAGCTTCTTGCTTTGTCACTACCATATGCTAGTGGGAATCTTCATTATATAACTTGGCTTGTATATTCCAATGATGGGCTTCCTCAAAAATTGCCCTAGGTCTTCGTGAGCAAGCAAGTTGGATGCACACCCACTAGTTCTACTTTTGAGCTTTCACATACTTATAGCTCTAGTGCATCCCTTGTATGGCAATCCCTACTCATTCACATTGATATCTGTTAATGGGCATCTCCATAGCCTTTTGATACGCCGAGTCAATGTGACCAGCTCCTCCTTTTTGTCTAACAACCACCACCACACTCTATTCCACTTTTAGTGCTATATCCATGGCTCACGCTCATGTATTGCGTGATAGTTATAAAAAGTTTGAGGAAGTAAGAGTGCGAAAACAATTACTTGGCCAATACGGGGGTTGTGCATGATTTACATTAGTTGTGTAAGGATGATGGAGCATAGCCACACTATATGATTTTGTAGGGATAACTTTCCCTGGCCTTGTTATTTTGAAAGTTCATGATTACCTTGCTAGTTTGCTTGAAGTATTATTGTTTTCATGTTAATAGAAAACTATTGTTTTGAATCTTACGGATCTGAACATTCATGTCACGTGAAAGAAGTTGCAAAGGACAACTATGCTAGGTAGCATTCCACATCAAAAATTCATTCTTTATCACTTCCCTACTCGAGGACGAGCAGGAGTTAAGCATGGGGATGCTTGATACGTCTCCAACGTATCTATAATTTTTTATGGTTTCATGCTATTATCTTATCAAACTTTGGATGTTTTGTATGCCTGTTATATATTTTTTGGGACTAACTTATTAACTCAGTGCCAAGTGCGAGTTCCTGTTTTTCCCATGTTTTTTACCCCTTTCAGAGGAGGATTTTGAACGGAGTCCAAACAGAATGAAACTGCCAAAAAGATTTTTTATGGAATAGAAAAAGATCGGAAAGCCGGAAAATCAGGGCACGGGGCCACCAGGGACCCCACAAGCCCTCATGGCGCGGCCAGGGGGGAGCCCGCACCCCTGGCTTGTGGGCTCCTTGAGTCTCCTTTTCCCTAGGTTTTGCGCCTATATATTCCCTAAAATTCCATAAAAAAATCAGGAGATCATCAAAAGTACTTTTTCGCCGCCACAAGCTTCTGTCTCCGCAAGATCCCATCTGGGGCACGTTCTGGTGCCCTGTCGGAGGGGGGTTTGGATACAGAGGGCTTCTTCATCAACACCATGACCTCTCCGATGATGCGTGAGTAGTTCACCATAGACCTACGGGTCCATAGCTAGTAACTAGATGGCTTCTTCTCTCTCTTGGATCTTCAATACAAAGTTCTCCATGATCTTCATGGAGATCTATCCGATGTAATCTTCTTTTGCGGTGCGTTTGTCGAGATCCGATGAATTGTGGATTTATGATCAGATTATCTATGAATCTTATTTGACTTTCTTCTGATCTCTCTTATGATTGATTTCATATCCTTGTAATTCTCTTCGAGTTGTGGGTTTTGTTTGGCCAACTAGATCTATGATTGTTGCAATGGGAGAAGTGCTTGGTTTTGGGTTCATACCGTGTGGTGACCTCACCCAGTGACAGAAGGGTTAGCGAGGCACGCATCCTGTTGTTGCCATCAAGGGTAAAAAGATGGGGTTTTCATCATTGGTTTGAGATTATCCCTCTGCATCATGTCATCTTGCTTAAGGCGTTACTCTGTTCGTCATGAACTCAATACACTAGATGCATGCTGGATAACGGTCGATGTGTGGAGTAATAGTAGTAGATGCAGAAAGTATTAGTCTACTTGTCTCGGACGTGATGCCTATATGTATGATCATTGCCTTAGATATCGTCATGAATTTGTGCGGTTCTATCAATTGCTCGGCAGTAATTTGTTCATCCACCTTAATACTTGCTATTTTGAGAGAAGCCTCTAGTGAACACTATGGCCCCCGGGTCTACTCCAAACCATATGTTCAGCCTTATACCTTTTACTTTGTTGCACTTTCCGCCTTCACATCTCACTTTGCAATCAATCTGGAAGGGATAGACAACCCCTTTTTAGCGTTTGGTGCAAGCTCTTTTGTGTTTGCGCAGGTACTCTGGACTTGACGAGATTCTCCTACTGGATTGATACCTTGGTTCTCAAACTGAGGGAAATACTTACTGCTCCTGTGCTGCATCACCCTTTCCTCTTCAAGGGAAAATCGGACGCAAACAAGAGAAGTAGCAAGAAGAATTCCTGGCATTGCCGGGGAAGGACTTTTGTTGCCGTAGCAGAGGCCAAGGCTCATGGCATGTCTATTGATGAGTACTTAAACCATATGCCGGAATTTTCTGACATAACATACGTGTACCGGTACGGGGTCCTCTCGTCAAACCTGAGTTAGTCAATGAGCTACCAACAAAAATGCGAAGAATGCATGAGTGGTACATGCGAGCATGTGCTGATTAGCAAAGCTGGATCTACTGTGCATATAAAAACGAGCATTTTGGGCATGGAGATAGAGTGCTAATGATTGACTTCGACGAATTATTTCAGTTATACAAACAAGACGTCCTCGACAAATCTATCATCAGTGCCTATTGTTTGTAAGTATTATTAATTTATGTCATTAAGTCTTACTCAGCTCGTTCTTGCATGTATAATCTTACTCACCACTATATTAATTTTGCAAAATGAAGATTCTCGAATGCAAAAGAGGACAAATCTATGACATTGGGTTCATTGACCCATATTTCATTCATCACCAAAGTCTTGCAACGAATCCCCGCAAGACAGAGAATAACTTGGTACAAGGGTTAAGGTTTTCCACTACCAAAAGGGAAATACTATTTCCTTACAACTTCAAGTGAGTGTTACTACACACATTCTATTTTCGCTTACTCGATGTTATTATAAGTGTATAATTGACTCATTACGCGTGTGCAGGTTCTACTTTATACTGTTAATCATTGTACCTGACGAGGGCGAGGTAAAAGTCATGGACCTGAAACGCACACCCCTTGCTGAATGGGCGAACATGCAGGAATGCCTCCAGATGTAATTTCAATCATTATGGCACTATATGGGCAACTTTTCGTTCATTTCCTGATAACAATGAATTAATATAGAACTACTTTATTCATTTCCTTTTCTTGACAGGGCTTGGAAATGGTTCACCGCCAAGGCTCGGGGTGTTTGGAAGTCAGAGCTTACATTTAGACAATTGAATGTAAGTAACTACTAGCTAGATCCGCGCATCTCTTTATTCTAGTTTCAATACCATTATTATTCTTGATTATGTTTTTGATTGATCTCTGTTCTCGTAATCTGCTTGAGGCAAGAACATGAGAACAATTTGTGTGGATACTATGTTTGCGAGTTCATTCGCCAGACGACCCATGAGACGGGCAAAAACCGTGACGTAAAAAAAATTTAAAGTATGATAAACAGTACTGACAACTTTATTTTATTACCATCAATTGTGTTCGGTTTCATTGATATATATTGACCCCTTCTTTAAATTAGATCGAACGGTTGCAGGACGGTCTTCTACCACAGGAACGTGTACGAGCAATTCAAGAGGAAATTGCCGGATTCTTAGATGCAGAGGTCCTAGATGTGAAGGGAGAATATTATTGCTCGTTGATGCAATTCAGATGAAATGTTAAAGTGTAAAAGAGATGCATATGTGCATGTGTAACTCGTGTCTACATTTTGTAATATGTTCGAGAAAGCATGACGGATGAGATGGTGTAATATATTCTTGACGATGATGTGCAATATAGTTGTTCCTTTATTGATGTGTATGTACCATCCAATTTAGTGCAAAACAAGAATTAAAAAGTGCCAAAACAAATAAACGGGAGACTAGGGGGCAACAAAATAGCCCCATCCAATGCAAAACCCTAAACCCTAAAAAGTGCTCAAAAAAGCAGCGAAGCAATAGCCCCGGTTCATAATAAGAACCGGGACTAATACCCCTCCCCCCCCCCCCCCTCGCTTCAAGCCCCGCCACGTGGAGGTCCATTAGCCCCCGTTCGGGGCCGAACCGGGGCTAGCATTAGTCTCGGTTGTTTAGTCCCGGTTCAATGGCCCAACCAAACTGGGGCTATAGGGCCTTTTTCTATTAGTGTGTGACACATAACGGTAGAACAACTCCTCACTAGCATGTAAGAAACCAATGGAAATAAGACCATTGCGCTTTTGGAATGATTGTTTTTAGTCAAAGAGTGCTTACTGAGGTACACGTGAGTGAAAGTATAGGTTTATAATAGTATGTTTCACAACAAATTAGAGTGCTACTTTAAGCTTCCTACGCAGGAGTGGAGATCAGTGATGTGTTCATGCGTACTATGGCTAAATGGTAAACCTACCTTAAAATAGTATGAATTTTGTTATTCCCCATAAAATAAAGAAAATCATATGACCTTAGCATGATTCATGTGATGTCAAATTAAAAGAATTGACCGAACCAAGCGCGGTGAAGGAATTACGTGTTGCCTGTTACCATGAAAACAAAACTAAGTACCCCATGCCCTAATTCAGAAATTAATTGTGGCAGTGACAAAAACATAAAAGTACGGATAAAACAATTCCAGTGAGTCATGCGTTCTACGTACATAGATCAGCCAAAAGCAAAGTAATAATAGTCAGAAGTAATAATGAAAATTTAATGTGTTTTAGTTCAAATACCAAAGACTGGTGCAATAGAGTAGACCTAGACCCCCGGTTGGCCAAGCACTCCCAAATTTTAAAATGTAACCACTGCCATGCAGATTGCATGCATAAACCTGAAAGATGAGAAAAAACTACTGATCAGAAATCAGTCATTGGTGTAGGCCTGATTGTCATTCATAATCTCATAGATTATTACAATTCGCCAAGAACACGATCGTAGTCGTCGAATCGGCCAACTTCTTTCCGGGGATTACTAAGAAATATATTCACGTACATGCTAACTTGATTCAACAAAATTTGTATGCCAAAAGTCTCTATGGTCATGAAATTTTGTCCTTGATTCCTTGTGTGTGTGTATGTATGTGTTCAGCTAAATGGATCGAAGGGAATAGCAACATAAAGCTACATCTTCCGGTCGAATCGATCCAGCAGTTTGCTAGCATCTGTACGTGCACGTATTCTTTATATATTTTCATGTACTCGCAGAACCAATCCGATGGGCTTCTATGCGTCATATACGCGAGTATCACCATGAAGCATTCGGCTGCTTCGTTGAGGTTGGGCCTGTGCCAATATTGGATGACTGATTTGAACTGGGCTGCAACATTGGTAATTAGCAATCAAAATGGCGTCAATTATCAAGCATGCGGAGGCGGCGGACGTTTGAGGGCATGCATGAGTGTTAGTGTTGGTTGCACGAATACACGGGGTACTCCGAGAAGAACATCCTTTGGCGACGGCAGTCCTAGCCTCAGTTTTCTTTTACTGATGGACAAATTTGAACATGATGCACATGAGGCATGGCTGTAAAGAAAAGACTGCTGTAAAGAAAAGGCTGTGTGGACACAGAACTGGTATGCAATTTGTCAAAACAATTTTGATGCATTAAGCTGTTTCAGCAGACCTGATCCACGGCCCAACCTACTTCCTTCGGACGACGGATTTTTTTCCCGTGGGAAGAGAGAGGCAACATGGCGATCGACTATTTTTCAATGGGAGAAGGCAGAGATGATTTCCCTGCGTACTGCCCAAGCTAATTGCTTGAGACGATGGATTTTTTTCCCGTGAGAAGAGATAGATGATGGCGATAGACTATTTTTTAATAGGAGAAGGGAGAGGTGATTTCCCTGCTCAAGATTACTTTTGAAGTGGAAGAGGCCATGTAGATTACTCCACGTTGTTGACTTTTATTAATGAGAAGGGAAAGATCGTGGCACTGAAATTTAGATAAAGGTTTCTATATGTTCTACTTTTTTTAATAAAAGGAAAAGGCCATACGTGATTGACATGGAGATGCCATTTTTTCCTTTTATTTTTACAATCGTGAAAGAGACATGGAGTTTTATTCTTGACCATTAAAGAGACATGGAGTTGTAGATAGATTGCATTAGGAGTTTTTCTATTTTTATTTGAGCGACCAAAAAGGATTATGGGTCTTTCAGGCGTGTGTTTATTTTGCCTAGCATTTATTGATTAATCTTCACAGTAATGATGCGGTCTCACCACAAAAACGATTGATAATTTCTGATGGGCAGTACTGGGCGCCGGCGCACCGGCGCCCCAGCTTAGGCCGGTCGATCTTGCATAGTTCGATTAGAGTTGTTGTAACCATTGGATCTACTCTGTCCGTCTGGCAAAAAATAAACAACCCCACACCGCGCATGCATAGGAGAAGTCAACGGTGATATCTGAGGCGGCCGCAGCAAGCCAACTTCCGTCAATGGTGGACTCCGCGCTTGCCGCTGCCGTCGCTCACAGCATCGCGCGTCTACGGCCCTTGCAGCTTGCAGCAGACGAGCGACCACGTCGAGCTATGATCGCACGCAGCCCCGACGAGTGGCAACGGCCACCGGCCCCGGCGAGGATGCCATTAACCCAGTCCCGCGCCCACAGCCCCCTCTTTTCCCAGCTCCGGCGAACGAGCTGCATAACTGCGACGGCGAGGCACACCCACGATACAGGATGCTGGAACTAACATCGACTTTTGGTGCATGCTTCAACCGGCATCACAATTTGCTACAACCGGCATCGCTATTTGCTGCAACTAGTGTTGCATTTTGCTACATCGCACATGGCTTTGCGATTTTTGCTACAGCCGGCGATGAAAAAAGCTACATCCTGTGACATGATTTGCTACAATGGCCACGGCGAAGTTTTTGGTGGCAACGGTGGCGTTGTGATTTTTGCTGCAACCTTGTCGGTCCTACGTTGTAGCTTTTTTCATCAACGGTTGTAACATTTTATGTCAACGGTTGCAACATTCTGTCATGATAATGACCGCTTGCAGCATTTTATATGTCTGGTTGCAGCTTTATTCATCAACAGTTGTAGCATTTTATGTCAACGGTTGCAGCATCTCGTCATGACAATGACCACTTGCAGCTTTTTATATGCCCGGATGAAGCTTTTTCATCTGGGTTTGAAGATTTTTGATAGCGGTCGTAGCATGAGCGCAAAAAATGGTTTTCCATCGCCGTCCAGCAGCAGCCCCATGTCCACAAGCGCCTCCGCTTGCAGCACTAACTCGAGGGCCTCCCCCGGCGATGCGTCCCCACCGGCGAAACCATGAGAAGCTTGGCCGGGGGACGAGATGCTCGTAGAGGCACGGGGGAGAAGAAAGTTTCTCGCCGCATCAGATCAGCGTTCTTAACGACGGCGGCCGGTGGTCGCCCTCAACAGATGAGAGAAAGTGAGGGGAAGGAGAAGGTCGCTCGGGGGAGAGAAGGGTGCTCGCGTGAGGCCCGAAACTCACGCGAGGGGATAAGGGTGTGAGGGGATGCGAGCCACTAGATCTAATCGCATTAGACGTTGCCCGATGGACCGGCCCGAGCGTTCGACCGGACTGTCGTATGTAAACGTTTACCATTTTTGATTAACGTGATAATTTCTTAGGAGTCTCTAATTAATATAACTATAAACATTTTTTTATTAACGTGATAATTTCTTAGAAGTCTTTAATTAATATAAGTATAGATAGAGCTAAGTGTTGGTAACTATGGATGAACTGTATTTTACTACTTTTTGACATTTATCTATATTAATGTAGAAAGAGCTCACTAAGTGTTGGTAACCATGGTAGAAACAGCTTGCACGTTACCAACCGCCAGCTTACTTATTCACTGTTTTTTTTCTATAAAAAAATAACACAACCATACACACGGACGGCTTCACGGCGAGTCTTGTCTTACTTGAGCACTGGCAGCCATCATCCGCCCCACATTAAGTACACCAGAACGTCACCATGGCTGCCTCTTCTCCCAACCCATCACCATGGGGCCTCTGCCGCCGCTCGTATTATCGCTCCTTCTCCTACCTGTCCTCTACTTGTTCTTCAGCGGCGGTAGCAAGGGACGATCGACACAGGGAGCAAGAAACGCTCCCGGCCCCCCAAAACAGTTTCCCATGCTCGGCAACCTCCTGCAGCTCGGCGGCCGGCCACACCGGTACTTCCAGTCGCTCACCCAAAAGTACGGGCCGGTCGTGCAGGTGCAGCTCGCCCGCGTGCGGATGGTCGTCGTCGCGTCGCCTGAGGCAGCCAAGGAGGTTCTCCGGACAAACGACGTGCACTGCTGCAGCCGGCCGAATTCACCAGGCAAGTGTGTAGTTTGAATCTGTACTTTTCTAGCTCTACAAGCGGACAGTCATAACTAATAACTTCTTAGACCTAGTAGTAGTACTATTTAGAGTCATCCTTTAACTAGAGCAAAATTTGCTCAAACTCGAGTTGCCTAAATCGGCATATTTTTTCGCCTACAACTACAACAGCATTATTGGAAGCGTACAAATTTAGCAAAAACATCGGTACAATTTTCGGAAAGGTTGTATCGAAATATGAGCGTACTTGGGTGTTATATCACCACTCAGGTCCAAGGATGCTGAGCTACAACTTCCTCGACGTGGCATTCGGACCATACAGCGTCTACTGGCGCGAGATGCGAAAGCTCCTCGTTCTGGAGCTGCTGAGCATGAGGCGCGTTCAGTCCTTCGCCTACGCCCGGGCCGCTGAGGTCGACCGCCTTGTCTCCTCCCTCGCCGACACCCCTCCGGGCACCCCCGTCGACCTCAGCGACAGGCTGTACTCGCTCTCCGACGCCATCATCTGCACGGTGGCCTTCGGGAAGATGTACGGGTCGGAATCGTTCCAGAGGACCAGCTTCCAGCGGATGATGGACGAGACGCTGCGGGTGCTCGTCTGCGGCAGCTTCACGTTCGAGGACTTCTTCCCGTCGTTGGCGCTCGCACGGTGGGCGGACGCCCTGACTGGCATGGCGTCGCGTCGGCGGAGGGTCTTCCTAAAGATCGATAGGTTCTTCGACGCGGTTATCGACAAGCACCTCGAGCCGGAGAGGCTGGCGGCCGGCGTGCAGGAGGACATGGTGGATGCGCTGGTGAAGATGTGGAGGGATCAAGATGGGCCTCTGGCGCTGACGCGTGATAACATCAAGGGAATCCTGATGGTATGGTTCGTTCGACCACAATCCACATTCAGTTACTGCTAATATTGGACTGATGTCAAACAATTCATCATGTTAATTTTCATTTCAGGATACATTCACCGGTGGAATCGACACTTGTGCTGTCACCACGATCTGGATCATGTCGGAGCTGATGAGGAACCCAAGGGTGATGCGGAAGGCCCAGTCCGAGGTGCGCGCCGTGGTCCGTAATAAATCTAGGGTGGACGAAGAAGATGCCCAAGGCCTGAAGTACCTCAAGATGGTAGTGAAAGAGAACTTCAGGCTGCACCCACCGGGGACTCTGCTGATTCCAAGAGAAACCATGCAGAGCTGCGAGATCGCTGGCTACAGCGTGCCTGCTGGCACCAGGATACACGTGGACGTTTGGGCCATGGGGAGGAATCAAGTCTGAAATAAACCTTAAGGTTGTAATTACCGACCCAAATAAACCCTCATCTCTAAATCCCTGAAATCTGTAGCCTAACCTTTCTAATCCCGGTCTATCCAATCCCTAGATATGTTTGGCAGAGTAGGAAAAGCACAATCCTGTCGGGTGCTCGCTTTTCTCCTAGGTGTGGGTCAACACATCGTAGCTATTTTTTTCATCTGGCCACAACGAGCTTGAGCAGAGGGGAGCATCGGAGCAGGGCAACCACCAATGTAGAGTCCGGCAGCCAATATATATCAGGCCAAGCTCTGGGCGGAGTAAAGTCTGATTTAAACCTTAAGATTACAGGGTTAGTTAGAAATGAACCCTCACCTCTGAATCCCTGAAGTATGTACCTTGTTCTTTTTAATCCTAGTCGTTTTCAACCCTAAATCAATCTTAGACCTGTTTGTAAGCATAATCCCGACCGGGATCACTTGTTTCTCTCACTGACAACCCGAACCTACATGTCATCTTCATCTTCTTTATTTATCTCTTCTTTTCTTTTTCTCTGTCTTTCCTCGCCGCCCGCATGTTCACGTGGATGCCGATTCCTTTCTGCAGATCCATCCTTCTGGCACATTCTCTCTTTCGCCGCCGCCCTCGTCACATAGCTCCTCCGATGATTCACCATGGACCTGGGTGCGCTGCCTCGTCTGGATGATGCGTCCTGCCTCGCTTCATCCTCAACAACTCGTTGCCATCGGTCCCTTCTCCACGAAATGCTCAGCTGCATCTATCCGCTTCACCGTCCCCGGCCCAGGCGTCATGCCCGCTCCGAACTCGTGCCGGGGCAGGAGGAGGTCGCGCGCCCCAAGCTCCTTATGCGGCCATTGCCCACCTCCCCAACGCGGCTGCGCGTCGTTGTCTCTGGCTGAGGCCTCGCGTCCGCTTTGACCTCACGCACCTCTCCTATGGCTATGGCTATGGCTATGGCTGCACATCTCCATCATGGACCAGGTTTGCGCGCCGGCGACATGAGGAAGCTGCGCGCTCCGAGCTCGCTTGCCATGCAAGATGCAGCAGGCACGGCAACCAGCAACCTCCCGCTCCGTCGATGTCCAAGCCGACCGGCGTGCTCGCTCACGGGCCACCTCCATGTGCGTCTGCTACCCACCTCCTAAAGGCTGCGCTTCTTCGTCCTCGTCGCTATATGCCTACACCAAATCCACATGCATGATGCATCAGCTGCTAGTCCCCGCTGTCATGTTATCATGTGCTAGTTGCTGCTCTTGCTCGTGAACTCGTGATGTGTTTGTGCTAGCACTCGCTAGCGAGAGAGAGCGAGAGAATGGTAGCAAGGGGAACATAAAAATGACATGTGGGTCGCATCAGTCAGCGAGAGTAATCTGTAATCCCATCGGGATCATCTTTTTTCATGTGCGCCAAACGTGTTTAGGGTTAAAATAGACCGGGATCGATAAGTATAAGGTACAAACTTCACGGATTTAGAGATGAGGGTTTCCTTACGACAAGCTTTACAACTTCAAGGTTTAAAATAGACTTCACCCCTCTAGGCGCGGTCGCAAAGAGAGGGCCCCGCTGATCCCGCACAGCGCGGCGGACGCCGACGCCCTCGTCGTGGCCGACTCCATCAGCAACCCGTCACCTCCACCTCCGTCACGCTGCCTTGGCCACCGTCGACGATGCTCAGGCGCGAGGGACGGCTGGCACACTCTCTGCCCGCGGCGGCGAGGCGTGCAAGCTCCTTGCCGGCCCTGCGCTGCGCCGCACGGCCGAAACCAGGCGCGCCCGTCGCGTCGGTGCACGGCGGCAAGCGCCTCGGCCACGTCCTGCTTGAGCGCGACCACGGCCTCCTGGAAGCATCTGTGCACGTCAGCGAGACGGATTTGAAGGTAAGGGTTCATTTTCGATCGGCTTTATAATTTTGAGGCTTAAAACAGACTTCACTCGATGGGGAGAGACCCGGATATATGGGACGGGCCGGAGGAGTTCTTCCCGGAGCGTTTCGAGGACGCGCACGTTGATTTCAGGGGACTGCACTTCGAGCTCCTTCCGTTTGGGTCGGGCCGGAGGGCTTGCCCTGCCATCGCCATGGGCGTGGCCAATGTGGAGGTCGTGCTGGCTAATCTGTTGTACTGTTTCGACTGGGAGCTTCCCAAGGGGATGAAGGAGGACGACATCGATATGGAGGAAACAGGGCAACTTGGTTTTCGCAAGAAGGTTGCTCTTGAGCTTGTACCTGTTAAGCGGTAGTGATATCTCTTCATGTTCCACATGTCACCGGATGTTTCCTCGATGAACTAAAGAGTTGGTTTAAAATTTAATAGCTCAAATATAATAACACCCTTCCAGTTGGCCTTGAATAATAAAATATGAATGTGCTAGTCTACAGTCTAGTACTCCCTCCGTCCGAAAATACTTATCCGATAAATGAATGTATGTAGATATATTTTAGTTCTACATACATTCATTTCTATTTTTTTTGTGACAAGTAATTTCGAACGGAGGAAGGTTACTCTAAGAACGTTCCATGTTTTCTTCCTCCTTTCTTCCTCCTCAAGAAACGACTCCCAGGTAAATAGGGCTTCCCCTTCTCCCGCCAGCGTTGTCGTCGGTCTGCCCCATTTTGAATGGTGTTTGGGACATTGAGGTGTAGACCCCTACTCCTCATCGACGGGAGGAACCCCACTCTTGTTGTTGTTTGGTTCAGCCTCTCGTCAGGGCTATTTGGCAGCGCGATGTCCTCTAATACGAATAAAGTCTCCTATCAGTCTTGATGGTGCATCTAGCGTTGTCCGAGGGAGTGGTGTGATGACGTGTCACCATCGGATCTTGAGGGATTCGGCCGGTCCTGGTCTTTGATGGATTAGTTTAGATTTAGCCTTCGTTCATCTTCATTCTCTAGTCATGTGTGTATAGGTTTAATTCTTCTATTCGATGATTCTCTTTGTGAGAGGTTGTTTTTCTAGTATGGTCATGGGTCAGCTTTGCATGATGATTTTTCAATTGTCTACTATAAATAAGTTTTTTCGGTTCCAGCAAGGAAGGGGATAATGACGTCGACGTGTCTCCGGCTCACTTAAGTATTTATAGTTTCACTAATTGATTTATGGATTTGGATATATTTTTATTACATATACAGTTATTTGTACTACCATGACATAATATATAAAAAGTGTATTTAGAAAATTGAAAATTAGTTAAATCTCACTTACCTATTGGATCGATGTACCAGAGATTCAAGCTGGCGTTGAGAGTTTTCTTCTTTCAAATTTGATGGTCAGCGTTGTAGCAGTGCGCCCGTATGTCTCGCTTGAAGAGAGACAATGGCGTGCTATTGTTTGAATACCAAAAGGAAGGACAGGGCAGGCGACCTAGGGTTTCCCCCCCCCCCCCCCTCCCTCATGCCGTCGCCGCCGGCCGCCGGTCAGACTCCTCTGCCCTCGTCCCCCTCCTTCCTCCCTCTCGGATCCGTCCTCGCGCCGCCTCCCCGAGAGATGGCCGGGGCGGCGCTCGAGCTTTCTCCCCCACGGGCGTCCTCCTCCCACCATATTCCCCCGCCGCCGCCGGTGGGCGCCCCTGGCGCTGGCCTGGGTGGTGCCGGCGGCGGCGGGCCTTCCCTTCCCCCCGCGCGCGTTCCCCTTCCAAGGCTGGGGCGGTGGCGGTGTAGCTCGGCCTGGCTGCGGACCGGTGACCCGGAGGTGGTGGCTGGCGGCGAGTGAGGCGGCGGCGCTGCCCCTTGGCGGCAGGGCGGCGAGGTGGTGCAGAGCAGCTTGGACGGGGGGCGACATCGCCGGTGGCATGCCTGTTGCAACGCTATGGCAGGAGCTTTACGGGAGGTTCCCAGCCGGGCCTGTGGGTCTGGTGTGCTCCTGCTATTGTGTCTAGTCGGCTACCGTCACCGACGGTGGAGGTTGAGCCCTCCTGCGTACCAACGGTGCGGCTGTTCATAGTCCCGGCTCCTCTTCGTCTCTCTGCAGGTCTCTCCTTACGGTGTCGTGGTGAGACGGCGCGGGGGCCTCAAGATCCTATTGGTGCAGGGTGAAGGTCGGTTCCATGGCAGGCTCTGGAGCGCCCCGAGGTGCAGGTTGGGATCGAGGGAAACCCCTGTCGGCCCGGCCGATACTGACGTGGTGACGCCTTTGGATGTCGCCGAACCTTCCTGCCAGGCATCGGGGCTACCCTTCCTGGCGCCTCGTTGCGTACCGGGGGAAACACTTGGAAACAACGTCGACATCGTTACAGCCCTTCTTGGAGCTGTTGATGGGTACCGACGCTTGGGAGTCATGGAGCTTGGTGGGAGACTCTTGGTGAGCGCAGCGGTCACGATTCTTTTTGCGTTTTTTGTCGATCCGCCGGTATCGGCATTTGTTTCTTTTGTATTTTGTTTTTCATTTTTTTTGACGTGTTTGTACTATTTCCGCCCCAGCACCTATCGTGTGATGTTCTGGTTGGATGCTTTGTAATACAAAATGGGGAGAATCCTTTTTCCGTCTTTTAGAGAGATACAGTGGGACATCTCGCTTGAGAGAGCTGACCATTTGGGCGGGCCTAGCACGGACACGGGCCTTCAACACTTTATTTTCTTCCGGTTTTTCACATTTTTGCAATTGTTTCATACTTTGTTCTTTTTTTACTTTTGTTTGTATTTCTAAATACTGTGAATATATCTTTTATAAAAACAACTTTATATAGTTAATCATGCATTTAAAAAAAATTAAATGTGTAATGAACATATGTTTTCGATGACAGAAATTGTACCATACATATGGAAATAAGTACAAATTAAAAATGTAATTTAAAAAAATGTTAATCATGCATCAAAGATACTAAATGTGTATAGAAAAGAATGTTTATGATGTATACAAAATATGTACAATGTGTGTGGAAAAAGGTAGACATAAAAAAATGTTGTCAAATATATTAATCATGTGTTTGGACAATTTTAAACCTATATATGAAAAAAAATCCGGATGTATACACAAAATATAGAATGTGTATGGAAATAGTAGACATCAAAAGTATATGTTTAAAAAAGTGTTAATCATGTATTTATAAATTTTAAACATGTATATATAAAATGTTTCTAAAATTTACAAAAAGAATAATGTTTATGGATAAAGTAGAACCCAGTTACCATAGGGAACATGTTCATTCTAAATATCTATGAAAAAAATATGTTCCTTTCTCTTGTTTGGGAGAGATTTTGTGTTGAAAATATTCTTACCATTACTGTATTATCTTATTTATAGTGACATACGTTGAGCAGAGGTTGTTAATAATAGATTGCCCAGGGAATAGGTAAAAGAAATTTCCATTCAAAATTTAATAGCTGGTCCAATTTCAACCTCGGTAAAGTCCATCTTCCCGTGATAAAAATGAAGAGAAATAAATAATCTTTAGTCATTGTAATAAATATAGCCATTTTTTCAAAATTCCAACTGCTTTATTCATTTCAAAATAAAAATAATGTATAGGGAATAGACGAAGTCCTCCCGTCCCAGTAGAGAACTGTTACAAATAAAGAAGAAACTAATAAATTTAGGTAAGAAACAAAATAAAATAAACCATATTTGTTTCCGGAATATTCAATTTGGTAACCTGCTACTAATTCTTCCTATGCTTTTGGTTTCCTTTCTATTCCTATTTCACTGCGCAACTGTAGTTTTTGTTATGATGATCTTATGGATAGTAGTATTGAGTTCTATAAACAGATTGACGGTAGGTTTTAAGATAGCTTAGCCCTTGCTATGATTCAATTTTGTATTGGAGAATAGGCGTTCTAACCCTATGGGGAATGTAGCTATGATGTACTTCTTCCTACTAGCTATGGTGAAGCATGTGTTCCTAGCTACGATGTTGCTCTTGTGTGCCCCTTGATTTATCAACGCTTTGGTCTTTTATTGGTCACTGATTTATAGATGGGAGGATAAGTAACCTAGATTGATCCCATATGTCGATTTATCATCCCACTATCAGAAACAAGAGAAGTTCACTGCACATTTTTCGAACAGAGAAGACTACTAAACTAAAAGATCGAATTCTCTTTCCGTGGTGAACTGGTCGTCCCATACCTTCATTTTGTCTCATGTGTGTTAAAACATTTTCTTCCTTGCTTCTAGCTTCACTGATGCAGGTAGGGCTGGGCGAGAATGGGTCCCCTTTTGCCTATTAGTAAGTGAGCCTTTGATTCCATGGGGGTCTTACAGTTGCTCCTGCATGAGTTTCCTGAATGGTTTGTTTTCGAGTCCATTCTTTTTAGGCGCATTATCTTGCCCCGAGAGAGGAGTTGGCAATGAAATGAGACCTTTCTGATAGTCGTTCACTCGACTACCACGCTTAGTTAGTCTGTCTGCAGGGGTGGGAATGACATAGTCTGTCTAACCTTCTTCGTAAGTAGTTGTACATGGGTTTTGTAAACAACTGGAACTATCAAGATGAATGGGCCAGACTCGGCCATTTCTCAAGAACACTAGCTAAGGGCCTGCCTGATACTGTCACTAGGATTTGAAACCTATATGTTGATGCTCACGACTTTGCCAATCATACTCGTGATTTGGACGAGATTTCTCAAAAAGTCCCAAGAAGCCGGTGATCCCACAACATCAAAGTGATACATATGACATATTGAAAATTAGGCTTTGTTTGTATGTGTGAATATAAAATGCACTTATTATTGAGAAATATGGCCCCCATTAACACATGTCCGCAGATATCAGCATGCATTACGAGTCAAGCGTGCATATATATAGATTAATTTGTATCATGAGATGACTGTGTGTACATAGACATAAATCTATAGTTTTAGACAAGCCTCTTCCGGAAACTATGATATCAGATACGGAGCTTGGAAAGTTCAACCCACCTAACAAAGGAACGGAATCCAAATCCCTTCTCTAATTTACCACACTAATATATGTGTTCAAAAATGTTAATCTTGTATTTCCAAAATGATAAACGTGTATATAAAAATATTTCTGATGTATACAAAAGATGTATAAAATGTATGAAAAAGGAAAACATAAAAAAGTAAGTTTATAAGAATATTAATCATGTTTTTGAAAAATCTTAAATGCGTATATAAAAAAGATTCCTGGTGTATATGAAAATGTAGAAAGAAAACAAAGAAATGCAAATAAACAAAGAAAAATAAAGGAAATAAAAACTAAAAGCAAAAAACCCAGCTAAACGAAAAAGAAATAAAAAATGAATGAATGAATGAAAGAAGGTAAACTGGTTGGAACTGTGAAGAAAGTGAGGACAAAGGAGAAAAAATAGAAAGCCGAAGAAGACCAATGAAAGAAAAGAACTCGAAACAAAAACTAAAATAATGCAAAAAAGGAAGAAAAAACAGGCGAAACCCGTACATATAACGACGAGCGAGTGACTGAGCGAGTGCCCGCACTAACAGAGCAGCCCATAGGCGTGAGGCTTTCAGACGAGACGGATATTATCCTCGCTATAAGCTACATATAGCATTCACGGCATTGTAGGGGTGTGACGCAGAGCAACCCATGTGAGTTTTCTTTGTGCGAGCCGGTTGGCCTTTTGTTTTGGTGAACGGGCACCATGGAGCCCATTTTTCTGAAATATTCAAAACTCAAAAAAATTTGGTTTATTTTTTCTGAAATGCAAGTAGGCATGTATGCAAAAAATCCGGATGAAATACCTTGAATTGCAAACTATAAAAAAACAAAATCATGGACTTTGAGGATAAATAGTATCATGTGTTGAAAAGCCCTAGAATTGATTTTTTTCACAGCCCTCATTTCACCGTATTTCATAATGAAAATTTATACACATGTACATTATAACTCCATGTGTACCTATATTTTTCACAACTTTTTGAAACAAAAAAATATGATTTTTTTTTTGAATTTAAAAAATTGATGCCTTCATGGAGCTCAGCCTTTAAAATCAGGTTTTGCAGTGTGGGCCTTTCTGATGGTCGCCTTCTGTTTCTTTCCTTTTCTCCTTGGTATGCACATGGACTGTATGCATTCGTTCATTCACTTTTTCGTTTCTTTCGGGGTATTTTCTTACAAAAAATCTCTATTATTCTTTATTTGCTTTCTCGTTTTATTTTCGTTGTTTTTTCAAATATTTGAATGGGGAGAATATGTAAACACTTTTTAAACTAAGTCTTAGTGAGATCATACTTAGTTAATCCACGTCAAATGTTCAAAATATATAGTTAATCTATGTGAACTACATAAGTGTGAATTTATCGTGCTGAGTTTCGTGTTGCATTTGTCTTTTTATTGTACCCATTCTCAATCGTCTAGAAAATTGTCTTCACAAAAGTTGATCTAACTAGATGTCATGGACTAGATAGTACTCTTCGGAATATGTATGGCCATTCATCGTGAAGTTTCAAGGTGGATAGCAACTAGCAGCTAGCCTTGCAAACGGATGAGATATCTGCAACTAGCAGCTAGCCAGACAACGAAAATTAGAAATGCCAAATCCACAAATCTTTAAAGGCAACAACTTCCAAAATTATTGTTGTATCATGGCAATGCCTCGTGAATTGGTCGTGCAAAGCCATAGTGCAATTCTTCCACCTACAATGCATGGATTCAACATTCCCTAGCATATCACACGAATCTTTTGCTTCACTCATCGCTAGAAGTTTTGTCGTGTCCTTGGCATTGGGTGCTCGCAGATATTTCTCCTCATAAACCCTCACCACAGTTTCAACATCATGCATTTTATGATTATATCTTCGGCTATTCGTAGATACTCATGATGCATCTACAAGCTAGGAACACCATATGCAATCATCTAAAGTGTCAATGTCGCCTTATGATAAGGAAAAAAACCAAGAGACTGACATTCACCATTGTCGAAAGAAAGGTTCACTGGCTTTCATGTCGAATGCAATTCGATGGAACAATCGCTTGGTCATGCGGAAGCGTCCCCAGAACACGTACGACCCGACATAAAGTAGTCACGTATGAGCTTCTCGTGGCCTTTGATTCTGCAAAGGTGAAATTTTGAATGATTCTGCGACCCGTATGCTTCCTCTTTGTTTCAGTTACCGTTATTTTGTAAATTCCTAGTCTATGAACTCCCAAATATTCAGAAACCCTCAGCGCGAGACCCGAAAGAGTTTTATTGCTGCCTCAAGCCTTTCTTCCGTTGCGATGCCATCTAGATTCCTTTTTTCATGCTCTACCAGAGGGGGAAATCATTGGAGAGACCATATTCATCAACCTTGTTGGCTTCACGGTGATGTGTGAGTAGTTCTACCAGGACCTATGGGTCCATAGTAGTAGCTACATGGTTTTATCTCTCTCTCTCTCTTTTAACTTCAATACTATGATATTTCTAAGATCAATCTCATGTAATATTTTTACGGTATGTTTGCTAGGATCCGATGAATTGTGGATTATGATCAAATTATTCATTGAGTTATATTTGATTATCTTGATGTCTTTTAATATGTAATTTTCATAGCTATGTATGCTTTCCGGTTTATAGGTCTTCTTTGGCAAATTAGATAAGTAGATTGTGAGTGGGAGTGGTGCATACTAGTGGTTCAACCTTGTAGTGATCTTGCCTAGTGACAAAAGTGGCAAATGCATATATTGTGTTGTTGCTGCTAAGGGTAAAACGACGGTGTTTGGACATATTTCATGTCTACATTATGTCATCTTGCTTATTGCGTTATTATACTTATTATGAACTTAATACTTTGAGATGCATTCTAGATAGTGGACTTGGGGTGTAGTTTTACTACTATTTGTTAGTGCGGTGCTTTTACAAGTGCTACATGTTTTTTTACTATTTTACTACTTTGCCTTTCTTTTGAAACCTACTACATGCTTTGCCTTTCACTACCAGCTTTTAATCTTGTAACTAGCAAGAACAAGGGGAATAATGATCCCCTTGCCTTTGTTGGGTGCAAGTATCTGCTATGTTTGTGTGCACATATTGTTAAGTTGTTAGTGTGGTGCCTCATATTGGTTTGATATTGGTTCTTAATGATCGAAGCGAAGTTTTCCCTGTCTTTCAATGATATGGTGGCTAACGTTTTTGGTGGAGTAGACTTTGATGATCTGACTACGAACTTGCGAAGACGTCGCGCCTTAGCAATCGCTAAACCAACTCCGAAAGGTTATTGACCATGCTGGAGCACGATGAACCTGGCCACGAGGGTCTATTTCCTGCATGCAAAGGAAGAACAAGCAAGAAACTGAAATTGCAATCTAGATATTGTGAATATAAGAGGAAAGCTTTATTGATGAAAGTGGGGTTATGTGACATCTTGGTTTGGTCGTAGAACACAAACGAAGAAGCAAAGTTACAGCTATGGCGAACTTGTAATCTAAACAAAACCCCCGGTCTAAATGGTGCCCTAAGGGGTGTATATATGGGGAGATAGAGCGGAATTTCATGACCCGTTGGAGGAGGGGCCCGAAACCAACCTAACTCCGTTTCCCCACACATACGGATTCTAAAAACAGCCTATAAAGTGGTATTTTGAAATTACATGGGCCTGGCCCAAAAATAAGGTGATGCAACACCTATAATGGCTTATGGACGAAATTTATAAAGTGACATCTTGTATATTTCGTCCAAGCCTTCATGCTCTCATTATGGTGGCTTCAAAGTGCCAAAATCACCATGGGAAGCTCCATTATTATTTCCTGCGCGCACCTTCTCCTCCATGCTTGTTCTCACTCCAATGGCCATCCTTCTTGTCCATGCTAGGTCCTTCATTCATAAGTAAAACAAAATTACCTAACTTAGGCAGCATCATATGTTCATGAACATTAGAAGGATTTCCAAGAAACAAAAGTACCTGGTAATTCAATTAGTGTGCGCGTGCTCTAGTAACTGGTCCAGTGTGTATAGCAGTAGGGGCTATGGGTGTAACAATGATATTGATGTCCTCATCATCCTCCCCTTCTTGAACTAAAGTCATCTTATACGTCTCCATCATATCTATATTTTTTAATTGTTTCATGCCAATATTATACAACTTTCACATACTTTTGGCAACTTTTTATATGATTTATGCGACTAACCTATTGATCTAGTGCCCAGTGCCAGTTTGTGTTTTTCCATGTTTTTTGTATTGCAAAAAATCCATATCAAACGAAGTCCAAACGTGATAAAAATTTACAGAGAATTATTTTGGAATCTATGTTATTTTTGGGAGGTGGAATCAACACAAACGAGGGCCCATAGAGCCCACAACCCACCAGGGAGCGCCGCAGGCCCAAGTCGTGCCTTGGTGTCTTGTGCCCTCCTCGAACGTCGGTTGGAGCCCTTATTCTGGCCTAAGAAAGATATTTTTTGTAAAAAAACGTGTAAAAATTTCAGCACAATCAAAGTAACGGATCTCCGGGAATTTAAGAAACCGTGAAGGGCCAGATCTAGGAAGCGCGAAACAGAAGAGAACAGAGAGGGAGATCCAACCTCGGAGGGGCTCCCACCCCTCCGCCGCCATGGAGGCCATGGACCATAGGGGGAACTCTCCTCCCATCTAGGGGAGGCCAAGGAATAAGAAGAAGGAGGGGGCTCTCTCCCCCTCTCTCTTCCGGTGGCGCCGGAGTGCCGTCGGCGCTAGTGACGATGATCTACATCAACAACCTTGCTACCGTCAACACCAAATTTCTCCCCTTGTATGCAGCGGTGTAACACTCCTTCTCCCCGCAGTAATCTCTACTTAAACATGGTGCTCAACTCCATATATTATTTCCCAATGATATTTCTATATCCTATGATGTTTGAGTATATCTGTTTTATCCTATGGGTTAATTATGATCTTGGTTGGTATGATTGTATATTTTATTTATGGTGCTGTCCTACGGTGCACTCCATGTCGTGCAAACGTGAGGGGACCCCGATGTAGGGTATTGCAATATGTTCATGGTTTGCTTATTGTCGGTGTTGCAGGGGTGACAGCAGCCTAAACGCGGATAAGTGGGTTATGGCGTATGGAAGTAAAGAGGACTTGATACTTAATGCTATGGTTGGGTTTCACGACCTTAATGATCTTTAGTAGTTGCAAATGCTTGCTAGAGATCCAATCATAAGTGCATATGATCCAAGCAGAGAGAGTATGTTAGCTCATGCCTCTCCCTCATATAAAATTGCAAGAATGATCACCGGTACTTGTTATCGATTGCCTAGGGACAAATGACTTTCATGTTGACAAAAGCTATCCACTTTTATTACCTTCCAATTTATCCGTAGTTTTATTATCGCAAAGTACTCGTAGTTTTATCCTTCCAAAATAGTTTCATACTTGTTTTAGGTAAAGAAAATGTCAAGCATGCGTACAGTTGTATCGGCGGTCGATAGAACTTGAGGGAATGCTAATGAGAGTAACTTTTCAACTCATACATTGTTTAACGTTCCTTCGTTCTTACCGAAGGATGAATGCGATGATAATTGCTATGATCTCGTAGATTAGTTTGAAATATCCCTTTTTGATGATGCTTTCTATGCTTGTGGCCAAGATGCCAATATGACTTATGCTATTGGAGATGAACTTGCTATTGTTTCTTATATTAAGAATGAAATTGTTGCTATTGCACCCACAAATGATAGTCCTATTATCTTTTTGAATTCTCCAAACTACACTACATCGGAGAAGTTTGCACTTGTTAAGGATTATATTGATGGGTTGCCTTTTAAGACTACACATGATGATTTTGATGAATATAATATACATGTGCTTGCTGATCCTAATTGCAATTATTATGATAGATGAACTACATCTACGCCTCTCTATGTTTCCAACACGATAAAATTGCAAGAAACTGCTTATGCTATGTATTGGCCTTTACTTGATGTGCATGAATTGTTCTTGTATGACATGCTGATGCATAGGAAGAGAGTTAGTCTTCGTCATTGCTTGTTATATGTCGCTTTGTGCTCACTACTAAATGCCAAATCATTGCTAATTAAAGTTGGCTTTTGATATACCTTGGAATCCGGGTGGATCCATTACTTGAGCACTTTATGCCTAGCTTAATGGCTTTAAAGAAATCGCTGCCAGGGAGACAACCTGAAAGTTTTAGAGAGTCATTTAATTCTGTTGAGTGCTTTTATAAAGTTTAAAAACAAAAAATATAGAGGGGAATTTAAAACTTCACAAAAATAGAAGCGATTGAAAGGTGATGCATTGCTGAAGTGAGGGTCGACCTTGAACACTTGTGCTCATGCTCATGAAAACAATGGAGAATTTTTCATGAATATTATCACAAAAATAATTATCCCCTTGTACAAATCCATTGTATTATAAAAATAATGTGCCAAGATTTGCCTTTAGTATGGGTAGATTGTGTTGGGGAACGTCGCATGGGAAACAAAAAATTTCCTACGCGCACGAAGACCTATCATGGTGATGTCCATCTACGAGAGGGGATTTCCGATCTACGTACCCTTGTAGATCACCCAGCAGAAGCGTTAGTGAACGCGGTTGATGTAGTGGAACGTCCTCACGTCCCTCGATCCGCCCCGCGAACCGTCCCACGATCCGTCCCACGATCTAGTGCCGAACGGACGACACCTCCGCGTTCAGCACACGTACAGCTCGACGATGATCTCGGCCTTCTTGATCCAGCAAGAGAGACGGAGAGGTAGATGAGTTCTCCGGCAGCGTGATGGCGCTCCGGAGGTTGGTGATGATCTAATCTCGGCAGGGCTCCGCCCGAGCTCCGCAGAAACGCGATCTAGAGGTCAAACCGTGGAGTTATGTGGTCGGGCTACCTTGGAAAAGTTGTCTCAAATCAGCCCTAATTGCTCCATATATATAGGATGAGGGGAGGGGAGGCTTGCCTTGAGGCTCAAGGAGCCCCAAGGGCTGCGCCACCAAGGGAGGAGGAGTCCTCCTCCAATCCTAGTCCAACTAGGATTGGAAGGTGGAGTCCTTCTCTCTTTTCCCACCTTTCCTTTTTTTCTCTTCTTTTGGTTTTTCTTTCTCTTGCGCAAGACTGCCTTGGGCTGACCCCACCTACTTGGTGCGCCACCCCCAAGGTCCTTGGGCCCTCCCGGGTGGGTGGTCCCCCCTCCCGGTGAAGATCCGGAACCCATTCGTCATTCCCGGTACATTACCGGTAATGCCCGAAAACCTTCCGGTAACCAAATGAAGTCATCCTATATATCAATCTTCGTTTCCGGACCATTCTGGAAACCCTCGTGACGTCTGTGATCTCATCCGGGACTCTGAACAACATTCGGTAACCAACCATATAACTCAAATACGCATAAAACAACGTCGAACCTTAAGTGTGCAGACCCTGCGGGTTCGAGAACTATGTAGACATGACCAGAGTGACTCCTCGGTCAATATCCAATAGTGGGACCTGGATGCCCATATTGGATCGTACATATTCTATGAAGATCTTATCGTTTGAACCTCAGTGCCAAGGATTCATATAATCCCGTATGTCATTCCCTTTGTCCTTCGGTATGTTACTTGCCCGAGATTCGATCGTCAGTATCCGCATACCTATTTCAATCTCGTTTACCGGCAAGTCTCTTTACTCGTTCCGTAATACAAGATCCCGTGACTTACACTAAGTCACATTGCTTGCAAGGCTTGTGTGTGATGTTGTATTACCGAGTGGGCCCCGAGATACCTCTCCGTCACAGGAGTGACAAATCCCAGTCTTGATCCATACTAACTCAAAGAACACCTTCGGAGATACCTGTAGAGCATCTTTATAGTCACCCAGTTACGTTGCAACGTTTGATACACACAAAGCATTCCTCCGGTGTCAGTGAGTTATATGATCTTATGGTCATAGGAACAAATACTTGACACGCAGAAAACAGTAGCAAGAAAATGACACGATCAACATGCTACGTCTATTAGTTTGGGTCTAGTCCATCACATGATTCTTCTAATGATGTGATCCCGTTATCAAGTGACAACACTTGCCTATGGTCAAGAAACCTTGACCATCTTTGATCAACGAGCTAGTCAACTAGAGGCTTACTAGGGACATTGTTTTGTCTATGTATCCACACATGCACTGTGTTTCCAATCAATACAATTATAGCATGGATAATAAACGATTATCATGAACAAAGAAATATAATAATAACTAATTTATTACTGCCTCTAGGGCATATTTCCAACAGTCTCCCACTTGCACTAGAGTCAATAATCTAGTTCACATCACCATGTGATTCCAACGAATCCAACACCCATATAGTTATGGGGTCTTATCACGTCTTGCTCGTGAGAGAGGTTTCAGTCAACGGTTCTGAAACTTTCAGATCCGTGTGTTCTTTACAAATCTTTATGTCATCTTATAGATGCTGCTACTATGTGCTATTCGGAAATACTCCAAATATCTACTCTACCATATGAATCCGTTTCACTACTCATAGTTATTCGGATTAGTGTCAAAGCTTGCATCGACGTAACCCTTTACGACGAACTCTTTAACCACCTCCATAATCGAGAAAAATTCCTTAGTCTATCTAGTTACTAAGGATAACTTTGACCGTTGATCAGTGATTCAATCCTGGATCACTCTGTGTACCTCTTAACAGACTTGCTGCAAGGCACACATCAGGTGCGGTACTCAGCATGGCATACTTTAGAGTCTACGGCTAAGGCATAGAAGACGACCTTCGTCTATTCTCTTTATTCTGCCGTGGTCGGGTTTTGAGTCTTACTCAAATTCACACCTTACAACGCAACCAAGAACTCCTTGTTTGCTGATCTATTTTGAACTCCTTCAAAAACTTGTCAAGGCATGCCTCTTGTTGAAACTTCCATTAAGCGCTTTTGATCTATCTCCATAGATCTTTGATGCTCAACGCTCAAGTAGCGCAATCCAGGTATTCCTTTGAAAAACTCCTTCAAACAACCTTGTATGCTTTACAGAAATTCTACATTACTTCTGATCCACAATATGTCAACCACATATACTTATCAGAAATTCTATAGTGCTCCCACTCACTTCTTTGGAAATACAAGTTTCTCATAAACCTTGTACAAACCCAAAATCTTTGATCATCTTATGAAAGTGTATATTCCAATTCCGAGATGCTTGCACCAGTCCATCGAAGGATTGCTGGAGCTTGCATACTTGTTAGTATCCTTAGGATCGACAAAACCTCCTGGTTGTATCACATACAATGTTTGCTCAAGGAAACCGTCGAGGAAACAATGTTTTGACATCCTATGTGCAATATTTCATAAATAATGCAGCAACTACTAACATAATTCTAACAGACTTTTAGCATCGCTACGAGTGAGAAAGTCTCATCATAGTCAACTGTTTGATCTTGTCGGAAACATCTTTGCGACAAGTCGAGCTTTTCTTAATAGTGACTTATCACCATCATCGTGTGTCTTCTTTTTAACGATCCATCTTTACTCAATAGTCATATGACCATCAAGTAGTTCTTCCAAAGTCTACACTTTGTTTTCATACATGGATCCTCTCTCGGATTTCATGGCCTCCAGCCATTTGTCGGAATCCGGGCCCACCATTGCTTTCTCCATAACTCGTAGGTTCACTGTTGCTCAACAACATGACCTCCAAGATAGGGTTACCGTATCACTCTGTAGTAGTACGCGACCTTGTCAACCTACGAGGTTTGTAGTAACTTGATCCGATGCTCGATGATCACCATCATCAGCTTTCACTTCAATTGGTGTAGGCGCCATAGGAACCACTTCCTGCACCCTGCTACACACTGGTTGAAGTGATGGTTCAATAACCTCATCAAGTTCTACCACCCTTCCACTCAATTCTTTCGAGAGAAACCTTTCCTCGAGAAAGGATCCGTTTCTAAAAACAAACACTTTGCTTTCGGATCTGAGATAGGAGATGTACCCAACTGTTTTGGATATCCTATGAAGATGCATTTATCCGCTTTGGGTTCGAGCTTATAGACTGAAATTTTTCACATAAGTATCGAAGCCCCAAACTTTCAAGAAACGACAGTTTAGATTTCTCTAAACCTCATTCTATACTGTGTCATCTCAACGGAAATACGCGGTGCCCTATTTAAAGTGAATGCGGTTGTCTCTAATGCATAACCCATAAACGATAGTGGTAATTCGATAAGAGACATCATAGCATGTACCATACCAAATAGTGCGTGGCTATGACGTTCAGACACATCATCACACTATGATGTTCCAGGTGGCATGAACTGCGAAACAATTTCCACATTGTCTTGACTGCGTACCAAAACTCGTAACTCATATATTCATTTCTATGATCATATCGTAGACAGTTTATCCTCTTGTTACGACGAACTTCACTCTGAAACAGAATTGAACTTTTCAATATTTCAGACTTGTGATTCATTAAGTAAATACTCTAGTATCTACTCAAATCGTCATTGAAGTAAGAACATAATGATATCCACTGCGTGCCTCAGTACCCTTTGGACTGCATACATCAAAATGTATCACTTCCAACAAGTTACTATCTTGTCTCATCTCAATGAAAACAAGGCCTTGCTCATGTGGTATGATTTGCATGTCACTAGTGATTCAAAATCAAGTGAGTATAAAGATCCATCAGCATGGAGCCTCTTCATGCAATTTATACCAACATGATTCAAGCGGCAGTGCCACAAGTAAGTGGTACTATCATCATTACCTCGTATCTTTTGGCACCAATATCATGAACATGTGTAACACTACGATCGAGATTCAATAAACCATTGAAGGTGATTATTCAAGCAAATAGAGTAACCATTATTCTTTTTAAATGAATAATCGTATTGCAGAAAACACGATCCAATCATGTTCATGCTTAACGCAAGCACCAAATAACAATTATTTTGGTTTAACACCAATCCCGATGGTAGAGGGAGCGTGCGACGTTTTGATCATATCAATCTTGGAAACACTTCCAACACGTACCGTCACCTCGCCTTTAGCCAGTCTCCGTTTATGCCGTAGCTATCATTTCGTGTTACTAATTACTTAGCAACCGAACCGGTATCCAATACCCTCATGCTACTAGGAGTACTAGTAAAGTACACATC
Organism: Hordeum vulgare subsp. vulgare; assembly: GCF_904849725.1. NCBI lineage: Eukaryota > Viridiplantae > Streptophyta > Magnoliopsida > Poales > Poaceae > Hordeum > Hordeum vulgare. The sequence continues at coordinate 488,857,417 of NC_058524.1, read as the reverse complement.
AACATCATGTATATCAAATATACTTCTTTCGACTTTTGCCAGCCTTCTTATCTACCAAGTATCTAGAGTTGCTCCGCCTCAGTGACTGTTCCCCTCATTACAGAAGCACTTAGTCTCGGGTTTGGGTTTAACCTTGGGTCTCTTCATTAGTGCAGCAACTGTTTTGCCGTTTCACGAAGTATCCCTTCTAGCCCTTGCCTTTCTTGAAACTTAGTGGTTTTACAAACCATCAACTATTGATGCTCCTTCTTGATTTCTATTTTCGCAGTGTCAAACATTGCGAATCACTCAAGGATCATTGTATCTATCCTTGATATGTTATAGTTCATCACGAAGCTCTCACAACTTGGTGGCAGTGACTTTGGAGAACTATCGGTATCTCATCTTGAAGATCAACTCCCACTTGATTCAAGCGATTGTCGTACTCAGATAATCTGAGCACACGCTCAACGATTGAGATTTTCTCCTTTACTTCGTGGACAAAGAGTCTTGTCGGAGGTCTCATACCTCTTAACAAGGGCACAAGCATGAAATCACAATTTCTTCTCTTTAGAACATCTCTTATATTCTGTGACGTTTCAAAACGTCTTCGGCGCCTTGCTTCTAAGCCATTAAGTATTTTGCATTGAACTATCGTGTAGTCATCAGAAACGTGTATGTCGGATGTTCACAACATCTACAGACGACGCTCGAGGTGCAGCACACCGAGTGGTGCACTAAGGACATAAGCCTTCTACGCAGCAACGAGGACAATCCTCGGTTTTACAGACTCAGTCTGCAAAGTTTGCTACTATCAACTTTCAACTAAATTTTCTCTAGGAACATATAAAAACAGTAGAACTATAGCGCAAGCTACATCGTAATTCGCAAAGACCATTAGACTGTGTTCATGACAATTAGTTCAATTAATCATATTACTTAAGAACTCCCACTCAAAAAGTACATCTCTCTAGTCATTTGAGTGGTACATGATCCAAATCCACTATCTCAAGTCCGATCATCACGTGAGTCGAGAATAGTTTCAGTGGTAAGCATCTCTATGCTAATCATATCAACTATACGATTCATGCTCGACCTTTCGGTCTCATGTGTTCCGAGGCCATGTCTGCACATGCTAGGCTCGTCAAGCTTAACCCGAGTGTTCCGCGTGTGCAACTGTTTTGCACCCGTTGTATGTGAACGTTGAGTCTATCACACCCGATCATCACGTGGTGTCTCGAAACGAAGAACTGTCGCAACGGTGCACTGTCGGGGAGAACACAATTTCGTCTTGAAATTTTAGTGAGAGATCACCTCATAATGCTACCGTCGTTCTAAGCAAGATAAGGTGCATAAAGGATTAACATCACATGCAATTCATAAGTGACGTGATATGGCCATCATCATGCACTTCTTGATCTCCATCACCAAAGCACCGGCGCGATCTTCTTGTCACCGGCGTCACACCATGATCTCCATCATCATGATCTCCATGAACGTGTCACCATCGGGGTTGTCGTTCTACTCATGCTATTACTACTAAAGCTACGTCCTAGCAATATAGTAAACGCATGTGCAAGCACAAACGTTAGTTTAAAGACAACCCTATGGCTCCTGCCGGTTGCCGTACCATCGACGTGCAAGTCGATATTAACTATTACAACATGATCATCTCATACATCCAATATATCACATCACAGCGTTGGCCATATCACATCACAAGCATACCCTGCAAAAACAAGTTAGTCGTCCTCTAATTGTTGTTGCATGTTTTACGTGGTGACCATGGGTATCTAGTAGGATCGCATCTTACTTACGCAAACGCCACAACGGAGATACATGAATTGCTATTTAACCTCATCCAAGGACCTCCTCGGTCAAATCCGATTCAACTAAAGTTGGAGAAACCGACACTCGCCGGTCATCTTTGAGCAACAGAGTTACTCGTAGCGATGAAACGAGTCTCTCGTAAGCGTACGAGTAATGTCGGTCCGAGCCGCTTGGATCCAACAATACCGCGGAATCAAGAAAACGCAAAACGCACATCACCGCCCACAAAAACTTTTGTGTTCTACTCGAGAAGACATCTACGCATGAACCTAGCTCATGATGCCACTGTTGGGGAACGTCGCATGGGAAACAAAAAATTTCCTACGCGCACGAAGACCTATCATGGTGATGTCCATCTATGAGAGGGGATTTCCAATCTACGTACCCTTGTAGATCACACAGCAGAAGCGTTAGTGAACGCGGTTGATGTAGTGGAACATCCTCACGTCCCTCGATCCGCCCCGGGAACCGTCCCACGAACCGTCCCGCGATCTGTCCCACGATCTAGTGCCGAACGGACGGCACCTCCGCGCTCAGCACACGTACAGCTCGACGATGATCTCGGCCTTCTTGATCCAGCAAGAGAGACGGAGAGGTAGATGAGTTCTCCGGCAGCATGAGGCGCTCCGGAGGTTGGTGATGATCTAATCTCGACAGGGCTCCGCCCGAGCTCCGCAGAAACGCGATCTAGAGGTAAAACCATGGAGTTATGTGGTCGGGCTGCCTTGGAAAAGTTGTCTCAAATCAGCCCTAATTGCTCCATATATATAGGAGGAGGGGAGGGGAGGCTTGCCTTGAGGCTCAAGGAGCCCCAAGGGCTGCGCCACCAAGGGAGGAGGAGTCCTCCTCCAATCCTAGTCCAACTAGGATTGGAAGGTGGAGTCCTTCTCTCTTTTCCCACCTTTCCTTTTTTTTCTCTTCTTTTGGTTTTTCTTTCTCTTGCGCAAGACAGCCTTGGGCTGACCCCACCTACTTGGTGCACCACCCCCAAGGTCCTTGGGCCCTCCCGGGTGGGTGGTCCCCCCTCCCGGTGAAGATCCGGAACCCATTCGTCATTCCCGGTACATTACCGGTAATGCCCGAAAACCTTCCGGTAACCAAATGAAGTCATCCTATATATCAATCTTCGTTTCCGGACCATTCCGGAAACCCTCGTGACGTCCGTGATCTCATCCGGTACTCCGAACAACATTCGGTAACCAACCATATAACTCAAATACGCATAAAACAACGTCGAACCTTAAGTGTGCAGACCCTGCGGGTTCGAGAACTATGTAGAAATGACCCGAGTGACTCCTAGGTCAATATCCATTAGCGGGACCTGGATGCCCATATTGGATCCTACATATTCTATGAAGATCTTATCGTTTGAACCTCAGTGCCAATGATTCATATAATCCCGTATGCCATTCCCTTTGTCCTTCGGTATGTTACTTGCCCGAGATTCGATCGTCAGTATCCGCATACCTATTTCAATCTCGTTTACCGGCAAGTCTCTTTACTCGTTACGTAATACAAGATCCCGTGACTTACACTAAGTCACATTGCTTGCAATGCTTGTGTGTGATGTTGTATTACCGAGTGGGCCCCGAGATACCTCTCCTTCACACGGAGTGACAAATCCCAGTCTCGATCCATACTAACTCAACGAATACCTTCGGAGATACCTGTAGAGAATCTTTATAGTCACCCAGTTACGTTGCGACATTTGATACACACAAAGCATTCCTCCGGTGTCAGTGAGTTATAAGATCTCATGGTCATAGGAACAAATACTTGACACGCAGAAAACAGTAGCAACAAAATGACACGATCAACATGCTATGTCTATTAGTTTGGGTCTAGTCCATCACATGATTCTCCTAATGATGTGATCCCGTTATGAAGTGACAATACTTGCCTATGGTCAGGAAACCTTGACCATCTTTGATCAACGAGCTAGTCAACTAGAGGCTTACTAGGGACAGTGTTTTGTCTATGTATCCACACATGCACTGTGTTTCCAATCAATACAATTATAGCATGGATAATAAACGATTATCATGAACAAATAAATATAATAATAACTAATTTATTATTGCCTCTAGGGCATATTTCCAACATATTGCTTGTTGGTATGTGCGGTGGAGAAACAAAAACTTTGGTGTAGTGCGTGAATTTTCATTTTTTACCGGAATGTAAAATGGTTCTCAAACTTTTTGCACAGTCTTGGTATAAATTTTTTGTATTTCTTTATAATGTTTCAGAATTTTTGGAGTACCAAAAGTATGGTAGATGTAAATATTTCTACAGACTGTCCTGTTTAAGACAAATTCTATTTTTGATGCATTGTTTTGCTTGTTTTGATGAAACTATTGATTTTTATAGGTGGTATGAGCCATGAAAAAGTTATATTAAAGTAGCTACAATTCAAAAACAAAATATGAATTGGTTTGCAATAGTACTTAGAGTAGTTATTTTCTTTATTATACTAACGGATCTTACCGAGCTTTCTGTTGAGTTTTGTGCGGATGAAGTGATCAAAGATCGAGAAAGTCTCGATATGAGGAGAAGGAGAGGCAAGAGCTCAAGATTGGGGATTCCCAAAGAGCACCAATTAAATATTCAAGGAGACTCAAGCGTCTAAGCTTGGGTATGCGCCGGAAGGCACCCATCTTTCTTTAACAAGTATCGGTATGTTTTCGTCTTTGCTTCATTCATGTGATATGTGCAAATCTTGGAGCATCTTTTGCATTTAGTTTTATTTTTTTTATTTTATGCGCCATGCTAGTATGAGATAGTCCATGGTTGATTTATGGAATTCTCATTGCACTTCACTTATATCTTTTGAGTATGGCTTTATAGAATGCTTCATGTGCCTCACTTATATCATTTGAAGTTTGGATTGCCTGTTTCTCTTCACATAGAAAACTGTTGTTTGTAGAATGCTCTATTGCTTCACTTATACTTATTAGATCATGCTATTTTGTAGAAAGAATTAAACTCTCATGCTTCACTTATATCTATTTAGAGAGTCAACATGAATTGATCATTCGCATGGTTAGTCATAAAATCCGAAATAAAACTTATGAATCACTGAATACGATATGTTTGATTCCTTGCAATAGTTTTGTGATTGTCATTATTTACTCACGATGGTAACCATGGGTAGGCTAATCTAGAGTGGTGGGAACCGAAGGACACCGACGGGCTCCGGGAACGGGATTGGTACAAGCAAGATAGACGCACGATGTTCCCAGGTTCGGGGCTCTCCGTGGGAGATAATACCCCTAGTCCTGCCGGAATGGTTGATGAACCAGAGTGACTACAATGCGTTCCTTGATTTGTTTGACGGAGGAGGAAGAAGGAGCTGTCGGCTTGCGTCGACCTCTCCTGTATGAGTGGCTGAGTGTGTGTGTGATGTTGGCTGACCCTCTGCATGGAGGGGGATTGGGGGGTTTTATAGTCGAACCCACCGACCTACAATATGGATAAAAGTACATTAGAAGGGGCCCGCCATGGTCTGGACTTGTCGATTGAGGGGTCCGCCGGCTGCGAGGTCCCATCTGGCCATGGGACTCTCCGACCAGCCAATGGGGCTCTCACGTGAGGCCCACGCAGGACACGTATGGTACGTCCGGCGTCATCTTGCGAGATTCGTCATGGGTCGCTGATACGGCCGTCTCCACTATTACCACGCCGATCTTGGTAATGGAGTGGGTGCTGCCGGGCTGTCACTATGGTGGGTTGATGGATCGGAGTCGACGTAGGTCAGCGGCATTGCCGCTGACTCTGTATCTATCGTGCGCCTCAACCTTGTACTCGTGTTGACGCGTCTTCACCTTTAATCATAGAGTCCCATCACAGCCTAGGATTGGATGTGACAGGAGCTCGCGAGCCGGCTAGCAGCCCCGCTATCCGTCCTTGGAGTTGTCGTCTCTCCCCTAACCGGCAGGCGCTTCCTAGCCGGCCAGGACGACTAGCCGTCTCGCTCCTAGCCGACAGGCGCCTCCTGGCCGGCCACGAGGAGTTGGCCGTTTGGAGGCAGCTGAAGAATCCCTTTATACTTGGGCGCAACGAAATAGGCTCGATGAGCCTACCTCTAACGCCCAAGATGAGATCCTATCTTTAATTTGGCACGGGGGCCTCGTCAGGGTTAGAAGCGCATCTCGTCGTTTCGCAAGAATGGATATCGTTACAAGTACATGTACTGAAAAGATGAGATACATAGAATTGGCTTACACTCGCCACAAGCTACATCAGAGTCACAACAGTACAATACATAAATATCACGAAGAAGAGCAGGGTCCGACTACGGACGAAAACAAACGAGAAAAGAGAACGACGTCCATCCTTGCTATCCCAGGCTGCCGGCCTGGAACCTATCCTAGATCGATGAAGAAGAAGAAGAAGAAGCAACTCCAAATGAACAATCAACACACTCGCGTCAAAACCTTTACATGTACCTGCAACTGGTGTTGTTGTAATCTGTGAGCCACAGGGGACTCAGCAATCTCATTTCCAAAGGTATCAAGACTAGCAAATCTTAATGGGTGAGGTCAGGTTAAGTGGTGAGGTTGCGACAACGACTAAGCATTATATGAGGTGGCTAACTTACGAGTACAAGAAATAAGAGGGGGAAGATCTACGCATAACGGACGTAAACTACTAATGATCATATGAATGATCCTAAACACCTACCTACGTCAGACATAACCCCACCGTTTCCTCGATCGGAGAAGGAACTCACGAAAGAGACAGTCATAGTTACGCACTCAGTTCGCAAGTTTTAATTAAGTTAACTTCAAGTTGTCTAGAACCAGTGTTAAACAAAGTTTCCACGTTGCCACATAACCGCGGGCATGGCTTTCTGAAAGATTTAACCCTGCAGGGGTGCTCCAACTAATCCATCACAAATTACCACAAGCCGCATAGAAATCCTCGATCACGAAACTCGCGATCTCGTCAGACTCCTTAGTGGAAAACCTGAACTCTGAGATTACCCAAAGCATCACCGGAATCCCGATGCACAAGACAATCATCAAAGGTAGTACTAATCCAGCAAGGCCGCCCGGCGTGTCGACGATCCCAATAGGAGTAGCGTATCTTGTTCTCCGGACACGGCGGATGAGCGATGGTTACAACGCCAGACGCCGAGTTGCCCCGGGTAGCGTTAGTAAGCTTCTCTGTTTTGGACCAGCGCCATCAGCACTGGCCCTGCTTGTATTATGTAAGATTACTCCTTGGGTTCATGACGCCCTATGCTTTCAGTATTAACAAAATTATTATGTTGGGAAAATGTAGTACCAATGTTGGGCCTTGCCAGACCAGCTTTAATCTAAAACGAATTATCAAGGGGGTCTCCATAACAACCCCGATCGTGTTAGGAGCGCTCAATTATGGAACATAACACCGATAGCCGAAACTAAGGGGGCAAAGGTGGAACAAAACACCAGGCAAGAAAGGCCGAGCCTTCCACCTTTTACCAAGTATATAGGTGCATTAAATTAAATAGCATTTAATAGGGTGATATAACAAGGAACCCATGTTATCACATGGAAACAACTGCACGTGCAACTAGGAACGCTAACCAAGTTTAAGCAAGCGGTGACATAGCCAATCAGTGGTTTGCTAGGTTGTGAACAGGTTAAGGTTTTCATGGCAATGTTGGGAGGCTGATATTTAACAGGTGGTAGGCAATGAGACATAACGATAGAAACGGTAAACTAGCATGGCAATGATAGTAATGGTATCTGGGGAAATGGTCATCTTGCTTGAGATCCCGCTTGGAAGAAGAGCGACTCCGTGAAGCAGACGAACCGATGTAGTCGAACGGGTCCTAACTTTCCGACACGCCTGCAGAAATCTATCAGGGCGAAAGAAACCGGAAACAAGCATCAACACAGATATTCACCACGGCACATGCACGACAAGATACAGTCCACATATGATGCATGATCGAACGAATATAAGCAAGACATGGCATGGCACTTCATGACAATCAAACACTACACATTAAGTGAAGTTCAATATGCAACGAGTTGCATATTGACAAAACTCCACATACGAATTATTTAGTTCTATCCCGATTGTTTACTCGACAATATTAATTGTGATTAAACATGAAAAAAGGTGAAGCGTAATTAAACTATCTATCTAGGCATTTTAAATGAGGTCGGAAATGACATATAGCATCTCCGAGATGACCTCATACGTTAATTTATAATTCTGTCCAGATCTGAAATAACACTTTTAAATGTTTGTTAAACAGCAAACCATATAGGTTCATGTGATTCTATGCATCGTTACAAGCAATTTATTATAGAGAACATCTCCAACGGAGCTACGGTTCAAAAGATACGAGCATCGCAAGATATGATGGCATGAATGCAATATGTGTGCAACGACAGTCACAAGCATTTCAAAACACACAACCAGCAAGATAACATGAAACTACACGAGATTCTAAGCAAGTTTCATATAGGACACGATCAAAACGGAGCAACGGTTCAACAATTACGAGCTAAACAAGAAATCACTACAATCTGCCAAAATCAGCCACATAGCATTTTCTACACCCCACAACTACAAGATACACAAATCCAATATACTTAACCAAGGCATGAGGCGGTAGAGGGCAAGATGCACTACAACATACAACTAACAACACCTAGCATGGAAGCATGGATCACTAGGAAAAGAAGTCATAAAATGGCATCTCACACACTATTTCAGACTTAGTGAAAACCACAGTTTATGAAAGTGCAGTTTTCGATCTGAAGGCATATTGACAGCAGCAAAACCATAGGCTACAGGACTCCAAATGACATGAAAATTCACAGCATGCTAGAGAATCCTAAAGTCTACAACTAACTCCATTGCACCAACCTCAAAAGAGCTACAGATCACCAGATAAACTCATGCAAAGACAACAACAAAATATAACAGATTTCAGACTTAGATATATTTCAGCATGTCTAAAACAACACTTTTTCCTAGCAAGTAGAGAACAAGCAAACCAGGCCTAAACATGGATTTGTATTGCAACCAAAATTACCAGAGGCTAGTCTACACATGCAAGGGCATATCTCTAGTTGACAACTCCTTCATATCATGCACGGATTAAATCCCACTAAATAAACAAAAGGGCATCACGGCAAAATATCAGGCGCACTAACTTGCTCAAAAGCTAAAACTAAATGCACACTTAAATTCTATGGATTTTTCTACCCCGAAAACATATATAACATGTGGGGTTGCAAAATAAAAACAACGCCACACGCATATGCGGGAATATGTCCTAAACACGGTATAGCAAACTAGCTACAAAATCCTACATATAAAAATACCAACAACTACTCTAAAATACATGGCAAAGGGTCCCTAAAAACATGAGCATTTTATCTACGGAGTTTGAGCAATCCGGACACGCACGGAAATAAATACGGGACAACTAACATAATAGAATAGCACGCAAATCTAGGCATATGACGGGTCAAACTACGTCAAACATGCATACAAGTTACAAATTACGAATCTACGTGCAAAACTACACAAGATCCATATATGACTCACCTCGATCCGACACACGGTTTAATAACTACGGACGTTTGAATAACTATATATTCCTGAAAAAGAAATAAATCCTAAAACCTAAAAGAATCACTAACGGGCCGATTAGGGGCATGTGCAACACATTATTCAGCGCCTAGGGCGGGGGATAGTCTCGGGTGCTCAACTCGGGCCTTAGAAGGCCGGATGGTGGAGAGGCTGGCCAGGCCAGCTGCGGCTGGGCCAGCAGGGCAGAGATGGGCCGGCGCGGGGCTGGCCTCGGGGCGACGGAGGCTGGGTCTGGGGGCGTGGGGCGAGCGAGGCCCAGGTGGCGGGGCGAGCGAGGCCGGCTCCCTCGCGTTGCGCTCGCTACCTCCCATGCCAGGGAGCAGTCAGCGGCGGCGGCTGCGGAGGGATCCGGCGCGGCATGCGGCGAGGAGGCGAACGGAGGCTGCGAAGGAGGAGATCGGGGTCGGGGGACTCCATTCCCGCGGACGAGGTGCTTGTCGGTGCCGGGGTCGAGGAGATCAGGGCAAGGGCGACGAGCACTAGCCTGCATCTGAGAACTGGCGGCGGCTGCGAACGGAGAGACGCTGGAGGAGGTAGGGGCGGCGAAGGAACCCGGTGCAGGGCGGCGGCGCGACAAAACCGATGGAATCCCGGCGAAACGGCCGCGCTCGGCGACGGGGTGCTGCCGGAGGAGGTTGCGATGCGAGCAGGGAGGCGCACGGGCGGCTCGGTCGGGCGGCGACGCGTCGGATGGGCCAGGGAGGGCCGGATCTGGGCTCGCGGGCCCACGACGGCTGAGAGGAGAGAGAGGGAGCTGCTGGGATTAGGGTTTCGGTGCGGATCCCGAGGAGGATTAGGGGGCACCCAAATAGGTAGGGAAGGGATGTTTATATAGGGAAAGGGGGCTAGGGTTAGCAGAATTTCGCCCCGGTTTCAACTTCGCGCTCGAAATCGAACGATCTCGAAGCGGGGACGGGCTAAGTGGCCGTGTAGAGTAGGTTAGTCAGAGATGAGAGGGAAAATGGGCACCCGACAATGTATTTTAAAAACACCGACAAACGTTCGACGATAGAACGAATACAGTGCCCCTACGGTCGACCGTTCGGGTACCAAACCGACTCCGATTGCGACGAAATTTGGCAGGCGGTCTACCTATAATATATTAAGACCGCACGCCAAGTTTCAAGTCAATCACACAATATTTTATACACACTTTTAAAAATAGGATTTTGACGATGTCGCGGGCGCATGCGTGTGTTGTCGGGCTCAGAGGGGACAACGACGAGAACCGGCAACTAACAGCGGATGCAAGTTTTGAAAACTGGCGGCAATGAGATGCCGATGCAATGGAGATGATGCGCATGATGCGATGATGATGCGACAAATAAAAATAAACACCCAACGAAAACAAAATAAAGGGGGAATCTTCTGGAACATCGGTTTCGGGCTATCACAACTCTCCTACACTACAAGAGGATCTCGACCCGAGATCCAAGAATGAAACGGGAAGAGGATGAGAAGGCAAGAGGTAAAACTTAGTTGCTTCTTAGACAAACGAGTGAAACCAACGATCCTTGAAGGTTGCAACGAGATGAAGAATGACATGAGGAACTAGCAAGAATTCACAGAAAATTTCGGCAGCACTTCGATAGGAAAAGTTGACAAAAATTCGATAAGATAGGAGAACTAGACAAGATTCATAACAAACAACTAGATAGAACAAGGGAACACCATGATCTTGATAGAACAACATACCCAAATGAGCAACATCACCACAACTCTGGACCAAGAGAATATAAACTAGATCTTGGAAAGAGGGAACGAAGAAGAAAAATGAGAACAACTACCACAAGAATCTAGAAGGACACCTTGAGATAAAGAATTGAAACCTTGATGCACCACCATGACGAACCTCTTGGGGAACACCGGAATGAAATGATGAAAGAATAAGATTAAAGGCCTTGCAATGCTTTAGATGAAGCTTGTCAAAGAGATACTTGATAGAACTTGGAACTTCGGAAAAGAAAGAAAGATAGCACTTGAGAAAAGAATTGTTATCATGAGCCACTCCGGAAGAAGAATTCAGATTACTATGAACAAGAACAAGAATTATGTTATGCTTATCCTTCATCAAGTTTAATTGATGACAAGCAATGGATTTAGCGTAGCACTTATTCTTCTAGAAATGATTGAGGAGAGACCTGAGCACAAACTTGAAGAAGTCTTGAAGGAGACACCGGTAAGAATTGGATTGAATGGGAATCCCAAGAATGAATGGAGATACATGAGAACGAAAAGATCATGAGTCACCTAACAGAAACTTGGATGAGACACCGGAATACTTGAGAGACGAACGAAGAGACAACAATTGAGAAGAATTGAGGATGAAAGCTGAGAACAAAGAATCTTCTGAAATGATGGCCTTCGGAGGATCGAGAAATGAACACACCATTGAAATGCACCGAATAGCAAGAAAGGGATTACTCATGATTGGGAATAGTTCAAGATGATGGCAAGAAGCTGAAATGATGAATCTTCAAGAGAATGAACCAAGATTTAGGAGGAACACTCCTTCGAATCTTCAATGGAGAGAATGACGAGAAGAACATCACCAAGAATAACTGAGACACTCCGGACTAAAGAAGAATGAAAGGTTGAGCCAAATATGAGAATAAATTCAATTTGATCTTGAAGAAGGGATATGACTGAGGAAATTCATACTTATGTCATAGTTGAAAAGAATTAAAGATCTCCGGAAAGATTACAAGAGCTATATACGACCCTGGGAAGAACCTGTGGGTTATGGGCCCACTCAAAGAAATCACCATTGAAAATATTGTCAGAAAGAGAGATATTGCAGCGGTACAAAGAAAACTTGATGAGGTTGAGCACCTCGAAATAGTTGAAAGGATTGTAAACAAGAACCTCTGAGATAACTTTAGCACTCCGGATGGAATAGAGAGAAATGACAACAAGAAGACTGATAAGAATTTCCAACATGGGAAAGAATTTAAAGGATGAAAGGATAAGAGAAACACGGACAGCTTGAACTTAATTCACCATAAAAGATAACAAGATTGAAACAGATGAGCACGAAGCTCGTGAGAATCTTCACAATGAATCACGGGATAGGACACAGAATAAAAGATAGCGGAAGCAACAATGAAAAGTGGACTCTTCGATGAAAATTGAATCACTGAATAAAAGGGTGGGAGGGTGGGAAAAAACAAAGACACTTGGGGCAGATGAGACAACTCCGTAAAGAAATGAGAGATTGATCTTGCAAATATTGGAGAAGATTGAATTCACTGAAGAGAAGCACATCGGTTGAAAGGAATTGACAAGATGACTCCGGTTGAAAAAGAATTGATATGACGATTGATTAAGCAAAAGGATTAGCACTCTCATAAAAATACGAGAACACCACTTAGGAAAGATCTGAAATCACCACTTGACATCGAAGCAACTCGAATTACCATACTCCAACAAAAAAGGGGTGAGGCTTGCAAATTAGCCAGAACAAACTCATGAGAGAGATTTCATTCGATATTTTCGTGGACAGGATCGCACGGGCTCGATCCTTACAGTAGCCATCCTGTGCAAGGCAGTGCACACGACATACGAAGTGTCCCCGAGTCGTAGCAAGCTACAAGGACTCTTTAAGACACAACGAGAACCGTTGTAAGTCGACCATGAACAATCCTACACACGGTTTAATAACTACGATCGTTTGAATAACTATATATTCCTGAAAAAGAAATAAATCCTAAAACCTAAAAGAATCACTAACGGGCCGAATAGGGGCATGCGCAACACATTATTCAGCGCCTAGGGCAGGGGATAGTCTCGGGTGATCACCTCAGGCCTTAGAAGGTCGGTTGGTGGAGAGGCTCGCCAGGTCGGCTGCAACTGGGCCAGCGGGGCAGAGATGGGCTGGCGCTTGACCTGGGCCAAAACGGCGTGGGGCTAGCCTCGGGGCGACGGAGGCTGGGCCTGGGGGCGCGGGGCGAGCGAGGCCCAGGTGGCGGGGCGAGCGAGGCCGGCTCCCTCGCGTTGCGCTCGCTGCCTCCCATGTCAGGGAGCAGCCAGCGGCTGCGGCTGCGGAGGGATCCGGCGCGGCATGCGGCGAGGAGGCGAACGGAGGCTGCGAAGGAGGAGATCAGGGCCGGGGCACTCCATTCACGCGGACGAGGTGCTTGTCGGTGCCGGGGTCGAGGAGATCAGGGCAAGGGCGACGAGCACTGGCCTGCATCTGAGAACTGGCGGCGGCTGCGAACAGAGAGACGCGGGAGGAGGCAGGGGCGGCGACAGGAACCCGGTTCAGGGTGGCGGCGCGACGGAACCAATGGAATCCCGGCGACACGGCGGCGCTCGGCGATGGGGTGCTGCGGGAGGAGGTTGCGACGGGAGCAGGGACGCGCACGGGCGGCTCGGTCGGGCGGTGGCGCGTCGGATGGGCCCGGGAGGGCCGGATTTGAGCTCGCAGGCCCGCAACGGCTGAGAGGAGAGAGAGGGAGATGCTGGGATAATGGTTTCGGTGCGGATCCCGAGGAGGATTAGGGGGCGCCCAAATAGGTAGGGAAGGGGTGTTTATATAGGGAAAGGGGGCTAGGGTTAGCAGAATTTCGCCCCGGTTTCAACTGCGCGCTCGGAATCGAACGATCTCGAAGCGGGGACGGGCTAATTGGCCGTGTAGAGTAGGTTAGCCGGAGATGAGAGGGAAAACGGGCACCCGGCAACGTATTTTAAAAACACCAACAAACGTCCGACGATAGACTGAATACGGTGCCGCTACGGTCGACCGTTCGGGTACTAGACGGACTCCGATTGCGATGAAATTTGGTAGGCGGTCTACCAATAATATATTAAGACTGCACACCAAGTTTCAACTCAATCAAAGAATATGTTATACACACTTTTAAAAACAGAGTTTTGACGATGCCGCGGGCGCGTGCGTGTGTGATCGGGCTCAGAACGGATAACGACGAGAACCGACAACTAACAACGGATGCAAGTTTTGAAAACTGGCGGCAATGGGACGCCGATGCAATGCAGATGATGCGCATGATGCGATGAATAAAAATAAACACCCGACGAAAACAGAATAAAAGGGGAATCTTCTGGAACGTCGGTCTCGGGCTGTCACACTACCCCGGAGTTATCCCCCCGTCAGTAGTCCCCGAACCAGGGGAAGTACGCCGCCTCGAGGCGGAGGGCCTTGCCGGCTTGAGTTCCTTGTTGGTGATCTTCATAGGTCGCTTGTTGCGGGAGATGTCGAGTTGGAAGCCGTCTGGCTTCCAACGGACGCATCGGCTTCGCCGTAGGCCACATCGCCGCGTCACGTGCCAGGCCCCGGGCCTGGCATCATGATTAACTATGCGGGTGACGGGATGGGGCCTGCGCCCTGGGTCCCGCCACTATGCCTCATCCCCCCCCCCCCCCGCGCGCGGATCGCCCCGTGGCGGTTGGGCTCTAAGGGGCGTAATTGCTCCCGCATTAATCGGAGGAGGTGGGGGCCACGATCTCTTGGAGGGTTTAAATGGCATGCGGGGGCCTCGAGGAGGCCATTCGCCCCCTTCTCGCCCCGCACAAACGCCCCTTCCTTCCCTGTGCCAGAGAAAGAAGAGAGCGCTTCTCGCCTTGGCCGTTGTTTGTGCCGTCACCGTCGTTCGCCGCCAGGACTCCGTCTCACTTCCTGCCGCCGCCCGCTATGTATAGCAGCGCCGCCAAGAAGGGGCAGTCCAAAGGCGCACGGATAGGCAGCGACGTCAGCGCCAATCATGTTTGAGGCGCTTCTCCACCGCCGCGTGCTTCCTTTAGCGGACCTCCTGGCGGCGCGGGTTCCCGGCGCCGAAGCGGCCCCAACCCTTTGTGAAGGCGAGGTGGTAGTGTTCGTGGAACACTTCTACCGCGGCTTCGGGCTTCTGGCGAGTGATTTCTTCTCGCGTTTTCCGACCTTCTTCGGTCTGCAGCCGCACCATTTGGCGCCCAATGCTATTCTCCAGCTTGCCGCCTTCTCATTTTTTGCGAAGCGTTCATGGGGATTGAACCCCGCCTGGACCTATGGCGCAAGCTCTTCTTCTTGAAGCAGCAGTACGTGCCAACAAACAAGTCTGCGCCGGTGGACAAGTCTGGCCCAAAGAAGATGACCCCCTGCGGGGCCGCGCTGGTGCACCACCGGACATCGTTCGGCTTCCCGCAGCTGCCGCTACAGGATTCGATAAAGAAATGGCAGGAGGGGTTCTTCTATGTGAAGAACGTGAACCCCTCTAGCGACTTCATCAATCTTCCCCCTTTCGCCATTCCTCCACCGACGGCGAAGAAGAACTGGAAGACGCTACTTCCGAAGCTGATTGATGAGGTGAAGCTGATATGCGCTCACCTCGATGATTTGAAGGTCCAGGGCCTTTTAGCCCGTGACCTGCTTGCCACCATGGTAGCTTGTCGGATTCTGCCTCTGCAGAGGCAGCTGCACCTGATTTGTCAGATAGGTGGCCGGCACGACCCCTGCTGGCTCTCCACTAAGAACTTTTGAGCCGGCGCGGTGGCCCGGAATGTGAACTTGATTTCCTCCGCCAACATGGACGAAAATGGAGATTTGGATTGGGGCATGGCCCCCTACGACCGAAGCCATCCAGCTCCAGTGGTAAGTACGTTCCCAAAGTATTTTTCCTATCTTGTTGTGTATTCTTTTCATCTTCTAATGCCGGACGCTGGCTCCATCCTCCAGTTGTTCTAGTGCTTGCAGGGCTATCGGCGGCCGGCTACCGACGTGGAGGCGTCGGACCCGACTGAGATAGAGGACGAGGGGGTGGTGGAGCCGCAGATCTCCACTACCGAAGACGTGGAAGGAGCGGCGGAGTCGGACGGCACCGAGCCACCTGGTGAGCATCTTAAGTCTGCTCTTATTGATTGGATAGATGATGATGAAACACCACCTCCCTTCCGTGGTGCAGCTGACGAAGAGGACCTAGAGGACCTGGAGGAGGTCTCCAGCCCTCCCTTGGCATGAACTCGTCGAGCCGCCGATGACACGGCGGCGCAGGGCGAAGCAGCCCGGCAGAAGGGCAAGAAGGTTGCCACTGCCAAGCCGGCTCCCAAGCGTGCCGCAACAGGACCTCTGGCTGGAGGCCAAGGCGGTGGCACGAAGAAGCAGCAAGCCACCACCAACAGGAGGACGGTGCCCGTCGTCGTCGGGTAAGGGAACACCTTTCCCCCCTTTTTCAGTTTTTTGGGATGAAGGACTTTCCTTTACTGGTTTGCGTCCGACAAGGATGTCGAGACGGCGGAGGAAGATACCACTTCTGCCGCCGAGCAAGCCACCTAGGTCGCCGATGACGCCACCAGGAAGGCTCTGCTTGAGGAAGAGAATCGCCCATGGGAGGAGGCGGCTTGGAAGGCGGCCGATGGCCAAACCCAGTCCAGCCGAGTCGAGAAGCCGGCCACCAAAGAGAGGCGGTAAAAAATGAAGCACGACCCCGCCTCATGGGCACATGTGGAGACTCCAGCCAGCAAGCCGGCCCAGAACCACACCGAGGCGGCTAGGACAGACAAGACCACCGAGTCGGCGCCCTCCGCATTTGTGGATCTCGATGTGATCCCCAACGCGCTTGATGCTGGTGTGGACGATGCGCCGGAAATAGCAATGGAGGTGCCGGAAACGGCGGATCCTTCTCCTACCACAAAGACGGTGCCAGCCGAGGCGTCGAAGGAGCCGACCACAAGCACACCGCCCAGAGATGGCACCATGGTCATAGTCGGTCGCGGCTCGTCCGCGTCCGGAGCCGGCCTCATCTTCGGGAGCCAGCCCATGACGACTTGGCGCGTGGCCAATGCCGACCGCGCCGCCCTACCTCCAGGCGCCGCTCTCAGCGGCAGCCCGACACTGGTGGAAGAATTCTCTCGTAGCCGCGAGAAGGTGGCGCAGGAGGCCCTCGTGGCCAAATGTGACGTGGAGTGCCTCGAAGGATGGACCGCGGTAAGTCTTAAAATCCACGCCTTTCAGTTGATTTGGTTTGGCGTTTTCTCTTTGTCTTTGCGTGAGTGGGGGCGCGCCAGTGCACCCACTGGGTATAGCCCCCGAGAATCAGGCCGACTAAGAGTTAGCCGGGCCCAATCTCATTATTGCATTTCTTGTTGTTTCTTTTTTAGTGGGGGCGCGCCAGCGCACCCACTGGGTGTAGCCCCCAAGAATCGGGCCGACTGAGAGTTAGCCGGGTCGAATCTCGTTCTTTGCTTTGTTTGTGTTCGTCGTAGGAACTCCATGACGCCCAGGTGCAGGCGTACAACACGCTGCTAGCCCATATCTAGGGGCCCGAGGGCCGAACCGGCGACCTTCAGAGCCGGCTGGATGATGTCGTCTCGGAGCGTGATGCCCTGCACGAAGAGGGCAACCCGCTCCGCCTACAGCTGGATCTTCTCCAAACGGAGAAGAAGGACCGTGAGACGACCCTTCAAGCGGAGATGGAGCAGCTGCATGCCACCTTGCAGGAGAAGGATTCTTCCCATGTCGCCAACCTGGAGCGGTTGGAGAAGGTTCATCTTGAGGAGGCGAAGTAGAAGGACGCCGCTCTAGAGGAGAAGGGCGCCGCCTTGGCCAAAGTGCAGGCTCAGCTGGTGAAGGAGACCGAGACGACCTAGGCCCTCTAAAGAGAGCTCACCCGCGTGGCTCAAGAGAGCGCGACACGAGACCGCGAAGCTTTGGAGGCAGCGGGCAAAGCTGACATCAACTTCAACTGTGAGTCTTTTTTGTCCTGACTTTGTCTTCATTTTTGTTGGTGTTTCCCCCTCCTTATCCTTCATACCACACCCCCATCCCCAGGGCTCTTCGCCGTAACACGGGAGGCGACGGAAGCGACCGTGTAGACCAGCCGTGAAGAGTGTCGCACCATTGGCGAAGAGGTGAACGCCAATGCCGGATGGTCCATGGAGGAAATAGTCATGGGCGCCCAGGCCCGCATACACGAGCTAGCGTGCTGCCTGGAGCGACTCCAGAGTGAGGGGCTAGAGATGGTAAAGGCCCTGTGGTCTAATGCGGTGGAGCCGGCGTCCATGAGCCCGCTATCACGCTGGCCTGAAGCAGAGAATCTCGCCTAGACGCATGGCGCGTGTCGGCCGCGCGTGCTGGAGCGTACATGGCGCTCCTCCTGGCCAAGTCCTGGTATCGGAACTGGACTTGGGTAATCTCGCGGTGCAGCATGCCGTTTCAGCGGAGGAACTGGTAGCCCTGGAGGATGAGCTACATGTGAGAGCCAGTAGCATCGCCACCTTCGCCGCCTGGGACGAGCTCGGCTTGGAGCATGATGAAGACGACAACGTGATAACTGAGGATCTATTCCATCTGCATCCCTACGACGCCGAAGGAAGCTCTGCTGAAACAGCATTTGTGGAAGAAGTCGTCGACTCCCACGGCGAGGCCTACGCGGACTCGGACATGAAGGACGGTGCCGTAGGCGCTCGAGGCGGAGACGGTGCTTCTACGTCAAGCGTAGCCGGAGATGGTGAAGCCACCACTTCAAGTGCCGCTGCTCGGGCCACAGACGGAGCCGCCACCAACTAGCTCTCCTTCTTTTCATTTCTTTGTTTTCTCCTTTTTGCTGTTAATCCAACAGTTCCACACACTGGGGGTGTTTTATTGTAATGAACTCCGGCCGTGGGCCTTTAAATGCTCTGAATGTGATATATGTTTATCTATTTTGCATTATACTTGTAAGCGATGTGCCTGCCGACTTGCTTTTTTGTCTTTCGTTTCCCTTTTGGCTCCTATTTATCCAGCTCCTTTGCTTTCTCTAGCATACGCCCCGCCAGCCCGACAGCCGGGAGCCGGTCTGTGACTGGGACGGGGCTTCTGCCTTTGAAAACATTGGACCTTCGAAGCCATCAAGACACTTGTACTCAAAGGAAGCCAGCACAGGCCGGCTGGAAAGTAAGATTCGAAGCGGTCAAACCGACCCGAGCCGGCAACCTTTTTCGTAGTCGAACTTTTCATGTAGCCGTCCTTCCCTACCATGGTCTCGTTAGCCGGACAGATGGGAGCCGTACTGTAGCTTGTGTGAGGCGATAAGGGCTCAACCTTGTTGGGTAACGTAGCATAAATTCAAAATTTTCCTACGCATATTCAGATCTTCCTATGGAGAGACCAGCAACAAGAGAGGGGTAAGAGCATCTTCATACCTTTGAAGATCGCTAAGCGGAAGCGTTGCTAGAACGCGGTTGATGGAGTCGTACTCGCAGCGATTCCGATCTAGTGTCGAACTACGGCACCTCCGCGTTCAACACACGTGCAGCCCGGTGACGTCTCCCGCACCTTGATCCAGCAAGGAGGAGGGAGAGGTTGGGGAAGAACTCCAGCAGCACGACGGCGTGGTGTCGATGGAGAGACGAGGTCTCCCGGCAGGGCTTCGCCAAGCATCGGCAGAGAGGAGGAGGAAGAAGAGCAGGGCTGCGCCGAGAGAGAGGGAAAAACCGTGTGTCTCAATGGCCAAAAGTGCCCGATATATATAGGGGGAGGGGAGAGGGGGTGCCACCCCTAGGGTTCCCACCCTAGGGGGTGCGGCAGCCCCCCCCAGATGGGAGGTGCGGCGGCCAGAGGGGGGAGGAGGGGTGGCGCACCATCTTGTGGGCCTTAGGCCCACCTGGCCTAGGGTTTGCCCCCCCTTTTCTCTCCCTTGCGCAATGGGCTGAGTGGGGAGGCGCACCAGCCCACCTAGGGGCTGGTTCCCACCCCCACTTGGCCCACCTTATCTCCCGGGGTCGTTGCCCCCCTTCGGTGGTCCCGCGGGGCCACCTCCGGTGGTCCCGGTGGTCCCGGTACGTTACCGGTGATGCCCGAAACATTTCCGGTATCCGAAACCATCCGTCCTATATATCAATCTTTACCTCCGGACCATTCCGGAGCTCCTCGTGACGTCCGGGATCTCATCCGGGACTCCGAATAACTTTCAGTAACCTTGTATAACAATTCCCTATAACCCTAGCGTCATCGAACCTTAAGTGTGTAGACCCTACGGGTTCGGGAGACAGGCAGACATGACCGAGAGACCTCTCTGGCCAATAACCATCAGCGGGGTCTGGATACCCATGGTGGCTCCCACTTGCTCCATGATGATCTCATCGGATGAACCACGATGTCAAGGATTCAATCAATCCCGTATACGATTCCGTTTGTCTGTCGGTATAGAACTTGCCCGAGATTCGATCGTCGGTATACCTATACCTTGTTCAATCTCGTTACCGGTAAGTCTCTTTACTCGTTCCGTAGCATGTCATCGTGTGACTAACTCCTTAGTCACATTGAGCTCATGATGATGTTCTACCGAGTGGGCCCAGAGATACCTCTCCGTCACACGGAGTGACAAATCCCGATCTCGATTCGTACCAACCCAACAGACACTTTCGAAAGTACCCGTAGGGCACCTTTATAGTCACCCAGTTACGTTGTGACGTTTGATACACCCAAAGCACTCCTACAGTATCCGGGAGTTGCGCAATCTCACGGTCGAAGGAAAAGATACTTGACATTAGAAAAGCATTAGCATACGAACAATACGATCTAGTGCTAGGCTTAGGATTGGGTCTTGTCCATCACTTCTCCCAATGATGTGATCCCGTTATCAATGACATCTAATGCCCATGATCAGGAAACCACGATCATCTATTGACTAACGAGCTAGCCAACTAGAGGCTTGCTAGGGACACATTGTGATCTATTTATTCACACATGTATTACTGTTTCCTGTTAATACAATTATAGCATGAACAATAGACGATTATCATGAACAAGGAAATATGATAATAACCATTTTATTATTGCCTCTAGCGCATATTTCCAACAGTCTCCCACTTGCACTAGAGTCAATAATTTAGTTACATTGTGATGTATCGAACACCCATAGCATTATGGTGTTGATCATGTTTTGCTCGTGGAAGAGGTTTAGTCAACGGGTCTGCAATATTCAGATCCGTGTGTACTTTACAAATATCTATCACTCCACTCTGGACATGGTCCTGGATGGAGTTGTAGCGGCGCTTGATGTGCTTCGTCTTCCGGTGAAACCTGGGCTCCTTGTCTATGGCAATGGCTCCAGTGTTATCACAGAAGAGTGTCATAGGACCCGACGCGCTTGGAACCACTCCAAGGTCGGTGATGAGCTCCTTCATCCAAATTCCTTCATGAGCCGCTTCTGAAGCAGCTATGTACTCCGCTTCACATGTAGATGCTGCCACGACTTCTTGCTTGCTGCTGCACCAGCTCACTGCCCCACCATTCAACACATATACGTATCCGGTCTGTGACTTAGACGGATCTGTGTCGAAGCTAGCGTCGACGTAACCCTTTACGACGAGCTCTTCGTCACCTCCATAAACGAGAAACATTTCCTTAGTCCTTTTCAGGTACTTAAGGATATTCTTGACCGCTGTCCAGTGTTCCGTACCGGGATCACTTTGGTACCTCCCTAGCAAACTTATGGCAAGGTTTATATCAGGTCTGGTACATAGCATGGCATACATTAGAGAGCCCACGGCTGAAGCGTAGGGGACAGAACTCATCTTCTCTCTATCTGCTGCCGTGGTCGGCGACTGAGTCTTACTCAATCTCATACCTTGCAAAACTGGCAAGAACCCTTTCTTTGAGTTTTCCATATTGAACTTCTTCAATATCTTGTCAAGGTATGTACTTTGCGAGAGACCTATGAGGCGTCTCGATCTATCTCTATAGATCTTGATGCCTAATATGTATGCAGCTTCTCCAGGGTCCTTCATTGAAAAACTCTTGTTCAAATAGGCCTTTATGCTCTCCAACATCTCTATGTTATTCCCCATCAATAATATATCATCCACATACAGTATGAGGAAAGCTACAGAGCTCCCACTCACTTTCTTGTACAGACAGGCTTCTCCGTGAACCTGTATGAACCCAAACGCTTTAATCACCTCATTAAAGTGAATCTTCCAACTCCGAGATGCTTGCACCAGCCCATAGATGGAGCGCTGGAGCTTGCACACTTTGTTAGCACCCTTAGGGTCGACAAAACCTTCTGGTTGCATCATATACAACTCTTCCTTAAGGTTCCCGTTAAGGAACGCTGTTTTGACGTCCATTTGCCAAATTTCATAATCATAAAAGGCAGCAATTGCTAACATGATTCGGACTGATTTCAGCTTCGCTACGGGAGAGAAAGTCTCTTCGTAGTCAACTCCTTTAATTTGTCGAAAACCCTTTGCGACAAGTCGAGCTTTGTAAACGGTTACATTACCGTTTGCATCAGTCTTCTTCTTGAAGATCCATTTATTTTCTATGGCTTGCCGGTCATCGGGCAAGTCCACCAAAGTCCATAGTTTGTTCTCATACATGGATCCTATCTCGGATTTCATGGCCTCAAGCCATTTGTTGGAATCCGGGCCCGCCATCGCTTCTTCATAGTTCGAAGGTTCACTGTTGTCTAACAACATGATTTCCATCACAGGGTTGCCGTACCACTCTGGTGCGGAGCGTGCCCTTGTGGACCTTCGCGGTTCAGTAGTAACTTGATCCGAAGCTTCATGATCATCATCATTAACTTCCTCTTCAGTCGGTGTAGGCGCCACAGGAACAACTTCCCGCGCTGCGCTACTATCCTGTTCGAGAGGGGGTGCAATTACCTCATCAAGTTCTACCTTCCTCCCACTTACTTCTTTCGAGAGAAACTCTTTCTCTAGAAAGGATTCGTTCTTGGCAACAAAGGTTTTACCTTCGGATCTAAGATAGAAGGTATACCCAATAGTTTCCCTAGGGTATCCTATGAATACGCATTTCTCCGCTTTGGGTTCGAGCTTTTCTGGTTGAAGTTTCTTCACATAAGCATCACAGCCCCAAACTTTAAGAAACGACAACTTAGGTTTCTTGCCAAACCATAGTTCATACGGTGTCGTCTCAACGGATTTAGACGGTGCCCTATTTAAAGTGAATGCTGCAGTTTCTAATGCGTATCCCCAAAATGATAGCGGTAAGTCGGTGAGAGACATCATAGATTGTACCATATCTAATAAAGTGCGATTACGACGTTCAGACACTCCTTTGCGTTGCGGTGTGCCAGGCGGCGTCAGTTGTGAAACGATTCCACACTTCCTTAGGTGTGTGCCAAACTCGTGACTCAAATATTCTCCTCCACGATCAGATCGTAGACATTTAATTTTTCTGTCATGTTGATTCTCAACCTCACTCTGAAATTCTTTGAACTTTTCAAACGTCTCAGATTTGTGCTTCATCAAGTAGATATACCCATACCTACTCAAATCATCGGTGAGAGTGAGAACATAATGATAACCACCGCGAGCTTCAACGTTCATTGGACCACACACATCAGTATGTATTATTTCCAATAAGTCGGTTGCTCTCTCCATTATTCCTGAGAATGGAGTCTTAGTCATCTTGCCCATGAGGCACAGTTCGCATGTGTCAAATGATTCAAAGTCAAGAGACTCTAATAGTCCATATGACCAAGGCGATAGTCCAGTATGGAGCTTCTTCGTGCGCTTATCGCCGATATGACCAAGGCGGCAGTGCCACAAGTATGTGGGACTATCATTATCAACTTTGCATCTTTTGGTACTCACACTATGAATATGTGTAACATCACGATCAAGATTCATCAAGAATAAACCATTCACCAGCGGAGCATGACCATAAAACATATCACTCATATAAATAGAACAACCATTATTCTCTGACTTAAATGAGTAGCCGTCTCGCATTAAGCAAGACCCTGATACAATGTTCATGCTTAAAGCTGGTACTAAATAACAATTATTAAGGTTTAAAACTAATCCCGATGGTAGATGTAGAGGTAGCGTGCCGACGGCGATCACATCGACCTTTGAACCATTCCCGACGCGCATCGTCACCTCGTCCTTGACCAGTCTCCGCTTATTCCGCAGTTCCTGCTTTGAGTTGCAAATGTAAGCAACAACACCGGTATCAAATACCCAGGAGCTACTACGAGCGCTGGTAAGGTACACATCAATAACATGTATATCACATATACCTTTAATGTTGCCGGCCTTCTTGTCCGCTAAGTATTTAGGGCAGTTCCGCTTCCAGTGACCCTTTCCCTTGCAATAGAAGCACTCAGTCTCAGGCTTGGGTCCGTTCTTTTTCTTCTTCCCGGCATCTGGCTTACCGGGTTCGGTAACAGCTTTGCCGTCTTTCTTGAAGTTCTTCTTACCCTTGCCTTTCTTGAAACTAGTGGTCTTGTTGACCATCAACACTTGATGCTCTTTCTTGATTTCTACTTCTGCAGACTTGAGCATCGAGTACAACTTGGGAATGGTCTTCTTCATCCCTTGCATGTTGTAGTTAAGCACAAAGCCTTTGTAGCTTGGTGGGAGAGACTGGAGGATTCTGTCAATTATAGCATCATCCGGAAGTTCGACTCCAAGTGAAGTCAGACGACCATGTAACCCACACATTTTGAGTATGTGCTCACTGACAGAACTGTTCTCCTCCATCTTATAGCTGAAGAACTTGTCGGAGACTTCATATCTCTCGACACAGGCATGAGCTTGAAAAACTAGCTTCAGCTCCTGGAACATCTCATATGCCCCGTGTTGCTCAAAACGCCTTTGGAGCCCCGTTTCTAAACTGTATAACATGCCACAGCTAACCAGAGAGTAGTCATCACTCCGCGTTTGCCAGACGTTCAGAATGTCCTAGGCTGCTGCGGGAGCGGGAGGGTCACCTAGCGGCGCATCAAGGACATAAGCCTTTTTAGCTGCTTCAAGGATGAGCTTCAAGTTGCGAACCCAGTCCGCATAGTTGCTACCATCATCTTTCAGCTTGTTTTTCTCTAGGAATGCGTTGAAATTGAGGTTCACGTTGGACATCTACAATATTTATAAAGACAACTTTTTAGACTAAGTTCATGACAATTAAGTTCATTTAATCAAATTAAGTATGAACTCCCACTTAAATCGACATCCCTCTAGTCATCTAAGTGATACATGATCCATGTTGACTAACCCGTGCCCGATCATCACGTGAGACGGACTAGTCACCATGGTGAGCAACTTCATGCTGATCGTATTCAACCATACGGCTCATGTTCGACCTTTCGGTCTCTTGTATTCGAGGTCATGTCTGTACATGCTAAGCTCGTCGAGTCAACCTAGGTGTTTCGCGTGTGTAAATCTGGCTTACACCCGTTGTATGCGAACGTTAGAATCTATCACACCCGATCATCACGTGGTGCTTCGAGACAACGAACCTTCGCAACGGTGCACACTCGAAATTTTAACAGGGATCATCTTATTATGCTACCATCGTTCTAAGCAATAAGATGTAAAACATGATAAACATCACAATGCAATCATATAGTGACATGATATGGCCATTATCATCTTTGCTCTTTCGATCTCCATCTTCAGGCATCGCATGATCATCATCGTCACCGGCGTGACACCATGATCTCCATCATCGTGTCTCTGTGAAGTCGTCACGCCAACTACTACTATCACTACTACTATAGCTAACCGTTAGCAATGAAGTAAAAGTAGTAAGCACATGGCGTTGCATCTCATACAATAAAATAAGACAACTCCTATGGCTCCTGCCGGTTGTCATACTCATCGACATGCATGTCGTGAAACCTATTACAATAACATGATCATCTTATACATCATACATGCAACATCACAACTTTGGCCATATCACATCACGTGTCAAACCCTGCAAAAACAAGTTAGACGTCCTCTAATTGTTGTTGCAAGTTTTACGTGGCTGATTTGGGTTTCTAGCAAGAACGCCTTGTTACCTACGTGACAGCCACAATGATGATATGCCAAAGCTATTTACCCTTCATAAGGACCCTTTTCATCAAATCCAATCCGACTAGAGTAGGAGAGACAGACACCCGCTAGCCACCTTTATGCACGGTGTGCATGTCTGTCGGTGGAACCAGTCTCACGTAAGCGTACGTGTAAAGTCGGTCTGGGCCGCTTCATCCCACAATACCGTCGGAAAAGACTAAGACTAGTAGCGGCAAGCAAATTGACAAATGATCGCCCACAACTTTTGTGTTCTACTCGTGCATAGAATCTACGCATAGAAAACCTGGCTCTGATACCACTGTAGGGTAACGTAGCATAAATTCAAAATTTTCCTACGCATATTCAGATCTTCCTATGGAGAGACCAGCAACAAGAGAGGGGTAAGAGCATCTTTATACCTTTGAAGATCGCTAAGCGGAAGCGTTGCTAGAACGCGGTTGATGGAGTCGTACTCGCAGCAATTCCGATCTAGTGCCGAACTACGGCACCTCCGCGTTCAACACACGTGCAGCCCGGTGACGTCTCCCGCACCTTGATCCAGCAAGGAGGAGGGAGAGGTTGGGGAAGAACTCCAGCAGCACGACGGCGTGGTGTCGATGGAGAGACGAGGTCTCCCGGCAGGGCTTCGCCAAGCACCGGCACAGAGGAGGAGGAAGAAGAGCAGGGCTGCGCCGAGAGAGAGGGAAAAACCGTGTGTCTCAATGGCCAAAAGTGCCCGATATATATAGGGGGAGGGGAGAGGGGGTGCCACCCCTAGGGTTCCCACCCTAGGGGGTGCGGCAGCCCCCCCCCCCAGATGGGAGGTGCGGCGGCCAGAGGGGGGAGGAGGGGTGGCGCACCATCTTGTGGGCCTTAGGCCCACCTGGCCTAGGGTTTGCCCCCCTTTTCTCTCCCTTGCGCAATGGGCTGAGTGGGGAGGCGCACCAGCCCACCTAGGGGCTGGTTCCCACCCCCACTTGGCCCACCTTATCTCCCGGGGTCGTTGCCCCCCTTCGGTGGTCCCGCGGGGCCACCTCCGGTGGTCCCGGTGGTCCCGGTACGTTACCGGTGATGCCCGAAACATTTCCGGTATCCGAAACCATCCGTCCTATATATCAATCTTTACCTCCGGACCATTCCGGAGCTCCTCATGACGTCCGGGATCTCATCCGGGACTCCGAACAACTTTCGGTAACCTTGTATAACAATTCCCTATAACCCTAGCGTCACCGAACCTTAAGTGTGTACACCCTACGGGTTCGGGAGACAGGGAGACATGACAGAGACACCTCTCTGGCCAATAACCATCAGCGGGGTATGGATACCCATGGTGGCTCCCACTTGCTCCAGATGATCTCATCGGATGAACCACGATGTCAAGGATTCAATCAATCCCGTATACGATTCCCTTTGTCTGTCGGTATAGAACTTGCCCGAGATTCGATCGTCGGTATACCTATACCTTGTTCAATCTCGTTACCGGTAAGTCTCTTTACTCGTTCCGTAGCACGTCATCGTGTGACTAACTCCTTAGTCACATTGAGCTCATGATGATGTTCTACCGAGTGGGCCCAGAGATACCTCTCTGTCACACGGAGTGACAAATCCCGATCTTGATTCGTACCAACCCAACAGACACTTTCGGAAGTACCCGTAGTGCACCTTTATAGTCACCCAGTTACGTTGTGACGTTTGATACACCCAAAGCACTCCTACGGTATCCGGGAGTTGCACAATCTCATGGTCGAAGGAAAATATACTTGACATTAGAAAAGCATTAGCATACGAACAATACGATCTAGTGCTAGGCTTAGGATTGGGTCTTGTCCATCACATCATTCTCCCAATGATGTGATCCCGTTATCAATGACATCTAATGCCCATGATCAGGAAACCATGATCATCTATTGACTAACGAGCTAGCCAACTAGAGGCTTGCTAGGGATACATTGTGATCTATTTATTCACACATGTATTACTGTTTCCTGTTAATACAATTATAGCATGAACAATAGACGATTATCATGAACAAGGAAATATGATAATACCCATTTTATTATTGCCTCTAGGGCATATTTCCAACAAACCTCGCATACACTATACGCCCGTCTACGACTAAGGAAACTGTTCGGACCAGCTAGCGAGCCCCCAAGCCCGTGGAGCCGGACTGAGGAACTCTCAATCGAGTGAACAACTCTTGCCATGAATTTGAAAGAGGTGTGCCTCAAGCACCAACTTGAAACACCCATTGCATTCATTAAAAATCCCGAAAAGAGAAGAAGATACATACGTACATGCTTTTTCTCTTGCTTTTTAGCAATAGAACGGGTGAAGCAATGCTGCGTTCCATGGATGCTCCGTTTCCTGACCGGAGTCATCTCTCTTGTGCTTCATTGGCTTCTGGGCGTCTATTAGATTGCATGCATTGTTATGCAATGCCCTGCTGATGACAAAAGGTCCTTCCCATGGGGAGGAGAGCTTGTGTTGGCTGGCTGTTCGTTGGATTCTTCTAAGCACTAAGTCCCCCTCCCGGAAGGAGAGGGGTCTCATCTTGTTGCTGTGGTAGTACCTCAGCTTCTGTTGATATATGGCTGTCAGGCTCAAGGCCAGCTCCAGTGCCTCTTCGAGCAGATCGACGCCATCTTCTCTTTCCTCCTTCACTTACGTCTCCGTGTACAGGGTGACCCAAGGTTAGTCGAATTCAATATCTGAGGGGATGATTGCCTCGGACCCATATACTAGGAAGAATGGTGAAACTGGTTGACCAGTTCGGCATGGTGCGGAGGCTCCACAGCACAGCCGACAGCTCTTCGATCCAGCAGTCGGCTGACGTGACAAGTGGCGCCACTAGTCTTGACTTGATGCCGGCTAGGATCAGGCCATTTTCCCTTTCCACCCGTCCGTTGGATTGCGGGTGCGCCACCGACGCCAGGTCGAGACGGATGCCTTCTTTGGCACAAAAGAGCACCAATTCACCCTTGGAAAAGTTTGTGCCGTTGTCGGTGATGATGCTGTCTGGGACGCCGTAGCGGAAAACAATGTCCTTGATGAACCTGACTGCCGTGGGACCGTCAAGCTTCTTGATGGGCCTGGCCTCAATCCACTTGGTGAATTTATTAACAGCGACCAGAAGATGTGTCATGCCGCCTCGGGAGGTCTTGAATGCCCCCACCATATCCAGCCCCCAGACGACAAACGGCCATGACAAGGGGATGGTTTTGAGGGCTGAAGCCGGCAGGTGGCTTTGTGTGCTGAAGCGCTGGCAGCCTTCGCACTTGTTGACCATGTCTATGGCCTCATCAACGACCGTGGGCCAGTAAAATCCATGGCGGAACGCCTTGGCCACCAGGGTTCTACAGGAGGCATGATGCCCACACTCACCATGATGTATATCTCTGAGGATTTCATGTCCCCTTTCTGGCTCGACCCAGCGTTGAAACACGCCGGTCACGCTACGCTGAACCAGCTCGCGGTTGATGATGGCGTACGCCGAGGATCAACGCTGGATCTGCCTTGCCTCCGCCTCGTCCTGGGGAAGCTCCCCGCGAAGAAGGAAGGCTAGAATGAGCTGTGCCCATGAGGGAGCCAACACTGGAGCCGGCTCTGCCTCGACCTGAAGGTTAGGAGCTTATGAAGCCCCCGCGCTTGTCGATGCCGTCGCAGGCTCGAGACCTTCTGTCTCTGGTGGTGTCGTGGCAGCCGGCACGCCGTGTACCTCCATGACGGCCACCCACTGGGTGTTGAGCCGACAGGATTCGAGGCCTGGCGTGGCCGATGTTGTTGTAGCTGGCAACGCCGTTGTGGCCGGCACAACAGTTGTAGCCGGCAGAATAGTTGGAGCCGCAATTTCTCCGAGCCCGACGCCGATGGGATGGAAGGATCAGCTGGTACCAAGATCGATGCCGACTCCGGAGACAGCTGGATGGAGGGTTTGTGCAGTTGCTCGAGGGAGACGCGGGCTGGCATTGCCTGCCTTGTGGAGCCAATTTTTGCCAGGTGTCTCTCGCCTCGTTGTCTGCCCTGGGGACATGATGGAACTCGCGGCCCTTGAAAGGACCGCTGAGCTGCTGAATGAGGAAGCGGTAGCTTGCCATGTTGGCATCCCTGGCGTCCCATTCGCCAGAGACTTTCTACACCACAAGGTCAGAGTCGCCAAAGCAAAGGATCCACCGGATGCCAATCTCTCTGGCAAGCCGGAGGCCGTGGTCGAGCGCCTCGTACACGACGACGTTGTTGGAGGCGGCGAAATGTATCTGGAGAGTATACTTGAGTTGGTCTCCTTTCGGAGACATCAAGACGATGCCGGCTCTCAGACCAGTTCACATCTTCGAGCCGTCAAAGTGCATCCGCCAATGAGTGGAGTCTGGAGGCGGTGGAAGGAATTGGGTTTTGGCCCAATCGATGAGGAAGTCGGCCACCACCTGAGATTTGATGGCGGTGCGCGGCTCGTAGCAGATGTCGTGGTCGTCCATGGAGATGGAGCACTTGGCAATCCGGCCCGTGGCGTCACGGTTGCCCATGATTTCTGAGAGTGGAGAAGTGCTCACCACAGTGATGGCATGCTCCTGGAAGTAATGCTTCAACTTCTTCGCGACAAAGTAGACACCATAACACATCTTTTGATAATGGGGGTAGTTTTGCTTGGAGGCGGACAATACCTCACTGAGGTAGTAGACAGGGCGTTGTACTAGCAGCACCTTGCCCTCCTCCTTGCGCTCCTCTACCAGAACCACACTAACCATGCGAGTGGTTGCCGCGATGTAGATGAGGATGGACTCTCTTTCAGCCGACGCTCCCAAGATTAGCCTGCTCGAGACGACACGTTTGGGGTCGCGGAAGGCTTCGTCCGCCTGGTCGTTCCACTCGAACTTGGTCGTCTTCTTCATCACCTGATAGAGTGGAAGCGCCTTCTCGCCCACCGACTGAGGAACCGGTGGAGGGATGCCAGACAACCAGTGAACTTTTGGACATCTAGGATTCGATCCGGCTTCGCCATACGCTCGATTGTTCTGATCTTCTCGGGGTTAGATTCGATGCCACGAGCTGACACAAAGAAACCCAAGATCTTGTCGCGTGGAACTCCAAAGACGCACTTCTCCGGATTGAGTCGGATCTTGTATTCGCACATATTGGCGGATGTCTCTCGCAAGTCTTCTAGGAGACTAAAATGTTGCTTGGTCTTGATGATGATGTCATCCACATAGACGTGAATGTTCCTGCCGATTTGCGGCAGGAGGCATTGTTGCATGCAGCGCTGAAAGGTGGCACCAGCGTTCTTCAAGCCGAACGTCATGGTGGTGTAGCAGTAGGCCCCAAAGGGCATAATGAAGGAGGTCTTCAGTCGGTCGACTAGATCCAGCTTGATCTGGTGGTAGCCTGAATAGGCGTCTAGAAAGGACAGCAATCCGCAGCTGGCTGTGGAGTCGATCACTTGATCTATCCGGGGCAAAGCGAAAGGGTCTTTCGGAAACGCTTTATTCTCGCTTGTGTAGTCGATACACATTCGCCATGTCTTGTTTTTCTTCAGCACCAGGACTGGGTTGGCCAACCAGTCTGGGTGGAAAACCTGCATTATGAAGCCGGCTGCAAGCAGCCGGGCGATCTCTTCTCCTATTGTGCGCCGCTTCCCCTCGGCGAAGCGGCACAGGGGTTGCTTTACCGGCTTGGCATCCGGCCGCACATGAATCTTGTGCTCGGTGTACTTCCTCAAAACTCCAGGCATGTCCTTTGGGGACCATGCGAAGATGTCCCAATTCTCACGGAGGAAGTCAACGAGCTCGCCTTCCTATTTGGCGTTGAGGTTAGCACCAATGGTGATTCACTGCTTGGGGTTCACAGGGTCGAGCGGCACCTGCTTAGTTTCCTTGGCCGGCTCAAATGAGCCTTCGCCGGCCGACTGGGACGATGGAGTAGGGATCGCTAACTGCTCGGTAGCCTAAGCCACGAGCCGGTCAATCTGTCTCTTCTCCTCAGCGATCACCAGGGCGTCGGCCAGATGGCTACTGTCGCGTGCACACTCGAGTGATTTCTTGTAGTCGCCTGCGATGGTGATGATGCCCTTGGGACCCGTCATCTTCATCTAGAGGTAGGAGTAGTGGGGGATGGCCATGAATTTTGCCAAAGTCGGCCTGCCCAGCAGCTCGTGGTAGGGGCTGTTGAGCTCCACCACATCGGTTCGTGGCGGAAATGCGCCTTGTCGCCAAAGAGGACATCCAGTTGGATTTTGCCAATCGGCGAGCATGACTGTCCCGGCACGATGCCATGGAAGACGGTGCTAGTCAGCTGGAGGTCCTTCTTATTCAGTCCGAGCTTGAGCAAGGTGTCGCGGTAAAGGATGTTAATGTTGCTGCCGTCGTCGACCAACACCCGGGAGAACCGGCAGGTGAGCCTCTTGGAGGTGAAGGTGGGGTCGAGGACGAGTGCGTATGAGCCAGGGTTTGGCACCACCGCAGGATGGTCAGCTCGACTCCATGTGATTGGCTTTTTGGACCAATGCATGAATTGGGGAACCGAGGGAACCATGGCGTTCACCTCGCGCCGACGCTGTCACTGGCTGTGCTTGCACCGCCTTCGCTCGTGAAGACGACGTAGGCCTTGTCTTGCTTGGGGAACTGGTTGTGGAGACGGCCACCGTTAGGAGGCGGCGGGTGTGGAGCCGGAGCCGGCACTAGAGCCGGAGCACGAGGCGTTGCAACTGCTGCCAGGAGAGCCGACAGACCCTCACCCCGAGACAGTTGCTGTATGAAGCTGCATTGTCAGAGTGTATGGGTGGCCGGCTTCACCCCGGTGTGCATCTTGGACCGCCAGGTATTCTTGCTGGTCCGCTGTCGCTGAGAGCCGGCCTGAGCAGCCGGTGCCTCTTCCTCCATGTTAGCCACCTGCTTGCTTGCAGATCGCGTATCAAGTTGATCCGCCTTGCGCTTGTTGTTCTGGTCGCCTCGGTTGTCGCCAGCCGGCTTGGAAGCAAACGGCGTCGGGACAGGCTTGTCCGAGGCGGTGACCTTGACCCGCATGGCGGAGTCGGCTGTGGCATCTTTGTCCACCTTGGCCATCAGCACCGCCGAAGAGGTGGGCTCGGAGCACATGAGCTTGTGCTTGAGCAGGGTGCCGTCTCGGCAGCACTCAATGAAGTACTTAATTGCTTGTACCTCATGTACACCTTCACAGGAGTTGTGCAGCTCTGTCCAACGCATGACGTAGTCGCGAAGGGGCTCGTCGGGCTTCTGGACGCACATGGCCAACTCGCGAGGCTAGCCAGGCGTTTGTAGGTGCCGGTGAAGTTGCGGATGAATGCCTCCTCAAAGTCAACCCAAGAGTTGACGATGCCGGCTGGCACGCTGTTGAGCCAAGTCCGGGCCGAGCCGGTCAGCATGACAGGCATGTAGCGGACTGCTACGCGCTTGTTGGCCCGAGCGATGCCGACTGCGGTGATGTAGTCGATCAACCAATCCTCCGGCTTGGCGGTGCCGCTGCACTCGAGGGTGTCATGGGGGAGAGTGAAGCCTTTAGGGAACGCCTCCCCTCGGATCCGGGGGCCGAAGCACGCCGGACCAATGGGAGCCTCCTCCTCCAAGAGGGCCGACTACGCCAGAAGGTTGAGGCGCTTGCGAGCGTCGTTGTCGCTGTGAGGGACGCGAGGGCCGATCCGGGACGAGATCCCAAGGGTGCCGTGGGACTCAGCCGCCTTGGCATTCTCCCGATGCCTCAGAGGGGGAACCTCGTGCACCAAGTCACCCTCATCACCAGCCTCCTTGCAGTGCCGGCTGGAAACCGGCTCGCTCTGGTGCTGGGAACGCCGGTCTTGGCTGCACTCGCCCTTCCAGCTAGAAGTGCGATGCATGGAGGAGCCTTGGGCGTGATGATGGCCGTTGGGGTTGCGGTGAGCCTCCGGGTTAGCTACCGGAGACATTGACTGCGCGTGGCTAGGGTTGAAATGAGGTTGCTGCTCGCTGGCAGCGTTAAGGAGATCCCTGACATGCTTCTCTTGAAGGGCGCGCTCCTCGCCCTCCAAACCAGACATCTCTGCCATGGCCACCTGGGCGGCCCGCATGTTGGCCACGGGGGTATCATAGATGGGATGCCTGCCACCTAAGATTTCATCGATGACCCGGCCGCGGCCACGAACTTCGCCGTGCCAGCTGGGACCATCAGCACCCAGAGTGAAGCCGTAAGCGGATTTATACTCACGCTGCGCGACCTCCATCCGACGCTTGGCGGTGGCGATAGCAATCCCAGAACAGAAGTCGTTTTGCAAGTTCTCGACGCGGAGCCGCCGTCACCCTCGGTTCTTCGTCAGGAGAGCTAATATGGAGGCTGTTTTGGCCTCCGGAGAGGGGAAATCATCGCCATCGTCATCACCATCACCACTCCATCATCCTTACATGGCTTCTCCCATCATGTGTGAGTAATTCCCTGCTGTAGGTGAAGGGGATGGGATAGATTGGATGAGTTAGATCATGTAACAGTTCGTTGGATTGTTGGGGGCATGTGGCCTATCATTGGTGTTTATTATCTTTGCTACTACCTGTTACTCTTAATGCTTGTCACTTTGGGCCCGAGTGCCATGATTTCAGATCTAAATACCTTTTTTCATGAATATATTTGTGTCCTAGATCCTATCTATGAGTACTATGCACCTATTATAGTCCAGAACCGGCGATCCAATGGTGACAGCTTGGGACACCAAAGGGGATAAACTATAGCTTGAGGATTCCATGTATCCATTGGTTGTTAATGCTTTCTTCCGGTGCTCTTTGACAGGAGCATCTTAATCTCCATAAGTTCCTTTTGGCCCCGTTGATAGCGGGATGTTAGGACAAATTATGTTGTCCAAGTTCTTATTGCAAGCACGCACGACTACCTCGGGATACATGCCTAGATGATCATTACTTTTCTATGTGCCATGCCCCAAGTTAAATACATGATATCTCTCATCCATGACCAACCATCCATCTCCCTAGCCTAGAGTGTTTTAATCCTGCTGGTCACAAGTTGCTTTACTTTCGCTGTTTTACTTTCGTTGCTTTGTATTATTATTTCCGTTGCCACCATCACTTCCATATCACCGTTGCTACTAATATTTCGTTGCCAAGCAAGTATATTTCAGGTGAGGTTGAATTGACAACTCAATTGTTAAAGCTTATAAATATTCTTTGGCTCCCCTTGTGTCGAATCAATAAATTCGGTTATCTTACCCGCGAAAATTGTTGCGATCCCCTACACTTGTGGGTTATCAAGACCATTTTCTGGCGCTGTTGCCAGGGAGCATAGCTTTATTTACAAGTCTACCTGGAGTTATTTTGCTTGCTGCGATTTATTCACTATGGGTAAGAAAGGAGACTCCAAGGTTCCAATTTTACCATCCACTACGAGAAAAGGTACGGTTCTTAGCACTAGCGCTACGCTTTATTCACCTTCCATTATGAGTATGTTCGCTTCACCACCATCACATGATGCCTCTACCGAGTCTATTACTATGCGTGATACTTTTGATGATGCATCCACTACTATTGATGAGCTTGGTTTACTTGGTTATTTTATTGAGTCTCAGATTGCTAAGGCTGCTAAACAGTCTGGAATTGAACTTCCTGTTACACGCTACCCCATTGGTAGATCTTTAGGTTACCCAGACCTGAGTGGTCTCAAGGAAAGAATTCTTGATGACGATTATATTGAATTTGATGATGATTTATGCAGGGAACTTACAAAGTGTGCTGACTCTGACCCTGCTTCTGTTAAGAAGCTGCTTGAAAAGTATTCTATGAAGAACAAGTTTACTCCTGATCCTAAGTTTGCTTCATCTCCTATTTGCATTGAGGATGCTGATTTTGATTTCTCTGTCGATCTTTCACTTATATCCAGAGTTGAAGTTGACCCCTTTTATGGCAGATAATATGACGATGCTATTGCACACCTTACCAAACATACTGAGTTGGGTGTCTTATTCACTACAGAGGACAAGAAGAGAAATTATTATGTTACTAAGCTACTTCCTTTCTCTTTGAAGGAAGATGCTAAAGCATGATATGACCATGTGGTTCCATTAAGAGTCCTCAAGATTTAACTTAATCTTATTTTGCTAAATATTTTCCTACTCATAAGCAACATGCTGCTTTACAAAGAATTTAAAACTTTAAACAGTTGCAGGATGAGCACCTCCCTAAAGCTTGGGGAGGTATTGCACTTTTCTTAAGGCTAGACCGGTACATGGAATCCCTAAGAATGAATTGCTTGATATTTTTTATGCTGCTCTAACCGATGAATCTAGAACCTATCTGGATAGTTGTGCTGGTTGTGTTATCAGGGAAAGAACACCGGACGATACCGAAGAATTAATGGGAAAGATAGCTAAGAATCATGATGACTGGTCCGTTCCTGAACAACCTCCATCACCCAAGAAGAGAGGTATGCTTTTCTTCAGCCCAAAAGTTATGCAAGAAGCCAAGAAGTCTATGAAAGAGAGAGGTATTAAAGCTGAAGATGTGAAGAATCTACATCATATTGAGCAATTATGTGAGCGTACCACTCACCCACATATGGTACAGGTACACTCTCTTTTAGAATTCAATACAAGTGACATCCCTCATGGTAAGCCCCCTGATCAATGTTTAGATGAGCTTGATAATTTTATTGTCAAGGAAAATCACTTTAATGAGAGGATTCAAAGTCAATTGCATGATTATTCCCTTGCTATCAAAAGTTTGCTTGATGTTTTAAGTAGAATTGTCAATGATGTTAAAGGTCTTGTTAAGCATTTTCATATGGTTCAAACTCAGCTTGAACAAATTTCTAATGTGCAAGAAGATTTGATTGCTAACAATGCCAAACAAGTTGATACGCACGCATATGGTATAAAGACCCGAGGAGGTACACATACCCAGGACCCCCTTTATCCAGAGGGGCATCCATAGAGGATCGAGCAAGATTCTCAATTGCAGGAAGAAGACATTATCAGCTCCCCTAAGAAGAAGAAGAAACACAAGGAGGCTGACAACTCCAATGATCCCATAGTTGATGAAGTACCTATTGTTGATCCTAATAGTATATCTATTTCCGATGCTGAAACTGAAGATGGTGCTGAACCTGATAAAGATAATGAGAAGACTGATCCTCCTGAGATACGAGAAGAAGAAGCACCCGACAAGCGCAAAAGATATACTAGAAAATATTTTGTTGCAAGAAAACATGGAATGAAAGAGAACCATGGGTACAGAAATCAATGCCCTTCCCAGGTAAGTCTTTCAAAACCAAAGAAGAAGAGCATTACAATAAATTTTGTGAATGGATGAAACCTCTTTTTCTTCAAATTCCTTTGGTCGATGCTATTAAGTTGCCTCCGTACTCGAGGTATATGAAAGATATTGTTACTAATAAAAGAATAGTTCCTAATGAGGCAATATCTACTATGCTTGCTAATTACTCTTTCAGTGGCAAGATTCTTGAGAAGCTTGGTGATCCAGGTATACCCACCATTCCTTGCTCCATAAAGAATAATTATGTCAGAACTGCTTTATGTGATCTTGGTGCAAGAGTGAGTGTTATGCCTTTCTCTCTTTACAAAAGGCTTTGTCTAGATACACTAATCCCTACAGATATCTCTCTTCAAATGGCTGATAAGTCAACAGCCGTTCCTGTGGGTATTTGTGAGGATGTTCCCGTTGAAGTTGCTAATTGCTTGATCCTTACTGACTTTGTTGTGCTTGACATTCCCGAGGATGGGAGCATGTCTATTATTCTTGGTAGACCTTTTCTTAACACCGAAGGTGCTATTATTGATTGCAATAAAGGAAAGGTGACCTTCAATGTTAATGAGAAGGAGCACACAATATATTTTTCGAAGAAGATTGATAAAAAGCATGGCCTTAATTCTATTGAGAATATTGAGACCGTGAAGGTTGGAGAGTGAGATTGTCCTCTACATGTGCACCACAAATACAAAACCATTATGGTGGGGACAATATCCATTGAAAAAAGGTACCATGATTGCTTTATAAGAAGCGAAACTTTTTGCTCAATATAACACATGTTTGGTAGTAAGACTTGATCAACCTTGCTAAGAAATATGTTTTATATGAGTAAGAAGAGAAGCTTGTTATGTTTTCATTTCCTTTATCGTTCATCCTCCTTGTTCTACTAAAGCTTTATGTTTTTGAAGATTCATATGTTTAACCATTGTTTCGAGCTTTTTGGAAGTTTTGCAGCTTTCAGTATTTCGAAAGAATTCAAAAGTGAAGTTGTCAGAAAACTTCCGGAAAATTTATAATAAAAATTTCCATCAAAAAGAGACGCACGTGCACCTAGAGCTAGCCAGGGAGGCCACCCTTGGTCCAGGCGGCCAGCTGGCGCGGCCTGCCCCCTAACCGTGCCCACAAGTCGCCTGGGCCCACCTGGGCTCCTTTCCACGTACTTCTTCCTCCCTTCTCTCTCTCCCACTCCAAAAATCCCTATTTTTCTCCGGGAGCTCGAGTTCTTGCTGTTCTTGGTGGCAAATTTCAATCCCTCTCTACAACCCATCATTTGCATTGAGAATTTGAGCATTTTCTCCCTGGTATGTGACTCCTCCACTCTTCCAATTAAAAATTTTATTGGTGGTCTTATATGTGAGTATTTAGGAGTTCTTGGTGCTGTTCATATGAGCTTGCATGCATGTTTAGAAATTTATTTGTTAAGTTTTGATGCAAGCTTATGTATGAGGGAAGTGAGTGGAATAGTTTGCTCCAACTCATTTTTGCTTAAACCTCCATTTTTGTGCTGAACCAAAAATTTCAAAAATGAGCTTGTTTGGAAAAGCAAAAGGATGGCTTGGGAAGAAGAGACCCGAGCCTCCTGATAGACTAACTAGAGCTGCAGCTTCATACTCTACTGTGAGGACAAGTTACAATGATGATATCGTGCCACCAGAGTTGTTCCATGAGACGGACACGGCACGTACCATGGCATACCCGTGTTCAGATTTCCTTATGGCGGCAGGTATTAAGGATGAGTTTGATAACCTCTGTGCAACTGAAGGTTTGACACAGCTCGTAACACGTGGTGTGCAACAATATCCAAAACTCACCTACTTTTTTGTCAACTGGTTTAGATATAATGATAAAACTTCCATGATTGAATTCAGATTACATGAGGATGTCTTCACCATGTCTTTGGCAGAATTTTGTGATATTATAGGTGTGCGGAATGTCGGGAAGACGACCAAAATGAGCGTTCAGCCATACGAGCTGAAATCTCTATTCGCTTTCCTTTGCAGTAAGGACCCGCGAGAAATTCACCGGGGGAAGATCTCTAGCATCTTGTTTCCTCACATTAGGTATTTTGCATACTATATTTCTCGAGGGGTGCTAGCTCGTGACAACACGAGTAACATCACATTAGGTATTTTGCATACTATATTGCTCGAGGGGTGCTAGCTCGGCTCCAGATCTCGCTATCTTGGCAGCCGCCCTCTTAGGAGATAACACGTATAATATTGGTGCTTTGATTGCTCGTCGCCTCGCCGCTAACAGCGACAAAGGGCCTCACTTTGGTGGCATTTATGCCACCCTTATCCTCGAGCACCTCGGGCGCACTGTGCACACGGATGATACGCCTTTTTCATTCATAAGCTTTGATCTTTCCACTATGAAGAGGCATGAGTTTGTTACTAGGACTTCCGAGTTTGGTAACCTTGTTTATATTATGAGGTTTGGCGAGCTTACTACTCGCGAGATCCATCTACCTGCACCACTTTTGTTTGATTACACTAGCAGGAACGGGTGGTCTTTCACCTCGACTGAGTTGGACGAGTTCGTGATCCAGCAGTAGTTCCACAACCCCGTGGAGGAGGTTGTTCCTGAGGAAGAAGAGTCTTCTGCTTGGGAGGCCAGTCGGGCATCAGTGTACGCGCCCGAGGCCTTGAATGATTCTTGGAGCCACAAGTACCACTCCGGAGCCGGAGGAAGCTCCTGGAGCCCGCAGTAGCCAAGCTCAACTTAGGCCAAAA
The DNA here is from genome assembly GCF_904849725.1 of Hordeum vulgare subsp. vulgare. Lineage (NCBI taxonomy): Eukaryota > Viridiplantae > Streptophyta > Magnoliopsida > Poales > Poaceae > Hordeum > Hordeum vulgare. The sequence continues at coordinate 488,817,309 of NC_058524.1, read as the reverse complement.
GCATAAGCTTGGGGGAGTACGTATCCTTCTCCCCTTTAATTGTATCATTTGTAGCATCCTTTTTAAGTCTTTTTAGAGTTTTTGCCTGTTCTTTCTTTGCAAAAACAATAAAAAGATTTCTCTTTTATTTTGCTTATGTTTAACCTTTGGAAAATCCAAAAAGATTTCTTTCTCTCTTTAGTTTGCTTTGTTTGCAGAGTTCATCTCCACGTCCATGGTTGCAATTGCACTTGATTATATGTTTCTACGTTCAATCGTGCAAGTAACGATGAATAATGACGAAGATCAATGGAAGGAATGCAACAAGGAAAGCCGTTATGAACTCTATTTGTTTCTACTTTTCTACATATGCGAGTACTTATGATTTGGAGACCAGCTTGTAGTGACATAGTGCTATGATTATAATGCTTTCCCAGTAGTTCATGCTTTCTTTGTGACTACTCTCAAATAGCTAGAGTGCATAACGTGTCATTGAAATGTTTAGCATGCCTTGCATTGTTCGTGGTTTGGCATATTAGAGTGGTATTTCCCTTCGGAGAGTTTTTGGATTGACTTGGCACATGCTTACACATGTTTATGACTAGAAGTCTATCAAGCCTTGACGATCTTTTATTTCAGAATAGTTATATCGCTTTCATGCCCGATTCAATGTTGCTTTGTCGCTCTGCATGATTATGACCGTTATTGCACTCTAGTTGGTCGCTTCCCAATCTTTTGCTAGCCTTCGCCTGTACTAAGCAGACTGACTGCTTGTGAATCCAAAATCCTTAAAACCAGTTGCACCATATGAGACCACCATACCTACCTATATGTGGTATTTATGTGTCGTCCTAAGTAAATTTGCATGTGCCGTGTTCTAAATTTTCAAATAAATATTTTGTTTTGTATGCCCAAATCGCTCATGTAGTGACTACGGGCTATCAGTATCTTCCATGCTAAGTAGGTTATTCTCAAGATATGTGTTGTTTCACTATCATTCACGAGAAAGTGGCTGGTAACCGGGATGCCCAGTTCCATGCTCAGAGTCAAATAAAATTTAATGAAACAAAACTCCCCCAGGATTGTTGTTTGTATGGACGGTACCCGTGGATTCGGCCCGCCGTGGAGTGTGATTGATTGGTGGAGGGGAGTTAAAACTTTACTTTTCTGCTTGGGAACCGCCTATAATGTATTTAGCGTGGAAGATATTGAGATCTCTTAGTTGTTACGTTGACAATGAAAGTGTACCACCCAAAATTTTGATTTATCTCTGTTTTAAAGCTCAAGCTCTGGCACCTCTGCAAATCAATGCTTCCCTCTGCGAAGGGCCTATCTATTTGACTTTTCTGTTGAGTCATCCTCTTCTTATAAAAAGCACCAACTATAGAGAGCATAGTTTTCATTCTCAGTGTAATGTGCATTGTCCCAAAGCACCACATTGTCTTCTGCATGATTGTGATATTGCTTATTCTGAATTATTTATTTCTAGTCTCCTTTAATACTCCGAAGGAGCGTCTGCATTTATGATTTGCTTCACTCTTGGGGGCTAGCGAGATACCACCCTAGTATATCCAAGTCATGTGCATTGTGATCTCGTTATGATTTTCAGTTACATATTATTCATTCTTAATACTCCGAAGGAGCGTCTACATTTATGTTTTGCTTCACTCTTGGGGGCTAGCGAGATACCACCCTAGTATATCCAAGTCATGTGCATTGTGATCTCGTTATGATTTTCAGTTACATATTATTCATTCTTAGTTGTTTGAAACTCTTCACATGATCGAAGGATTGCTTCGTGCGTTGTCTTTGTAGAATTAATTCAATACTTGTTGGACTAGTTCGTAGTGCATGCTTATATACATCTGATGAAGCAAAAGAGTTTGTCAAAGTTTTCTTTGTCGCGTTCAGTTCGTTAAACTGAATTGCTTGAGGGCAAGCAATATGCTAAGCTTGGGGGAGTTGATACGTCTCAAACGTATCGACTTTTCCAAACACTTTTGCTAATGTTTTGGCCTCATTATTGCATGATTTGAATGAAACTAACCCAGACTAACATTGTTTTGAGCAGAGCTGTTTGTATGGTTTTCTTGTGCGCGGAAAAATGGATATTTAGACGTCCCGGAAAATTCCCATAAAATAGAGAAAATCCACGCACGAGGAGGAACCATGGGCCAAAAGATGGGCCACAGGGTAGCCACAGGGCCCGAGGCGACCTGCTAGCGCGGTCTGCCCCCTGACCGCGCCGGGAGGTCGCCTGGGTGGGTCCAACCCCCTCTGGTAACCTATTTTGACTGCTATTTTTACTCGTGACGCAAAAATACGAGAACAGAAGTCGTCTTGCAAGTTCTCGACGCAGAGCCGCCGCCACCCTCGGTTCTTCTTCGGGAGAGCTAATCTGGAGGTTGTTTTGGCCTTCGGAGAAGGGAGATCATCACCATCGTCATCACCATCACCACTCCATCATCCTTCCATGAGTTCTCCCATCATGTGTGAGTAATTCCCTGCTGTAGGTGAAGGGGATGGGAGAGATTGGATGAGTTAGATAATGTAATAGTTCTTCGGATTGTTGGGGGCATGTTACCTATCATCTACTATGGTGTTTATCATCTTTTCTACTACTTGTTACTCTTAATGCTTGTCACTTTGGGACCAAGTGCCATGATTTCAGATCTGAATACCTTATGTTTTCATGAATATATTTGTGTTCCAGATCGTATCTATGAGTAGTATGCACCTATTATAGTCCGGAACCGGCAATCCCAATGATGACAGCTTGGGACACCAAAGGGGATGGACTATAGTTTGAGGATTACATGTATCCATTGATTGTTAATGCTTTGTTCTGATTCTCTTTGACTGGGGCATCTTAATCTCCATAAGTTCCTTTTGGCCCCGTTGATAGCGGGATGGTAGGACAAAATATGTTGTGCAAGTTCTTATTGCAAGCACGCATGACTACCTCGGGATACATGCCTAACGTTTGATATATGCCTAGATGATCATTACTTTTGTATGTGCCTTGCCCCAAGTTAAATACATGATATCTCTCATCCATGACCAACCATCCATCTCCCTAGCCTACAGTGTTTTAATCCTGCTGGTCACAAGTTGCTTTACTTTCGCTGTTTTAGTTTCGCTGCTTTGTCACTATTATTTCCTTTGCCACCATCACTTCCATATCACCGTTGCTACTAATATTTCGTTGCCAAGCAAGTATATTTCAGGTGCGGTTGAATTGACAACTCAACTGTTAAAGCTTATAAATATTCTTTCGCTCCCCTTGTGTCGAATCAATAAATTGGGTTATCTTACCCGTGAAAACTGTTGCGATCCCCTACAATTGTGGGTTATCAACCATCTCCTCCATGAAGTTGGAGCTGATTGTGACGTCGTGCGGGGCAAAACATCCCACAGATGAAGGTGGATCGTCGCAGACGAGCACCTCGCTAGGGTACTCATCAGGCGCAGGCACATCCTCAAGGGAGAGCCTACTTAAGCTTGCGTATAGCGCATCAATGTCGATGCCCACACCAAGGTGGCAAGGCTCATCGTCGAGGCGCAAGTCGCTGAAGAGGACGCTGAGGTTCGCGACGGCGGCGACGATATCGTTGGGCAACGGCCCGATGGAGAACTCCTCATCAGAGTCCGTGAGACAACCTGGATCATCGATCAGTATCGCAGAAACCTCTGCAAGGGCAGGTTCCATGGGCATGCTGATCGATCCGGATGCGAGGCATCCGGTGGTGTTGGCGAAGGTCCCCGCCCGGAGTGAAACTCCGACAGGTGCCGCGGATGGCCCCAAGGTGGACGCCAATTGTCGTTGTTTACTCACGACAGTAGTCATGGGTAGGCTACTCGAGAGTGGTGGGAACCGAAGGACACCTGCGGGCTCCGAGAACGGGATTGGTACAAGCGAGATAGACGCACAATGTACCCAGGTTCGGGGCTCTCCGTGGTTGATAATACCCCTAGACCTGCTGGAATGGTTCATGAACCAGAGTGACTACAATGCGCTCCTTGAGCTGTTCGACGGAGGAGGAAGAAGGAGCTGCCGGCTCGCGTCTACCGCTCCTGTATGAGTGGGTGAGTGTGTGTGTGAAGTTGGCCCACCCTCCGCATGGAGGGGTATCGGGGAGGTTTATAGTCGAACCCACCGACCTACAATATGGATAAAAGTACATAAGAAGGGGCCCTCCTGGCAGCCTCGTCGGCTGGCCAGGGGGCCCGCCGTGGTCTGCTGTTGTCGATGGAGGGGCCCGCCGGCTACGAGGTCCCATCTGGTCATGGGACACGTTGGCTAGCCAATGGGGCTCTCACGTGAGGCCCATGCGGGACACATGTGGTACGTCCGGCGTCGTCTTAAAAGATTCATCATGGGTCGCTGATACAGCCGTCTCCACTCTTACCACGCCGAGCTTGGTAATGGAGTGGGTGCTGCCGGGCTGGTACTGTGCCGGGTTGACGGATCGGAGTCGGCGTAGGTCAACGGCATGGCCGCTGACACTGTATATGTCGTGCGCCTCAACCTTGTACCCGTGATGACGCGTCTTCACCTTTAATCATAGAGTCCCATCACAACCTAGGATTGGATGTGACCGGAGCTCACCAGGCGGCTAGTGGCCTCGCTAGCCGACCTTGGAATTGTCGTCTTGCCCCTACGTGGCACGCGCTTCCTAGCAGGCCAGGAGGACTGGTTGTCTCGCTCCTAGCCGGCAAGCGCTTCCTAGCCGGCCAGGTGGAGTTGGTCGTTTGGAGGCAGCTGAAGATTCCCTTTATACTTGGGCACAAAGGAATAGGCTCGATGAGCCTACCCTGGAGTTATCCCCCCGTCAGCGATATAGAGATGGAATAAGTGGGAGGTACTAGTAAACGGTTGTGGTTAGTAAGAATATTGGTGTTAAGGTTTGTGATTCCTGAAGCATACACGTATAGTATCTCGTTATACCGGGAAGTTGGAGCATAATTTATCCTTGATTGTCTATCTTTGTGTGCAGGTCGGGGACGCGCGATTTTTAACTCCTACCAACCTACCCCCTACGGGCATGCGTAGTAGTACTTTGCTTCGAGGGCTAATAAACTTCTGCAATAAGTATATGAGTTCTTTATGACTAATGTGAGTCCATGGATTGTACGCACTCTTACCTTTCCGCAATTTGCTAGCCTCTACAGTACCGTGCATTTCCCTTTCTCACCTCGAGACGTGGTGCAAACCTCGCCGGTGCATCGAAACTCCGTGATATGATACGCTTTATCACACATAAGCCTTATTATATCTTCCTCAAAACAGCCACCATACCTACCTATTATGGACTTTTCATAGCCATTCCGAGATATATTGCCATGCAGTTTCGACCGCCTTCGTTTGACTTGAGCATTCATTGTCGTATTGCTTTGCATGATCATATAGCTGACATAGTAGTTGTGGCTCAGCCATCGTGCATCATTTTTTATACATGTTACGGTAGATCATTGCACATCCTGGTACACTGCCAGAGGCATTCATGTAGAGTAATATTTTGTTCTAGGTATCGAGTTGTAATTTTTTTTCTTTTGAGTTATAAGTAAATAGAAGTGTGATGATCCTCATTATTCATTATTAGAGCATGTCCTAGTGAGGAAAGGGTGATGGAGACTACGATTCCCCCCACAAGTCGGGATGAGACTCCGAACAATGACAGAGAGAAATATATAAAAAAATAGAAAAGAAAGAAATAAATAATAAAAAAAAAGAAAAAAAAAAGAAAAAGAGAGAAGGAGCATGCTAGTTCCACACTTGTGCTCCAAAGTAGCACCATGTTTTTCATATGGAGATTCTCCTATGTTGTCACTTTCATATACCGATGGGAATTTTTCATCATAGGATTAGATGCACACCCACTTAGTTTTCATACGTAGCTTTCCTACACTTATAGCTCTTAGTGCATTCGTTGCATGGCAATCCCTACTCCTCACATTGATATCAATTGATGGGCATCTCCATAGCCCATTGGTTAGCCGCGTCGATGTGAGACTTTCTTACTTTTTCGTCTTCTCTATATTTACCCCTATCATCATACTCTATGCCACCCGTAGTTTTATATCCATGGGTTGCGCTCATGTATTGCGTGAGGGTTGAAAAAGCTGAAGCGCGTTAAAAAGTATGAACCAATTGCTTGGCTAACACCGGGATAGTACATGATTTATACTTTGTGCTAAGAAGACAGAGCATGACAAGATTATATGATTTTGTAGGGATAGCTTTCTTTAGAATTGATATTTTGAAAGACATAATTGTTTATTGGGATGCCTGAGTATAGATGTCTTTATGTCAAATTATAAACTATTGCTTTGAATCACTTATGTCTTAATATGCATACCATGATTAGATATATGATCGAGTTTATGCTAGGTAGCATTCCACATCAAAAATTATTTTTTTTATCATTTACCTACTCGAGGACGAGCAGGAATTAAGCTTGGGGATGCTCATACATCTCCATCCTATCTATAACTTTTGATTGTTTCATGCCAATATTATACAACTTTCACATACTTTTGGCAACTTTTTATATGATTTATGCGACTAACCTATTGATCTAGTGCCCACTTCCAGTTCCTTTTTTTAGATGTTTTTTGTATCGCAGAAAATCCATCTCAAAAAAAGTCCAAAGGTGATAAAAATTTACGGAGAATTATTTTGGAATTTATGTGATTCTTGGGAGGTGGAATCAACGCAAATGGGGGGCCATAGAGCCCACAACCCACCGGGGCGCGCCACAGGCCCCAGGCGTGCCCTGGTGTCTTGGGCCCTCCTCGAACGTCGGTTGGAGCCCTTCTTCTAGTGCAATAAATATAATTTATGGAAAGAATCGTGTAAAAATTTCAGCGCAATCGGAGTTACGGATCTCCAGGAATTTAAGAAACCGTGAAGGTCTAGATCTGGGAAGCGCGAAACAGAAGAGGACAGAGAGGGAGATCCAATCTCGGAGGGGCTCCCGCCCCTCCACCTCCATGGAGGCCATGGACCAGAGGGGGAACTTTCCTCCCATCTAGGGGGGAGGCCAAGGAATAAGAAGAAGGAGGGGGCTCTCTCCCCCTCTCTCCCAGTGGCGCCGGAGTGCCGCCGGGGCTAGGATCGTGACGTCGATCTACATCAACAACCTTGCTACCGTCAACCCCAACTTTCTCCCCCTCTATGCAGCGGTGTAACAACCCTTCTCCCCACTGTAATATCTACTTAAACATGTTGACAAAAGCTATCCACTTTTATTACCTTGCAGTTTATTCGTAGTTTTATTCTCGCAAAGTACTCGTAGTTTTATTCTTGCAAAATAGTTTCATACTTATTTTAGGTAAAGCAAACGTCAAGCGTGCGTACAGTTGTATCAGTGGTCGATAAAACTTGAGGGAATATTTGTTCTTCCTTTAGCTCCTCGTTGGGTTCAACACTCTTATTTATCGAAAAAGGCTACAAACGATCCCCTATACTTGTGGTTTATCATCATTCTCGACGGAATCTCATCTTCCTCACCCAAATAAGGCTTCAAATCTGCAATGTTGAAAGTGGGACTAACCCCAAACTCTGCAGGCACCTCAAGTTTGTATGCATTATCATTTATTTTCTCTAACACCTTAAAAGGACTATGAACACGTGGCATTAGCTTCGACTTGCACAAATCAGGAGATCTATCCTTACGCAAATGTAATCAAACAAGATCTCTGGGTGCAAAGACAACATGTTTTCTACCCTTATCTCCAACATGTTTGTATTTAGCATTCATACGATCAATGTTTTCCTTAGTTACTTCATGCATTTTTAAGATCAATTCAACATGTTGTTTAGCATAAAAATTAACCTTCTCCGAAGATGGGAGAGGCAAGTAATCAATAGGTGCACGAGGTAGGAAACCATACACAATTTCAAAAGCGCACATCTTAGTAGTAGAATTCAATGAACTATTATAAGAAAATTCAATATGAGGCAAGCATTCTTCCCACATTTTCGAATTATTCTTCAAAATAACCCTAAGCATAGTAGACAATGATCTATTGACTACTTCAGTTTGTCCATCAATTGGGGGTGACATGTAGTACAAAAAAGCAGTTTAGTCCCCAACTTAGCCCATAAACATCTGCAAAAATGGATAAGGAATTTAGCATCACGATATGAAACAAATGTGTTTGGCATACCATGCAAGCGAATAATATCACGAAAGAACAAATCAGCAACATTAGCAGCATCATCACTTTTATGACATGGTATAAAGTGTGCCATTTTATAAAATCTATCCACGACAACAAATATGATATCCCTCCCCTTCTTTGTTCAAGGTAAACCTAAAACAAAGTCCATAGATATATCCTCCCAGGGAACACTAGGTACAGGCAAAGGCATATATAAACAATGAGGATTGAGTCGTGACTTAGCTTTCTGACATGTAGTGTAGCGAGCCACAAAACGCTCAACATCTTGTCTCATCTTTGTCCAAAATAAATGTGTAGCAAGTACGTCCTGCGTCTTCTTCCCACCAAAGTGACTCATTCATCCTCCTCCATGCGCCTCCTGCAACAATAAAAGATGAACCGAGCTAGTTGGAATGCATAGCTTGTCAGCATGGAACACAAATCCATCATGAACGACAAACTTGTTCCATGTTCTCCATTCTTTACAATTCTGCAACACATCTTTAAATTCAGCATCATGCACATATTGATCTTTGATGGTCTCCAAACCAAATATTTTAAAGTCAAGTTGTGAAAGCATAGTATAACGACGAGACAATGCATCAACAATAACATTTTCTTTACCCTTCTTGTGTTTAATGACATAAGTGAAAGTTTTAATGAATTCAACCCATTTAGCATGTCCACGGTTCAGTTTTTCTTGACTTCTAATATGTTTCAAAGATGCATGATCAGAATGTATAACAAATTCTTTGGGCCACAAATAAAGTTGCCATGTTTCCAAAGTCCGAACAAGAGCATATACTTCCTTATCATAAGTAGAATAATTCAGAATAGGCCCACTCAATTTTTCTGAAAAGTATGCAACAGGTTTACCATCTTGTAATAATACACCTCCTAATCCAATTCCACCAGCATCACATTCAAGCTCAAAAATCTTATTAAAATCAGGAAGTTGGAGTAAAGGAGCATGTGTTAACTTATCTTTCTATACCGTGAAGGTTTCTTCTTGTGCAGTACCCCAAGCAAAAGGCACATCCTACTTTGTAATCTCATTGAGAGGTGCAGCAATGGTGATGAAGTCTCTCACAAAACGCATATAGAAACCAGCGAGGCCAAGAAAAATTATCACTTGTGTGATCGTTTTGGGCTCCAACCAACTCTCAATAGCTTCAATCTTGGCTTTATCAACTTCAATTCATTGTGGAGTAACAACATAGCCAAGAAAATAGACTCGGTCGGTGCAAAAGGTGCACTTCCCAAGGTTACCAAACAAACGTGCATCATGTAGAGCAATAAAACCAGCACACAAATGTTCCAAGTGTTCCTCCAAGGATCTACTATAAATCAGTATATCATCAAAATAGACTACCACAAATCATCCAATGAAAGCACGTAAAACCTCGTTCATTAATCTCATGAAAGTACTAGGTGCATTAGTTAACCCAAAAGGCATGACTAACCACTCATATAATCCAAATTTAGTTCTAAATGTTGTTTTCCATTCATCTCCCAATTTCATACGAATTGATGGTATCCACTACGCAACTCAACTTTGGAGAAAATAGTAGAGCCACTTAATTAATCAATCATATCATCTAGCCTAGGAATAGGATGATGATAACGAATAGTAATATTATTAGTGCCTCTACAAACAACACACATAGGCGATGTACCATCCTTTGTCGGCACTAGGATAATAGGAACAACACAAGGACTAAGGGATTCACGTATATAACCTTTGTCAAGCAGCTCCTGTATTTGAGCATAGTCTCCTTCGTCTCCTCTAGATTGGTACGGTATGGCGCACGGTTGGGTAGTGACGCACCGGGAATTAAGTCAATCTAATGCTCAATCCCTCTAATATGTGGTAGTGCCGGTGGCACGTCTTGTGGAAAGATGTCAGTGAACTCCTGCAAAATGTTAGTGACAGCAGGAGGCAAAGAGGGAGGCACATCCTTGAATGAAAATAATACCTCTTTGCAAAGAAATGCATAGCAAACAGATGTTGTAAAATCCAGATCAGTAATATCAGATTCAGTAGCAAGTAAACATCCACACTTTAATTTTATTTCAGATGCAACGCTAGATGATGGTTTATTAGGCTTATTGTGTTTCTCAAATTCCTTTTCCATAAACCGATTTTCACTCTTATTTAGCTCATGTTTTGCTTTACTAGATCTAACAACGTCATCTTTCAAAATATGTTCAGGAGACATAGGAAGCAAAGCTATATTGTGATCCTTATGAACAAGAGTACATTGATTTTTCCTGTCATGGTGTACATAATTTTTATCAAATTGCCATGGTCTACCAAGTAAAACAACATTCGGGCCTCATTGCTATCATTGTTGTTGTTATTGTTGGAGAGGGACAGAAGCTGCAGCTGGTGGTGGTAGAAGGACAAGCACCTTAATGAACTTGGCGACCATCTTGGTATCGAATGTCTTCTCCAAACCGTCTAGCTTCTCCATGGCCTCTCCAAGGCTGGTCACAGAGTCTTGTACCTGGTCAACAATCATTTGCTAAAATTTATCATGAAGCTCCTGGTTGGTCAGACTCTCCCAGTCGATCTCGTTGGCTTGTGAACCTGACATGGTTAGCAGCAATAGGAACACAAAAGAATATTAACCTACAGACTACTAGGAAGTGGTGGTGGTGGTGGCGTGTCAAAAATCCGTCAAGCAAATCTCAAATTCTTACCAGTTCTTACCCACCAGCAGGTCGTGATCGGCAACCGGTGTAGTCAAAACTCTCAAAGCTTAGACAGAGTGATTGCGAGGTGGTGTCAAACACACGATGTAGTGGTATGTGGAGCTGGGAAGGCTTATAATATGGTAGCAAAAAGGGTCAGCAATAATTAGTTAAGAGATGCAAAGTTGAAAGAACGCTCAACGAAGGTACTGTGCTAGTCCTAGGCTAGACCGGACTAGAGACACGGGCCTAGAACACCAACAAAATCACGACGCTACACATAATCATGGGAAGAGCCACTCTAATATTAGTTTTCCCTTTATTGTTTGCGCTCTTTTTTTCAGAAAATCACTATAATGGCGAGTGTCCCAAAACGCTTCCGGAGGACTAAAAAGAGGACATGCACTAAAAATATTGACTATTATTTTCGGGAGTGATTCGAGGCTGCGACGACCAAAAATTGCGACAAAAAATCGCTATGATGGCGAGTGTCTCAAAACGCTCTGGACAACCTAAAAACACGATACGGAAAAAAATATTTTCACCCACTCAAATTTTGGCCTAAAGACTGCTCTGAAAACTATGCTAGATTTTTTTCCGAAACCTACTCACGCAAGGAAACGCGGAACCGAAAACAAAGGAATCTCAAAACGACACCCAATATGTAAAGGACTCGGATTGGTGGTGGATATGTGGTGGAATATATGGTAATGATGATGATAATAATGGGTGATGCTATATGGCAGCAGTGATGATAGTGGTGGGTGGCAATGAGATCAAAGATGGGGCGACGACAGCGTGTCAACTCGTGAATAAAACTCGAAACTCTAAAGGACTAGACTCTAAGACCAACAACTCGACACGACGATGGAACCGCAAGTTCAAAAAAGAAAAATACCGAATAGAAAATTGCAAAAGGCTGACATTGTTTCAGATAGGATGAACTAACCCTAATGTTTATGGATTTTTTGCATGGACTATAGGTACGAATAACAGATGCGATCTAAATTATGAAAAACTAGTAAAATCTCACTAAGCAACCTGGAAATATGATACCACTTGATAGAGGAGAAGTTGTCCCTGTCTTTCGATGAGAGGGTGGCTAATGTTTTCAGTGGAGTAGGCTTTGACGATCCGACTATGAATGTGCGAAGAGTTTGCGCCTTATCAATCGCTAAACCAACTCCGATAAGTTATTGACCACGCTGGAGCACGATCAACATGACCACAAGGGTCTATTTCCTGCACGCAAACCAAGTACAAGTAAGAAACTAAAATTGCAATACGAATATTGCGAATATAAGAGGAAAGCTTTATTGATGAAAGTGGGGTTTTGTGACGTCTTGATCTAGTCGTAGAACACAAACGAAGAATGCGAAGTTGCAGCTATGGCAAACTTGTAATCTAAACAAAACCCACAGTCTAAACGGTGCCCTAAGGGCTGCATATATGGGGGAATAGAGGTAAATTTTGTGACCCCTTCGAGGAGGGGTCAAAAACCAACCCTAACTCCGTTCCCCCACACATACGGTCTCTAAAAACAGCCTATAAAGTGGTATTTCGAAATTACATGGCTCTGGCCCAAAAATAAGGTAACAGAATGATGATTGTGATCTGCCTTGGGTTTTCCGTGAAGAGGAACGGGTTATGGCAGCACAGTGCAGGTAAGTATTTCCCTTAGTTATGAAACCAAGGTTTACCAAACCAATAGGAATAATAATCCTCAACCGTTTTCACTGATTACACACAAAGAAACAAACAACTTGCATCCAACGCGCGCAAGAGGGTTGTCAATCCCCTTGATCTCGTTATTTGCAAGTAAATGAGGTGTGTAGATAATTGTTGATAATTGTAAATTGCAAAATAAAATAAAACACAAATAATGGCAGCAAGGTAGTAGTAGTGTTTGTAAATATATAAGTGAATAGACCCGGGGGCTGTAGTGTTCCCTAATGGCATCTCTCATGGCAAAGGCATATGGTGGGTAAACAAATTACTGTTGGGCAATTGACAGGACAACGAATAATTATGCGCTTTTCACGGCAATGATCATGTGTATATAGGCATCACGTCCATAAGCAAATAGGCTAACTCCTGCCTGCACCTATTACTATTACTCCACTTCAAGAGCGCAACTATGTTTGTGTCTCTACTATTAAGTAAAAACCAAAGTAATGCTTGGAGAACAATGACATGATGTAGACAAAGTAAACTCAATTAATATGAATAAACCCCATCGTTTTATCCTTAGTAACAGCAACACAAATACACATCTTGTCCCCTTCTGTCACTGGGATATACAAACTCGCCAGGTTGAACCTACTACAACGCACCACTCCCACTGAAGCAATATTAATCTAGTTGGCCAAACTATCTCAATAGATGGGAGAGCATTACGAAGCTATGATGACCATGCAGTTAAGAATCATAATAATCAGAGGTGACTCAAATAATTTTCATGAATAATCTGAACATAAATCCACAATTCATCGGATCCCAACGAACACACCATACATAATGATTACATCGGATAGATCAAAGCGAAGATGCGATGAACATGGTATTGAATATCATAAGAGAGAGAGAGAGAGAGATTGCCATCTAGGTAGAGCCTACGGACCCGTAGGTCTGTAGTAAACTACTCACACATCATGACGAGGGAGCAAGGTTGATGTAGAGGCCCTCCGTGATTGATCTCCCCTCCGACAAATCGCCGGAACAGAAGTTTAGATGGCCTCCGTCGGAACAGAGACTTGCGGTGGTAGAAAAAGTGTTTCGGGAGCGCTCTTAGGTTTTTTGGAATATTTGTGAATTTATAAGCCAGAGAGGGACGTCGGGATACATCCGGGGGGGCACAAGCCATCAAGGCGCGGGCGCGCCCTGGGCCGCGCCCTGTTGGCTTGTGCCTCTCTCGTTCGGCCTCTTGTCCACTTCCGATGCTTGCAAGTCTTCATATAGTCCATAAAAAATCATATTAAAGTTTCGAGGCATTTGGGCTTCATTTGGTAGGGTAAACCCGCAAAGCAAAAAACACGGAGAAAACATGAACTGGCACTGGGCATTGGGTCAATAGGCTAGTACTCAAAAAATATTATAAACTAGTATATAAATGCCCAAAAAGTATCCTAGAATGATAATATATCAGCATGGAACAATAAAAAATTATGGAATAATTGGCACAAGTGTGGTAAAGGATAGTAGCATTGTTCCTTCTCTCTTTTTCTCTCATTTTTTATATGGTGGGATTTTCTCTCTTTTTTTCTTTTTGTCTCCCCCATAATATTATATATATATGGTGGGCTCATATGGCCTACCTCATTTTATTTATTTTTCATCCGGAGTCTCATCCCGACTTGTGGGGGAATCATAGTCTCCATCATCCTTTCCTCACTAGGACAATTCTCTAACAAGGATGATCATCACACTTTTATTTACTTACAACTCAATATGGAGAAATGATAGGAATAGATGACTCTCTGAGAATACCTCTGACAGTGTACCACGGTGTGCAATGATCTAGCGTGGCATGTACAAAAAAACATGATGGAAGGTGACTTTTCCACAAATACCATGTCAGCTCTATATGATCATGCAAAGCAATATGACTATGAACGAACTAGTCATGTGAAGTGAAGATGGAGTTTGCATGGCAATATATCTCGGTATGGCTATGGAAATTCCTAATAGGTAGGTATGGTGGTTGTTTTGAGGAAGATATAATGAGGCTTATGTGCAACAGAGTGTATCATGCCGCGGGGTGTGGATGCACCGATGAAAGTTGCACCAATCCTCGAGGTGAGAATGGGCTATGCACGGTACCGAAGAGGCTAGCAAATATGAGAAGGTAAATATGCATATGTCCAAGGTGTCACATTAGTCATAAATAACTCACATACTTATTGCGAAGTTTTATTAGTTTTATCACACATCAAAGCACTACTCGCATGCCCCGAGAGAGGGGTTGGTAGGAGTTAACTGTCGTGCGCCCGCGACTCGAGACAACACTAGGATTTTAACGAGGAATGAATGCTCACACATCATCACCATGCCTCTTTAATATTTAGATGAACAACAAGTTAACACCCCTTTAATACCGACACTTATATGAATCAATAGTTATGGACTTACACCTTTTTCATATTACCATATCAATGTCATTAACTCACAATTTCTCTACGTGTGCTACATGATGGTTTTGATTATCATTCATTGAATGCCTATTATTTTTGGACTAGTCTTATGACCCATGCAAATTACCGTCGCTATTATTCAGATCTCAAACAAATATAAGTGAAGAAAGAGATAAAGTTATTTCTACAAAATCTACACGCCACCGTGCTCGAAAATATATAAGTGAAGTACTAGAGCAACGTCCAAGCTCAAAAGATATAAGTGAAGCACATAGAGTATTCTAGCAAATCATAATGAAGGTGAGTCTCTCTCTAATAGGTGTTTCCAGCAAATTATGATTGTGATAAACTGAAAGTAAAAGAAAACAAAAGCAAACGACGCTCCAAGCAAAACACATATCATGTGATGAATTAAAATGTACCTCCAAGTGACATACCGATGGTTTGAGGCGAAAGAGGGGATGCCTTCCAGGGCATCCCCAAGATTAGATGCTTGAGTCTTCCTTATGATAATACTTGGGTGCCTTGGGAATCCCCAAGCTTAGGCTCTTCCAACTCCTTATTCCATGGTCCATCGTGATCACACTCAAAACTTGAAAACTGCAATCACACAAAACTCAACAAAACTTTGTGAGATCCGTTAGTATAAGAAACATATTGCATACTTTATGTATTATTATAAATTGATTCTTAATTTATAATTTCATAATAGGTACTGTATTCTAACTTACCCAAGACTTATACACTCCCATATAATCCATAGCATCATCCCATATAATCCATAGCATCATCCCATATAATCCATAGCATCATCAAAACAAGAAAACTATGCACGCAAAACAGAATCTATGCAGGCAAAACAAGCCATGAGGGCGCGACCAAGCCCTGGGCCCCGCCCTGTTGGCTTGTGCCTCCCTCATGTGGCCTCTCGTCCACTTCCGATGCTTGCAGGTCTTCATATAGTCCAGAAAATCATACTAAAGTTTCGTGGCATTTGGACTTCATTTGGTAGGGTAAACCTGCAAAGCAAAAAAAACACGCAGAAAACAGGAACTGACAGTGGGCACTGGGTCAATAGGTTAGTGCTCAAAAAATATTAGAAATTGGTATATAAATGCCCAAAAAGTAAACTAGAATGATAATATATCAGCATGGAACAATAAAAAATTATAGATACATTAGATACGTATCACACAACACCTATATTGGCTTATGGACAAAATTTATGAAGTGGCATCTTGTATATTTCGTCCAAGCATTCATGCTCTCATTATGGTGGCTTCAAAGTGGGAAAATCACCACGGGAAGCTCCATTGTTCTTTCCTGCGCGCGCACCTTCTCATCCATGCTTGTTCCCTCTCCAATAGCCATCCTTCTTGTCCATGCTAGGTCCTTCAGTCATAAGTAAAACAAAAGTATCTAACTTAGGCAACATCATATGTTCATGAATATTAGAAGGCTTTCCAAGAAACAAAAGTATTTGGTAATTCAATTGGCGTGCACGTGCTCTAGTAACTGGTCGAGTGTGTATAGAAGTAGGGGATGTGGGTATAACAATGGTATTGATATCCTCATCACTTAACTAAGAGAAATATTTTTCATTGTTATGCTACATCATCCTTCGTCCTTCAGAAAATCCAACAACTCATATGGAAGTAGCAGCATTGTGTGTCCTGAAATATCAGTGGCTTCAATATTTGGGTGAGTGAAGGATGAAGTATATAGCCACATCCAACTTCAAATATTTAGGCTCGTGGATTGGATTTTGAACCGGACACCAAAAACTATATCGATCGAGCATTCAATGAGGATTCTGCTAGAGCGATTTTTTGAGTAACATTGGCATTAAGGCGTGCGGGCTTGATTTGGAGCAGACCACAAAACTTTATGCAGATCGAGTGCCAAATAAAAAAATTCTTCTAGAACAATTTTTTTGTAAATTTATCATTATAATAGTTATCATGATGACCGGGTTGATACGATGAATAGAGTTCGTATGCATTGGTGAAATTACCCCGCAAGAAAATTATGCAATTGGGAAATCGAACGGGATTGTGCAGCCGATTATAGTGGCAATACTCCATCCGCAGCTACTGCATCACAGCTTCTACAACCATACCCCCCCCCCATATCCACCGCAAGCGCTCGAGTGAGATGGCCGGTCACTAACTGGACGCAAAAAACCACACCGAGTCGAACCTCACAAATCCATCCTAAACGCCCGAACTGTTCGGCAACCCCCCATACCCGATCCATATCTAGGAAGGATATGAGGATGCCCGGATACACCCAAACATGCCCACCACATCGTCTCTGACAAGTCCGGCCCATCCCAAATCCTCTCATAATTCACTTCTTCTCCTCCTCCTCTTCGACCGAAACCCTCCCGCCCCCGTCCTACATTTTCTGTCTCCGTGCAGCCGCCCACCTCCTCCCTTGCTCGCCGACCTCGTGTGTCATCATTTATGTCATCACCGACAACCCTTTCCGTTGCCATGGCCACTCATGATGCCTCGGAGAATTCGTTTGGGCTTTTCATCCTGGCGCTTCCTTACAATGAGGAGAAGCATGCCCGGAAGGAGAAACGTCAGGGGCAATGCAAGCATGAGGTGGTGACGAAGGCAGCGGAGGCGACCGGTTCTGAGATATCGTTCGTGCTCACTGCTAAGGGCATGGACTTTATCGCAACAACCAACAATCTAGGGGTCATGTCTAAGGTTATAGGCAGCTTGCCGGCGGATCCTGACTGTGTTCCGCCCTCATAGTTGACGGGCATCCTAGATTTGAGCTTCTCATAAGCCCCCCCTCCCCGACGCGTCCATGATAGCCGACTCACCGCAACTTCAAACGCACCGACCAATGCTGTCTTCTGGCATGCCCACACGTTATTCGATGGAATGCTCGACCAAGACTTAGTAGAATCTTTCTCCTTTTCCTACTTGCGTCAGTAATTCAATTGTTGCACATACCATCGGATCAAACTTGTATGACGGTATAAATTGTGATCCATATTGTAGGAACAAATATTGCATGAAATGATAAATGATGGTCAAGAGTCTCTACAATTTACCATGGAGGATACCAATTCCTCGATGTTTGGGTTTAGGCAAAAATCACGCACTAAAGCAAAAAAAAAGTTGGTCCGAAAGTAGTGAAGACTAGAGGTGTGACATTCACGTAATTTGAAGATTTTTTGTTTTTGTGAAAGTTTGTGTAGCACGACATGTACCCAATATGTGGCACCAAGCAAAAAGGCGAGAAATATTAGGAAAGAGTCACAAACTTTACCATGAGCAATAACACTATGTGAAGCCACACACAATCATTACCAACCATGTCCCAACCTCTCTCTAACATAGATGGTCACTCATTCAAGAGGCCATGAGCAAATTTGTTGGTTATCTTAAGCAAATTGTTGGACGGAACCAAAGTAGAATCAGAGTTCAAACCGATGCAACTTTGGTAGCGGTATTATACCATCAAGTGGAGAAGAATACAATCACTTTTTCACATTGTTGGATGGCGTTGAATGGGAAACCATCGTCCTCAACGATATTAAAAATGCACAAAGAAGATGAACAAAAATGATGGGTATAGCTCCACCCAATCCATTGGACTAGATGAGGAAGAAGAAGTAAATGATGGGGCGGACATGCAAGCAACCATGTCGAAGATAAATCAACACGTGATGGGGAACAAGTGAAAGAAGGATATGCCGGCGCGTGAAGACATAGCAGGAAAAATGTCTGCCACTTGGAAGAGCATTATTTCCACCAAGGAGGAGAAGAAGGAGGAAAGGTACAAGATGTTGATAGATAAGCAAAAGGAGAAGATGGAGTTCGGCCAGTAGAGGTTGATCTTGCAGAAGAAAAAGTTGAATTGGAGAGGCAAAAAAAAAGGTTGCAAAATAGGAGCATGAAAAACCTATAATGATGCAAGGACTTGAACTCGAGAAAGAAAAGTTGAGACTTGCGAGAGAGATGGGGGAGTCGAGGATCATGTTGCAGGACATCAACCTCTTTGATGATGAAGGAAAGAAGTGGTGGATCCGCATGAAGAAGTGGATCAATGACGGGGAGGAGTGACGTAATTGATTCATTCGTGTATCGTTTACCTATATATAAAGTATTGTTTTTATTTTGATACGTAATGAATTTATTCGGACTACACTATCATTGTATAGTTGAATTTGTGATGAATTTGCATTGTATGATTGACGTGTTTGGATTTGCATGAATTTGAGTATCGGGATATGAGGAGTGCGATTGCAGATGCGGGAAAATGGGGACTTGAGAGGCAGTGTCTTCGAGCATGTCTACAAACATATAAGCGGATCTACAGTCGGGCACCCCATACCCCCCTCAAATGCGTGAGAGGACGTCCCGGTCAATCAATGAACGGTCAAAAATGAACGGACACCAGCAGGCACCTCAAACAGGCATCAAACGTCCGGGCCGACCAACCCCCCTCATATCCAGCCAAAATATGGGACAGAAATCAAAGAACGCGACCTAGCACGTTGAGTATGTCAGAATTGATAGCACAACCCCAACAAAAAGTGACCAAATCTCCCTTCGACCCATCCCCTATCACTTGCTCCTCTGTGTTGGACGTCTGCTACCTCACCTCCACCGCCACCCTTGCATCGGATCTTGCCTTCCGCCGCCGAACTACATACTGCAACTATGAAGCAAAAAAAGTAGGGCAACCATCAGTGTTCTTTTTGTGAGGGATATTGACAATGGTTATGAGTCATTCACAATACCACTCAATAACCTTTAAAAAATGTACAGTAATGATCAATGCTTATCATTTTTTTAACGATGTGATTATTTAAGTTGGTCGCCTTAAAAAAGCTGGCAGCCTTGCTCCTCGCACGATGAGGTGGGACTAAGCCCCCTATTACATGAGGCCAACGCGAATCTAACACTGGAAATATGAACGACCCCGACGGCCCAACACGAATTATTAGTTGGGGATCATCTACACTTGAACTGACATCTAAATCCAAAATTATCAACGTGCATATATTTCATGTTTTAAAAATAAAGTTTGTAGTTTTTTTTGTGAAGAAAATAAAGTTTGTAGTTACAAATGATTTTTTTCTTAAGACCGTCCTATCATTGTCCTCGGCTGCCTCCGAACGCGTCTGGCAACACTTGATGGATCAAATTTATTCATTATGGCTGTAGATACTCTCAGTCTATCTCGCAACCACTGAGGATATATACCTGACTGATGATATATATCTTGAGTGGTCAACTTTTATGAAGATAATCTCAAACCCTCAAGGAAAGAAGAGAAAGAGATTTGCCCAAATGCAAGAGAGTGATAGAAAGAATGTGGAGCGTACTATTGGTGGGCTTCAATTCCGATGGGGTATCGTTTGAAACCCTGCATTGACAAGGGATGAAGGGAAGCTTTGGGGGATGATGACGGCTTGTGTGATCATGCACAACATGATCGTTGAGGACGAGCGTGATGATTCCATTTTCGACCAAGGATTTGATTTTCAAGATAACAATGTTGAGCTCCTGCACCAAAAACCGACCAGTTATCCAATTCCATCGTGAAATCCGTGATTGACACACTCATTTGCAGCTTCAAGAAAATTTGGTTGAACACATGTAGGATCACATTGAAAACCAATAGATGTATTTGTTAATTATCTTTATTCAAGGCAATTTTGATTTCGTTGTAAAACTATTTTATTCGAGACAATTTTGATTGGGTTGTAAAACTATTTTTATTCGAGACAATTGATATTTGAACGTGCAAACTTGTTTAAAATATTGATGAATGTGAATATATGGACATATTAGTCGTGGCTGACAGGATGCGGCCGAAGGATGCGTCCGCGCGTTGGACGCACGACCACCGCATTTCAAGACAGGTCCGGACACGACCCCATCGTTCATCCCGGACGAAAAGAATCCGGACCAAACAGACGTCCGGATCACACGTTGAAGTTGGGCTTAAAACGTTTGCATGTCAAATATTTTTTTTAGAGCGACATGTGAAAAGCTAGCTCCGTCGCTGGATACTCACATTTGGTACTTTCGACTCTCACATTTGGTACTTTCGACTGCAGATGCTCTCACTCTATCTCGCAACCACCGACAGCGCGCGAGAAGTGAGATCCACCATGCGGTGCATGCACCATGCACCATCAGTCGTCGCCTCCATTGGCATCATCACGAGGCGGACGATCAGCCACGCGGTCCACGCCGCTGCTCCCCGAAAAGGCCCGCAATAAACCGGACCAGACACGCGCACAGTTGCCTAAGCCGCTACGCTCGCCTACCCCGCGCGGCCGCGCCCCTCCGCAGCTCCGCATTCTGACGCCCACCGGTGCCGCTGCAGCGCCGGGCCCGGTGTCCCAGAGGCCCGCCCGTCGGCGAGGCGAGCCGGGGATGCGAGGCCTGGATCGCGGCCACGCAGCGGGGCTCGCGACCGGAGGATACCTGCGGCCAACGCCTGGCGTGGCGCGGCGGTACGTGGAGGACCAGCGGCCGTGCGATCGGTACGGGAGTCGGCGGGGTGGACGGCTGCGGGTGACGCCCGAGTCCCGACGCCTGGACTTGAGTCCCTCTCGGCCTCAAAATGGCAAGCTGGATGTGTACAGGGAAAAAGCGCTCTGCTTTTTGCGTAAAGGTCTAGCTAGTCTTGGCTAATGTCGAACGGCGCCCTAGCAGTTCTGTAATTGTTTACATGAAGGTCCATGGATCAATCCGTTGGTCTGGCATGGTTTAGCTTGGCAAAAAAAAAAACCTTGGCAATGCTGGACCGTGGATCATACAATAGGTAAATTATGTATTATACTCTACAAAAAACTTCATTGCACACGTGAAAAACCATGATTGTGATGTCTTGTCTGAAACAAATGATTCGGTTCAAATTTGGTTTGGGACACCTTGAGTTATTTGACTAGCTTGAAATTATTTCTACTGGAATTCTTCTTTTAGTTTTTAAAAGTTTTGGAATATTTTTTCAAGCTTAATGTTTGTAGCTATGCTCCTAAATTAATGCAAATGAAGCTTAGATTGGCTAGAACATCAGGATTGATATGTTGTCTAATTCTCATGTTTTTCATTCACCACACATGACATTTCTGTGCTTTCTCACTCCTCGCCTTTTATGTCTTGCGTTTAAACAAACAACATGCAGTGACTAGTCATTGTATCAAAGAAAACTCTAAACTTAAGCAAGGGTCATCTGCTTAGAAACCATTTGCCTTCAGCGAAAGGATTACCAATTGTTGTTATAACCAACTAGCTATGTGTACTATCAGTTCCATGTTGAAATGAAATTAAGAGCATGAGCTCCTTTCCTCGGGAAAAAAGCAGCTACCTTGCGGGAGGGAGAGGGGGGGTGCTGATACCCTACCTAGATGATTGCCTCCTCTATTGGTAGCAAGATTAAGTTTGTGTTGTTGAATTGTGCTTTGTTGCATTTATTTTCTTATTCTTTCATGAAAAATATGCACACAAAAAGGGAAAATCTCTGGTTAGCCAAACGATAAAAGAGCAAACACTGCAACACCAAAGTAGGCTAAGCATGCGTAGTATTAGATGCCATAATTGATAATGGAAAAATAGTACTAGGTCCAGAGAAGGTAGATGGCTTTGTATGCAAAACAAGAAGGGCACGAGCAAGATATACGCGCGACCACAGGGGTTAACCTGCAACAAGACATAGTGGCGTCGGGAACAAAGAGGCTGGCCATGCCCGGCAGTACTTCCAAGCAAGCCAACAAAGGAACAGCCAATCAGAGATCAAATCAGAGGATAGAGAGAGAGAAACGTGCACACAACTAATAGGATCTCCCCGGAACAAGCGCGGGAGAGGGAAGAAATGCAAGATCAGACGGCCACGACGACGAGCTCGCCGCCTTCCAGCAGCGACAGGTCGTCCAGCTCCAAGGAAGGCACGTACTCGCTCGTGCACTCATGCACGCAGATACGCATCTATGCGATCAAACCCTGGTTACAGATTTTTGTCCATGCATGATCATGCGAGACTAGTTAGCCGTAGATGCTAATTGGTTTGAAGGGTAGCTGAACAAGCGCGCGCGTGCAGGGATGGACAGCGACGACGACATAGGGAGGGTGCCGGAGTTCAGGCTGGGCCAGGGAGGTCCATCGACGTCGGGAAGGGAGGCAACGGCGGCCGGGACGTCGTCCGGGCTCGCGCAGTCGGCTGCGGCTGCGCAGGCCAGCTCCCACCGCCGCGGCCGCAGCCCCGCCGACAAGGAACACCGGCGACTCAAAAGGTATATATGGTACTCCTATGCGCCACGATTGCTGTGTCGTGTTCGTAGCTCGCCTAGTGTCGATGGTGCACTAGTTTTTCCTTTTTCAAATTATTAAAACTGAAGGATATTGCATACTGGTGTAGCCGAGCGCTAGACGGCCGGTGCTCGGCAGTTGGCTGCAACTTTTTGTGTTTAGAAACATGGCTGTAAAATAGCTGACCTTGAATTAACAAATTCATCAACCGGTCACGAATCACATCGACCGAATACTTACAACAAACAAGAAAATAAAATGGGAGATACATAGTGCTTACACACAGCTAACATGCCACACCATAACCAACACTACAAAGACATAAATGAAAGAGAGCGCTAGCATAGTAGCATTGTTGAAGCCGTCATACACAAGCACACCAAAACCAAAGGAACCATGCTGGGCTAGGGCGAGATTTGACCATACTTGGGACGAGATCTTGGCGTCTCTCCAAAAGGAACACGGGCAAACCCATCAATTTCCTTCGCCGAAGAGGAACCCTGCCTCTCGTACTGACTCGAAGGACGCCGCACCGTCGGCGTAGAGAAAGTTCACCCTAAAACCCGGATGAACGAGCAGGATGCCTAGGGAGGGGAACAGCTGGGCTGCCCGTTGCACTACTCGAGCTCCACCCTTGACAAAACACTTGCTCACTTAACTGAATTGCCGATAATTTAATTAAAAGGTCAAGTTTTGAAAAAAATAATTGAAAAAGGATGGTATATCACCAACCTCTGCCCGTGGCGATGCATGCAATCATTTTATTAATTATTCATAAAGTATGTATAAAGTAGTACATTTGTAAGCCTGAAGTCATCATCTAAACAACACATGTCGCTACTTTTATCCCCTGATGGAGGGATGCCGAATGTCCGAGCCGAATATCAAACAAACATCGCATCAAAGCCTAACATCTAAAGTCGAATGCCTTAGTCCAGCCACCATGCCGGGACTGGGTCACACACCGTTTTAGCGCACTCTGAGCAAGTGGCACAACCGGTCTTGAAGACCCTTAGCGCGTGCCAGCACACACACTCGAGAAGTCTATACCGCCGCCGTCTTCCGCATATCCATCTTCAGGAAAAATCAATGCAATGATCTTGCGAGGCCTGGCATCAACGCCACCATGACACCAGACGGTGCCACTGTCCTGCGCGTGTTCATCATCCCGCGTCCTTCGTCGAGACCCTGCTGCACCATGCCGCCGAAACTCATCTTCGTAGATGGTAGATGCCATTCTGCCCCACCGTGGTCACCACCCGACAATAACGTGGAGACTGACGCCCAGCCACCAAGCCGTCCACATGTTCGTTCAGCCGATGAATGCCTCCAAGGATGATGCCCCCACGAGGGGTGATGAAGAAGTCGTCACCATCATCCGATCCAGGACGCCCCTTCAACGCCTCCAACGAGGGCTATGCCACCCACGGGCGCCACCGTCAATGGTGACCTCCCCCAGATCTGAGGTTTCCCCTGGAAACAATGGAGCGCGGGACCCCCCCACCATCACGTCCAATGAGAAAAACGACACCCACGGGCGCCGCCGACAATGGTGGCATCCTTACCCACTTCAGCAGCTAGGCCCCATCTCCTCCTCAACTTGATCTGCCGCCAGGAAGACACCGCGAGGCAGCACCCACCGTTCAGATCCCTTTAGATCGACGAACAACCAAAGGTAGAGGAGGACACACCGTTGCGTGACCGGGGCCATGGCCACACACGCATCGTCCCGAGGTGCGTGCTCAAGATCCCTCGCCACAGCCACGCCTTCAAGCTGCGATGGAGGGTTTCCCTGCCACTGCTATCATCCCCCTGCATGGGCTTTGCCCAGCTAGGATCCGACGACGGCGGGAATGGGTGGCGGTGGCAACCCTAGGGAGGGAAGGGAGGCGGAGGAGAGGGAAGGGTGGCGGCCGAAGGAGAGGAGGGGGAACCTGAGTGGCTATTCCCTTATTATACTTTCTTAACATTACAACAATCCATAACAAGTTGTCAAGGCTCACTGTTGTTAGATGCAAACCAGAATTGCGGTGAGTTGATCCATATGGCCTGGGATATAAGTTGATCTTAATATGCATTGATTATGTTCAATATATGTAGTGATTTATTTTAGACAATTTATTTTACTTAATTTTCATGTTGATTATAGTTTGCATAGATGATGAATGATGTTTCCATCACACTGATTCTACAAAATGCAAGTTCTAGAAATCGTCATACGTTTTCAAAACTAGCTATGACTTCAATAGAATTAAGTACATCTTCCTAGCTACATCCCACACTTTGCAGTCCCGGGCTATCTTATGGAAGCTTACCTCAGATCTGATCACCATCTTGGCAACCTTGCTTAGAATTTGAGATTATTGATTGTTTTATTAAACATGAGTACCTGTGTACACCATTACACACCTCACATCCAATCAAAACAACGGTGACTACAACTCAGTTGATATAGTATCGTAAATGTTAATATATTTTTTCTTATATAAATTTTGTCAAACTTTGCACCTTTTGACTTCAGACAAAAGTTACAAGACTTCTTTGAGAGACGAATGGTGTATTTCTTATTAAACTACTAATAGTCGTCCAACCAATACATTCTTATTTTTTTTGCACTTGCATGAAAAATTCGAATTAAACTATTTTTAGCAGTGACATATAAATAGTTGTTTCCTGTTTACCTAAGAAATACCAAGTAAAAGTGAACTACATAACTCAAATTACCGATAAGCTCAAAGCTATAATTAGCAATTACTCCCTCCGTCCGGGTTTATCGGGCCCGAGAGAAAAGGCTAGCAGTAGCACGGTTTTTAAGGCTCTCGGTAGCGCGGGTACCGCGGTACTGATACGACACTACAACTAACGCTTATCAGTAGCGTGTTTTTGCCTGCGCTACTGCTATAGCTACTTAGCAGTAGTGTTGTCCTTACCAGCGCTACTGCTAAGTGGCTTAGCAATAGCGCTTTTTATTTTCAGCGCTAAAGAGCGCTACTATTATATTTTCACATTTTTTTTGCTACGTATTTGCGATGTTTTTGTACAGATTTTATATAGTTTTCTGGACGAGCATATATCAGTTTATGATATGATTATCATACACATAATAGTCCCATCATACCATCCAACACAAATCATGTTGTCACATCATAATCATGATATAGCTATACAAGTTACATGGCATGTCTCATCATACATAATGTAGTATTTCTTAAGGCACCGGTTCGTATCCCTCTCTCGCACTAGCGTGAACCTAAACTAACTACTTTCTGCTTCGGCTCTGCTATCTAATCCTCTCTGGCTGTCGCTTGGAAACATGTACACCTGGGCCTGACACTCCGATCACTCGTCGTATACTCCTGGCGTAGCACTTCTTCGCCATCGATGATCTATGTACCTGCATCGTCACATGAGTCGATAATATGCAACATATATAGTTGAGCAACAGAAGGAGATAGACTTGGCAAAAATAGAAGCAACATCTCATAAGCAGAAATAACAAAGTTCACAGTACCCAAAATGCGCTAACTAGAGTGATCTTCGCTAGTTGAGGCGGACGGTTTAATTACATCACAAATAAAGTTTCGTCGTGCATAACTCAAAGTTTCGTCAAAGAGAAAGTATGGACTAAACAGACACTTTGTCATATATCGTCAATCACTCCAACATGTCGTGCCATCCATCCAAGTCTGGGAGATAGTCCCCGAGCGCAGTGAAAGTATGGACTTAATGGACGTCTTCCCACGACATTTTCCCTTCTTCGTAGAACATCCCTGTTTTTTCGACGATCTCCTTCATGATGATTTGGGCAAGTTCACGCTGGATATGGTAGAACTCAGCTCAAAGTCGGTGATCCGGGATATCTCCTAGGTTCTTTGCCCATTATAAGATATGGGCATCGCCGGATGTAGGTGACATGCGAAGGTTCTGCTGATCCCGTTTGTACTCTAGCATGTGGTGCGGGACATAGAATCCATCACTAAGAGTACAACTCGGTTGCTGGATGCAGCAGAAGTCGGTCTTATGAGCGAAGGCGGGCGCGCAGTACCTTGTTCTCTGATGTCTACTACGCAACCTTCTCCTTGTAGACGTTGTTGGGCCTCCAAGTGCAGAGGTTTGTACGACAGTAGCAATTTTCCCTCAAGTGGGTGACCTAAGGTTTATCAATCCGTGGGAGGCGTAGGATGAAGATGGTATCTCTCATGAAACCTTGCAACCAAATAACAAAGAGTCTCTTGTGTCCCCAACACACCCAATACAATGGTAAATTGTATAGGTGCACTAGTTCGACGAAGAGATGATGATACAAGTGCAATATGATAGTAGATATAGGTTTTTGTAATCTGAAATTATAAAAACAGCAAGGTAATTAATAATAAAAGTGAGCACGAATGGTATTGCAATGCATGGAAATAAGGCCTAGGGTTCATACTTTCACTAGTGAAGTTCTATCCATAATGATAACATAATTGGATCATATAACTAGCCCTCAACATGCAACAAAGAGTCACTCCAAAGTCACTAATAGCGGAGAACAAGCGAAGAGATTATTGCCGGGTACGAAACCACCACAAAGTTATTCTTTCTGATCGATCTATTCAAGAGTCCGTAGTAAAATAACACGAAGCTATTCTTTCCGTTCAATCTATCCTAGAGTTCGTACTAGAATAACACTTTAAGACACACATCAACCAAGACCCTAATGTCACCTAGATACTCCATTGTCACCTCAAGTATCCATGGGCATGATTACACGATATGCATCACACAATCTCAGAATCATCTATTCAACCAACACATAGAACTTCAAAGAGTGCCCCAAAGTTTCTATCGGAGAATCAAAACGTGTGCCAACCCATATGCATAGGTTCCCGATGTCACGAAACCCGCAAGTTGATCACCAAAACATACATCAAGTACTCACATGAATATCCCATTGTCACCACAGATAGACACGTGCAAGACATACATCAAGTGTTCTTAAAGACTCAATCCGATAAGATAACTTCAAAGGGGAAACTCAATTCATTACAAGAAGGGAGAGGGGGAAGAACATCATAAGATCCAACTATAGTAGCAAAGCCCGCGGTACATCGAGATCAAGACATCTCAAGAACACGACAGAGAGAGAGAGATCAAACACATAGCTACTGGTACATACCCTCAGCCCCGAGGGAGAACTACTCCCTCCTCGTCATGGAGATTGCCGGGATGATGAAGATGGCCACCGGAGATGGATTCCCCCTCCGGCAGGGTGTCGGAACAGGCTCCCGATTGGTTTTTGGTGGCTAGAGAGGCTTGCGGCGGCGGAACTCCCGATCTAGGTTTATTTCTGGAGGTTTCTGTATTTATAAGACCAGATGGCATCGACAACAAATCAGGGGGACCCACGAGGGAGTCACGAGCCCCCCAAGCCCCTGGCTCATGGCTTCCTTGGGACTCCTCTCCGGTATCGTTTTCTTCTGGTATTTTTGATATTTTCCATAAAAAATCACGGCGAAAGTTTTATTCTGTTTGGACTCCGTTTGATATTCCTATCTGAAAAAGGTTAAAAACAAGGAAAAAAAACAGAAATTGGCACTGGGCTCTAGGTCAATAGGTTAGTCCCAAAAATAATACAAAATAGCATATTCATGCATATAAAACATCCAAAGTTGATAATATAATAGCATGGAACGATCAAAAATTATAGATACGTTGGAGATGTATCAAGCATTCCCAAGCTTAATTCTTGCTCGTCCTCGAGTAGGTAAATGATAAAAACAGAATTTTTGATGTGGAATGCTACCTAACATATATTGTAACATGAATATTCAGATCCATATGATTCAAAGCAAAAAGTTTAATATTGACATAAGAACAATAATACTTCAAGCATACTAACAAAGCAATCATGTCTTCTCGAAATAACATGGCCAAAGAAAGTTATCCCTACAATATCATATAGTTTGGCTATGCTCCATCTTCCCCACACAATGTATTTAAATCATGCACAACCCCGGTATTAGTCAAGCAATTGTTTTCACAATTTTACTTTCTCAAACTCTTTCAACTCTCACGCAGTACATGAGCGTGAGCCATGGACATAGCACTATAGGTGGAATAGAATATGGTGGACGTTGTGAGGAACAAGGGAGGAGATGGTCACATCAACTAGGCGTATCAACGGGCTATGGAGATGCCCATCAATAGATATCAATGTGAGTGAGTAGGGATTGCCATGCAAGAGATGCACAAGAGCTATAAGTGTATGAACGCTCAAAAGGGAACTAGTGGGTGTGCACCCCAACTTGCTTGCTCACGAAGACCTAGGGCACTTTTGAGGAAGCCCAACATTGGAATATATACAAGCCAAGTTATATAATAAAAATTCCCACTAGTATATGAAAGTGACAAAATAGGAGACTCTCTATTATGAAGATCATGGTGCTACTTTGAAGCACAAGTGTGGTAAAGGATAGTAGCATTGTCCCTTCTCTCTTTTTCTCTCATTTTTTTGGGCTCTTTGGCCTCTCTTTTTTTCATTTTTTTCATTCATTTTTTTTGGTGGGCTCTTTGGCCTCTTTTTTTTAATCCGGAGTCTCATCCCAACTTGTGAGGGAATCATAGCTTCCGTCCTTTCCTCACAAGGGACAATGCTCTAATAATGGTGATCATCACACCTTTATTTACTTACAACTCGATACTTAGAACAAAATATATGACTCTATATGAATGCCTCCGGCAGTGTACCGGGATGTGCAGTGAATCATGAGTGACATGTATGAAAGATATGAATGGTGGCTTTGCCACAAATACGACGTCAACTACATGATCATGCAAAGCAATATGACAATGATGATGCGTGTCATAATAAACGGAACGGTGGAAGTTGCATGGCAATATATCTCGGAATGGCTATGGAAATGCCATGATGGGTAGGTATGGTGGCTGTTTTGAGGAAGGATATATGGTGGGTGTATGCACCGGCGAAAGTTGTGCGATACTAGAGAGGCTAGCAATGGTGGAAGGGTGAGAGTGCGTATAATCCACGGACTCAACATTAGTCACAAAGAACTCACATACTTATTGAAAAAGTTTATTAGCTATCGAAGCAAAGTATTAGACGCATACTCCTAGGGGAAGGGTCGGTAGGAATTAACCATCGCGCGATCCCGACCTCTACACAAAGGATGACACTCAATAAATAAATCATGCTCCGATTTCATCACATAACGGTTCACCATACGTGCATGCTACGGGAATCACAAACTCTAACACAAGTATTTCTATCAATCCACGATTACTCACTAGCATAACTCTAATATCACCATCCTTATATCTCAAAACTACGTGCAAAGAATCAAACTTCTCATAGTATTTGATGCACTCTATATGAAAGTTTTTATTATATCCCTCTTGGATGCCCATCATATTAGGACTAGATTCATAACCTAAGCAAATTACCATGTTGTTTAAGACTCTCAAAATAATATAAGTGAAGCATGAGAGTTCAACTATTTCTATAAAATAAAATCATCGCAATGCTCTACAAAGATATAAGTGAAGTACTAGAGCAAAAGGCAAACTACTCCAAAAGATATAAGTGAAGCTCAATGAGTAGTTGAATAATTATTTGTATGTGTGGAGACTCTCCAATTTAAGAATTTCAGATCTTAAGTACCTTATTCAAACAAAATAAATTTACACTCCAAGGATAGCATGAATCGTGTGAAGAAGCAAAAAATTTAGGTTCAACCGATACTAACCGATAATTGTTGAAGAAGAAAGGTGGGATGACAACCGGGGCATCCCCAAGATTAGGTGCTTGAGACTTCTTGAAATATGTATTGGGGGTGCCTTGCGCATCCCCAAGCTTGAGCTTTTGTGTCTCCTTAATTCCTCTCATATGATGGTTTCCGAAATCTTAAAAACTTCATCCACACAGAACTCAACAAGAACTCGTGAGATAGGTTAGTATAAATCAATGCAAAACTTTATCATCCTCTACTGTAGCAAATCATTAAAATTATTATTTTACATTGCATACTAAATTCCTCTGCATATTTAAAACTCCCATCCTCAAATGGAATCATTAAACAAGCAAACATATGCAAACAATGCAAACAAAATAGCAATCTGCCTAAATAGAATAGTCTGTAAAGAATGCAGCAATATCCATACTTAATTAACTCCAAAAAATTTGAAAAACTTCCACGCTGTAGAGAATTTATAAGATCATACTGTGTCCAAATTGCAAGGTATTCTCACATACAGAAAATTATAGGGAATGTTTGCACTACAAGCAAACTTTCTGTTTTGGAACAGCAACTCCTAAACTTGCAAATTAAGCATGGTAAAGGCTATCCTTGACATTTTTATTGAACTAAATGATGCAAAAAATTAATACAAATAACAGCAAGCAGGTATTAATAAAATAAAACGATGCTCCAAGCAAAACACATATCATGTGGTGAATAAAAATATAGCCCCAAGTAAAGTTACCGATGGATTGAAGACGAAAGAGGGGATGCCATCCCGGGGCATCCCCAAGCTTAGGCTTTTTGGTGTCCTTTAATATGGATTTGGGGTGCCTTGAGAATCCTCAAGCTTAGGCTCTTGCCACTCCTTGTTCCTTAGTCCATCCGAACTTTACCCAAAACTTAAAAACTTCACAACACAAAAATTAACGGAACTTCGTGAGATGCGTTAGTATAATAAAGACAAATCATTCATTTTGGTACTGTCAAGACAAGATTCATAAATGTCCCCACACAATTCCTACTGTATCTTATCATTTACACAATTTATATCACTTTATATACTCTATGGAAACACTAAAACAAGCAAACTATGCATTGAAAACAGAATCTGTCAAGAACAGAACAGTCTGTAATGATCTGAACAATAACCATACTTCTGCACCTCCAAGAATTCTGAAAAAATTATGACAATTAAGGAAATTTGTATATAAATAAGAATAAAAAGAATAAACCTAAAAGCACTATCTGGATAGAAATTAAAAATGATTTCGTGAGTGTAAAGTTTCTGGCTTTTTCAGCATGATCAAACAACTATCACCCAAACTAATCATAAAGGCTTTACTTGGCACTTTATTGAAATAAAACCTATAAAACATGATTAATACAGTATCTTAGTCATGTGAACACACAAAACCAGTAAGGATACATATTGGGTTGTCTCCCAAGAATCGATTTTCTTTAATGCCTTTCAAGCTAGGCATGATGATTTCAATGATGCTCACATAAAAGATAATGGTTGAAACATAATGGAAGCATCATGAAGCATATGACTAGCACATTTAAGCCTAACCCTCTTCCTATGCATAGGTATTTTGTGAGCAAACAATTTTTAGAGCAAGAATCAACTAGCATAGGAAGGTAAAACAAGCATAGCTTCGAAACTTTCAACACATAGAGAGGAAACTTGATATTATTGCGATATGTAGAAGCATATGTTCCTCTCTCATAATAATTTTCAGTAGCATCATGAATGAATTCAACAATATAACCATCACCTAAAGCATTCCTTTCATGGTCTACAAGCATAGAAATTTAACTACTCTCCACAATAGCAAATTTATCCTCATGATTAATAGTGGGAGTATCGTAAAAGACTTGAGCACTACAAATTATTTCCACATTAAAAGAGTGATGTTCAGTGAAAGGATACTCAAGAGTATGACAAGTTTTATCATCCCTCTTCTTTATAGCATAAGTATCATCAGAATAATCATCATAAATAGGGGGCATGCTTTCATCATAGTAAATTTGATCAGTCAAAGTGGGGGAACTAAAAAGATCATCTTCATCAAACATAGCATCCCGAAGCTTGTAGCTTTGCATATCATTAGCATCATGGGTATTCAAAGAATTCATACTAACAACATTGCAATCATGCTCATAATTCAAATATTTTATGCCAAGCATTCTATGTAATTCTTCTTCTAGCACTTGAACACAATTTTCTTTTCCATGATTTTCACGAAAGACAATAAAAAGATGAAGCATATGAGGTAACCTTAATTTCATTTTTTGTAGTTTTCTTTTATAGACTAAACTAGCGATAAAACAAGAAACTAAAAGACTCGATTGCAAGATCTAAAGATATACCTTCAAGCGCTAACCCCTCCGGCAATGGCGCCAGAAAAGAGCTTGATGTCTACTACACAACCTTCTCCTTGTAGACGTTGTTGGGCCTCCAAGTGCAGAGGTTTGTAGGACAGTAGCAATTTTCCCTCAAGTGGGTGACCTAAGGTTTATCAATCCGTGGGAGTCGTAGGATGAAGATGGTCTCTCTCTAGCAACCCTGCAACCAAATAACAAAGAGTCTCTTGTGTCCCCAACAAACCCAATACAATGGTAAATTGTATAGGTGCACTAGTTGGACGAATAGATGGTGATACAAGTTCAATATGGATAGTAGATATAGGTTTTCGTAATCTGAAATTATAAAAACAGCAAGGTAATTAATAATAAAAGTGAGCACGAACGGTATTGCAATGCGTGGAAACAAGGCCTAGGGTTCATACTTTCACTAGTGAAGTTCTCTCAACAATGATAACATAATTGGATCATATAACTAGCCCTCAACATGCAACAAAGAGTCACTCCAAAGTCACTAATAGCGGAGAACAAACGAAGAGATTATTGTCGGGTACGAAACCACCACAAAGTTATTCTTTCTGATCGATCTATTCAAGAGTCCGTAGTAAAATAACACGAAGCTATTCTTTCCGTTCAATCTATCCTAGAGTTCGTACAAGAATAACACCTTAAGACACACATCAACCAAGACCCTAATGTCACCTAGATACTCCATTGTCACCTGAAGTATCCGTGGGCATGATTATACGATATGCATCACACAATCTCAGAATCATCTATTCAACCAACACATAGAACTTCAAAGAGTGCCCCAAAGTTTCCACCGGAGAGTCAAAACGTGTGCCAACCCATATGCATAGGTTCCCGATGTCACGAAACCCGCAAGTTGATCACCAAAACATACATCAAGTACTCACATGAATATCCCATTGTCACCACAGATAGACACGTGCAAGACATACATGAAGTGTTCTTAAAGACTCAATCCGATAAGATAACTTCAAAGGGGAAACTCAATTCATTACAAGAAGGGAGAGGGGGAAGAACATCATAAGATCCAACTATAGTAGCAAAGCTCGCGGTACATCGAGATCAAGAGATCTCAAGAACACGAGAAAGAGATATCAAACACATAGCTACCGGTATATACCCTCAGCCCCATCGGGAGAACTACTCCCTCCTCGTATGGAGATCGCCGGGATGATGAAGATGGCCACCGGAGATGGATTCCCCCTCCGGCAGGGTGCCGGAACGGGCTCCCGGTTGGTTTTTGGTGGCTAGAGAGGCTTGCGGCAGCAGAACTCCCGATCTAGGTTTATTTCTGGAGGTTTCTGTATTTATAAGACCAGATGGCATCAAGAACAAGTGAGGGGGACCCACGAGGGAGTCACGAGCCCCCCAGGCGCACCCTGGGGGGTGGGCGCGCCTCCCTGGCTCGTGGCTTCCTCGGGACTCCTCTCCGGTATCGTTTTCTTCTGGTATTTTTGATATTTTCCATAAAAAATCACGGCGAAAGTTTTGTTCTGTTTGGACTCCGTTTGATATTCCTATCTGAAAAAGGTCAGAAACAAGGAAAAAACAGAAACTGACACTGGGCTCTTGGTCAATAGGTTAGTCCCAAAAATTATATAAAATAGCATATTCATGCATATAAAAAATCCAAAGTTGATAATATAATAGCATGGAACGATAAAAAAATATAGATACGTTGGAGACATATCATCCTCTTGGTCGTGATCTCTCGACCCCGTAGGCCATAGAAAAAGATAGCACTGTCGAGAACAGACTTGATGTGGGTGTAATCCTTTTTCTTCATGGTCTTCGATGAGTCCAAGTAAAGAGCATGGGAGAATCGGGGGTAAAGGATGATGAGGACAGCTTGCCCGTCGCTGCGCGAAATATGTACACCTCAAATTAGCCTCCACGCGTGCAAAGTGAATGATTGAAATTGAAGGAAAGATATCTCTGGATGACTTACATGGGATGATAAGGCACGAGAATCATCTCCTTGTCCTTATTGGCGACCATGAAATTGGCGATATAGTTACTCGCGTATTCACGGTGCTTTGGGTAGGTTGCCAAGAAGGCCTCGTGCATGAAGTACGGGTCAGCGACACATATATAAGGTATCTGCTCAATCCTGATGATGTGGTTCATGTGCAAGGCAAAAGGCAGACAAACGTAAAATCCAGCCTTTTCAAGTGAAACATGTCGAAGATGTAAGCGAATCGAAGGAAGATCTTTTCCACGGGGAATATGTCAACGTACAACCTTTCCTGCGGCATGTTAACCACGTAGAGTGGGTATCCTGGATTTTTCGAGGCGATCAGGCTTTTCTCTCTCCGCAACACATCGTCATGAAGTCTCCTTAGATCGCCGTATATGGCCTCTACCGCTGCCTTAGTTAGGATCAGAACACCGGGAATATGAAATTTTGCCGCACCGGGGATAGGTATACGGTCTTGAAATCGAGGTTGCTGAGGCGGCTGGATCATAGAAGCAGCTTTGTTGCCTTTCCTCGATCTCTTCCTATGCTTCTTTGCTACTGGAGGTGAGCCTATAATACGTTCATCATCCGGCAATTCAGGCACCAACTCATCACGCTCAAAGCCTGAGTACTCTTAGTGTTGAGACATCAATCCTCCATCGTCAGAGGCACCGGTATTCAGATACTGTAGAGGGTCATCGTCATCCTCGACGATGGCATCACGCATTGCTTCTTCGACGGCGGCAATCTCATCAGGCACTAATGTAGCCTCTTCCTCACCCGGCACGACAGGCGACGCTAATTAGGTAGGTGGGGTGTTGGTGTTCATACCTTGCTGAGGCTGCTTGGTCGTGGGTATGCTCCCGGCCGCCTCCAGACGAAGCAGACTCTTCAGCCACAAGAGGACACAACGCTTGCAATCGCCATGCCGCCGCGGGGTCTCATCGTCATCTCCCCCTAGTGGTACCAGAGGAGCCAAATTCTCGTGGCCCGATTCGACACTAGCCACGGAAACCTTGAAGACGTCAGGGGGATCGGGCGGTTGTGGAACAATTGTTCCTTCGGCTTCATTATCGTCGCCTTCCCCACGTCCACCTTCTGGCCACTGATGGTGTACACTATGGTGCACGGGGTTACGTCGGCCTACAAAGACATGTCTGCCACGTGAGACATCCGAAAGGCAATGGAAACGAGAGATTATACATATATTATAGAGGGTCGGTGTGATAGGTACTGTGAGGGCGTCGAGCTCAGCCAAAGAGGAAGCACCGCTGAGCACGTCCGAGATGGAGGACGGGCTGCTACGAGCAGGTGCGGGAGCCGATGCAGGAGCAGGTGTGGGAGCCGGTGCAGGAGCAGGTGATGGTGCGGGAGCCAATGCAGGAGCAGGTGTGGGAGCCGGTGCAGGAGCAGGTGCTGGTGCGAGAGCCGGTGCAGGAGCAGGTGCTGGTGCAACGCTATTCGATCTGCTCCCCAAAAAGTTGGAAAGGGGAAAGTCGGTGCATCCTTATTTCGATTTTCCTTGGTCCAACTGACGACAGACGGAACCAAGAAACTATACGAAGCTGCAATCTCCTCTTTTACGGCAGCTACCGCTGCTTTGACACTCTCATCTGATTTCTTATCAACCGCAATCGCAACCTTCTTGTCGATGTTTTCTTCATTTAACCTCCGTCTTTGCTTTCTCTCCTTCGTGGTCTCATGGTAGTACTTCTTCCACGTGGCACCATCTCCGACGCCGTGCACGCGTCCATACGATGACCGAATGTCCATCGGGAGTCCTTTCAATATGTTCAAGGCCCGGTTGAATGGGGTGTCCCACTAGGGCCTCGCTAACGCCTTAGACGGCGAGTCGCTTTTGGCCGTAATCCTGTGCTGCTCTTTCTGCAAAAGGAACGTGGACCGTTTACAAATGTGACTAAAAGTGCAGTCGAATTGATTAGAAGCTAAAATGAAGGGGGAAATTAATAATTACTAGAGGTCTCACGAACTCCTTCGTGACCCCATTTGTATTGAAACCCTTGTTGACTCGGTTCCAATAGTATCGGGCCCTAATGATGTCACGCTCCTGCGAGACAGTGAACTCCGCCTAGGGGTCGGGGATGCCCAGACTTTTGCGTTCCACGTCCTCCTTGGCCCATGTGGACCTCTTCCCCGTGTAACCACGGCTTCCAAGGTGGTGGCACCCATGTTACTCTATTGAAGCCCCTTCATGTACTCCGACTTTTCTTTGGTAGCTTCGGCAACGCAAGTCGCCTTGAATATTTCAAAATGCTCTTCCATAATTGTTGGATTATCCTTTACAATCCCTGAGTAGGGTTCCTTTTTGTCGATGATATTTGTTTTCACCCTTACTTTCGAGGCATACAACGCGCCGCTAAACTTGCCCATGGCGCGTGTGTATATCTTCTTCATTGTCGGGTCTTTATGTGGAACAGTATAATTTTTTTCATCCTGGCCCGGGAACAAGAATACCTGGTGCAGCTTCGTTAGAAGGGAGTGCTCCATATCTGATATCTTCTTTAGTTTCTCATCGTTGATGGTGGCAGTTGTCCATAGGATGCAGCCTA
Source organism: Hordeum vulgare subsp. vulgare (assembly GCF_904849725.1). Taxonomy (NCBI): domain Eukaryota; kingdom Viridiplantae; phylum Streptophyta; class Magnoliopsida; order Poales; family Poaceae; genus Hordeum; species Hordeum vulgare. Next base: position 488,779,392 of record NC_058524.1, on the reverse strand, counting down.
TTTGATTTTCGCAGCACATGCGCGCTTCCGCAAGCAATTTTGGCTCAAAATTGTCGGAGTCCACCTCTATGACCACCATTCTAGTAGTGATGACCTTGTTCGGGCGTCGTATCCTCTTCGGTTTCGGTTCAATACCGGCTTTGCCAGTCTTGGTGTCGGTCTCGGTGCCGGTCTGGGTCTCAGCGCCGGTCTCGAAGTCAGTCTCGGATGTGACAGGTGGGCCCTGCAACGACCATTGCTTGTCCAGAAGGTTCAAAAAAGTGTTTGCCGCGTCGTAGACGTTGCAATCACCAGAACCCCGTCCTTCAGCATTGCTAGCCATGTGTCCTACGATTAAATCTAGTCAATTAATTCTAGACCTAGTAAAATGAATAATGATATAAAAAAGGCCTATGTTTTGCAGGAACGTTGACTCATCCCCGGCGCAGCAAATCCCGGGCACTCGATATGTCCTAGTTTGTAGCAGAAGTCATGCCAAAATTCACAAAAAAATTCGGCATGACCTTTGCTAAAAAGCGGACAAATCGAGCACCTGAAATTTCCCGGAACGAAAATGAATCAACATTCCAGCAAAACATAGGCCACTTAGCTTCATTCCCAAGAAACAACAAAAGGCCACTTGGCTACAATCGAACCACTTCAATGTTGCATATAACACGACCACTTAAGAGCATGTACATGAGCAACTACAACAGTTGATAAACATGAGCAAACACTATTGTGGAATTTGCATATAACATGACCACATCAAATTTGCATCTCCTAGTGTTTCACACTTAAAGAAAATCTACACAAATTGTCGGGGGGATAACCCCGGGGTAGGCTCATCAAGCCTGTTCCTTCATTTCCGGCCCAATGGACATGAAGGTATGGAGATTCCCAAGACCCAAGTCTTCTGACCGGCTAGGCATCACCTGCCAGCTGGAAGACGAGGCGGCCACCTTTCTGGCCGGCCAGGCAGCCCCTGCCAGCTAGAATGCAGGCGGCCTCCCCTTCAGAGCCGGCCTGGTCCCGCCAGTCAGACTGAGGAGGAGGCGACCACCCTCAAGCCGGCTGACCAAGCAGGCTAGCCGGCCGAGGATCACAAGTCACATCAGATCGTAGGTCAAGAAGAGACCTCATGATTAAAGGTAGCTACACGTCAGCAAAGTTACATGATCAGGGCGCCCGGCAGGTACGAGCGTCGGCGGCCACGCCGCTGACCTACCCCGGCTCTGATCCATCACCTAGCATAGTGTCGGACCGTCACACTCCCACTCCATTACTGCACTCGGCGTGGGGAACAGTGGAGGCGGTCGTACTGCCTGCCCATGAAGAATCTCGCGGGGTGACGCTTGATGCACAGCGCATGCTCAGCGTCAACCTTACGCGGGAGCCCCATTGGCCAGCCGGCGGGTCCCACAGGCAATCGAGACCATGCAGCCGGCGGGCCCCTCATCGACAAGACAAGACCCTTGTGGGCCCCTGGCCAGCCGGCGAAGCAGCCAGCCGGGTCCCATGCCTGTACCCTTTATCCATATTGTAGGCCGGCGGGTTCGTCTATAAAACCCCCCGGCCGCCCCCCATGCAGAGAGGCCGATCATTAACCAGTCATCCGACACTACACACTCACCAACCCACCGAGAGAGAGGTAGAGACGAGTCGGCTGGTCCCCTCTTCCTCCTCCCAACACAGCTCCAGGAGCGACATTGTACTCTGTTCCCATACATCAAAGACACCAGCAGGATTAGGGGTATTATCTCTACGGAGAGCCCTGAACCTGGGTACATCGTGCGTCCCATGCGTGTACCAACCTCGTTCCCAGCGCCCACCTTTGTCCCTTCGGTTCTCACCGACTTTAGCCTACCTATGGCATATGTTGTGAGTATTCACCAACACAAATCTCATGCTCTCTCAAACTCAATTCAAAAAGGTTCATAACTAGGGTTGGAACTAGTGTTCACCTGTGTTAATTCATTGGGTCTTCCTAAAGCAACAAAGGTTCTACACAAATCGAACCATTTTCACCTAGTGTTTGGTTTCCTGCCACACATGGTTAGAATCACCTTAGAGCTAGAGTGGTGAGATTACTTGGCAAAAATCACATATATAGCATGCTCTAATAAATGTAAGAAGATTTTCTCACAACAATAATAACAACAAAAAATAGATTGGAGCATTTTCTATTAATCCCATCAGCGTAAAAATAAGCAACCCCAATCAGTATAAAGATACAAAATAAGATAGATGCATGCAAGTTTCAAGCATCATTCATAAAGTCGCAAAATGATGTTTTCAAGAACAATGTCACAAAGTAATAGTTCTAGCCATATCACAAGTTCCAGCCAAGTTACATTAAAGTGTTTCACTACACATCAAAAGATCTACTTCCCAAAAGCAATGGTCATAGCACAAGTTCAACTCCCAAAAGCAGTGAGCAGACACATCACACACAACACACGATTATCATGTCCTAATTACCAAAAGTTGTCATCTTCTAAAGTTCACAAGTTTCCATCTTCTAAACATCACAAGTGAGAAATTTGCAAAGTTCACGGGTTGCTATCTTCTAAATGTCATCTTTCTCTAGCAATTGAGCACAATATTCACCTAGAGAGGAGGGGTGGGGTTTACCGAGAGGCAGGGGCGTTGTGGGTGGCTCAGGGGAGACGCTGGAGCGGAGGGTGGCTCCGGTGGTGGCGAGGCGGTGATGGCAAGGGAGGCAGGGGCGGTAAGGAGCGGACAGGGTGGATCCAGGGGCGCGCGGCTCCGGTGGCGGCGATGGCGCGCGGCTCCGCTGGCAGCAACGGAGGGACAGGTTGAGGGCGACGAGGGAGCAGGTGCGGCGAGGGAGAAGCTGGAGCAAGGGTGGCGAGGAAGAATGGGGAATTGGGGGAGGGACGCCGGCATGCGGGGGCAAGTCAAACTTAGCAGTAGCGCTCTTACACAGCAAGCGCTATAGCTACTTACTATAGCGCGTTATATAGAAACGCGATGCTGCTATAAAACTTAGTAGTAGCGCGGTTCTAAGAAGAACGCTACTACTATTACAAGCCTGGCAGCAACGGTTAGAATAGCCATAGTAGCAGCACGTTTTATTTGTTCGCCACGCGCTACTGTTATTTAGCAGTAGCGCTTTGTTTTAACATGCGCTACTGCTAATATTCTGTGTATAAGCTTTTTCCTAGTAGTGGGAGGGGAATTCTTCAGCCCATATATCCCTTGCCATGGCGACCAAATTCTCTATGTATGTGTTAATGTCACAATCATCTTCCCAACCCGATGAGCCGAAGTCAAAAGTCATGAACTTCAAGATTGTTATGGACATGCCAACGGGTTTTCCCACCAATATAATGAAGTCAAAGTTGTTCTAGACGAATGTAATGGTTTGGATCTCCCTCATATCCTCATCACCAAAGGTCGCTGACTTTGGTGCTATTTTGGCTTCCTCTCTACAATAGAAGATTCCAAAAGCATGATTACCATATTCTCACTTGGCCATGTCATTTACTAATTAGTTAGTTCTTCCGATCACCTTGACTTATTGGTGCATATGTAAGTGGGTGATAATGTCATGAGGGGTCTATCATCCCAAGATTCAGTGGGTGGTTGTCCCGGCATAATGGACATTGAGCGGATTATCATAGCACTCTTGGAAGAACCTGGAAAGGCACTAGTTAGGATCGTGGTTACCTTCCAATGATACATAAATCTCGCTTTTGTTCTATTTGATCAAGATACACTTTGTGATCATGAGAAAATATTAGTATTGGGCATCTAAACAAGGCAAGGAATGGCGAATTCCTCACACATGCTCTAAAGCCCTTCAATATTTACACTCAGTCTTGAGAATATAACACTCCTAAAGGAGTTGGAAATGGTAATTCATAATAACTCATGCCATTGCTCGGTCTAGTTAGACCGACAACATATTAACTAACACAAATCAATTCATGTACTTAATCCGATGGATCCTCATAATATTAGTCAACCTAACGCCGCAATGACTTGATCAAATGCCATTGGATCACTAACTACGCAAAGTATACTCATGCAATTCGATTATGTAGAATACAACCAAAGTTCCCCATGAATAAGATCCAGAATGCACGGGCAGATCTCAGCATAGATCGTGTTCATGGATTTTATTGCACGGGACAATCCTTGCAATTGACATACTCACTAACTGGAGTTTGGCCACACAACACAACTTTGTCCGATTTTCTTGTAGTAGTTCAATGACCACTCACCTTTGTTTGGGTTTCCTTTTCGCTCACGTGATATGGGACTAGTTGTGTATACGGTTTAGGAAGCATCATACAATCCATGTTTGCCTATGTTTCAATATGTCGATGAGTAGTGGTACATTACCTTTCAATCTTCTCAAAACAACATTAGGTTCATCCGCCACTCTATCAAGTTGGTGTGTGCCCTCTAGATTGTTGGAATAATGAAATCAATGTATATTTAATAGGACAAGTCTAACAATAGAAGAATACAAAACAAAGAGACCGTGAGGATCGGAGATTAGAGAAACTCTAGCCGATCCCCTAAAGTTAACTCACTAAACCCCAATTATTCTAGGGCTCCCGCAAAAATGCAGGTATTGGGAGGCTTTGTTTTGGCACGCCCCCAATAATCTTAACTCCCATCAATTTTTCTCTACCTATTTCTCACCTATTGTCCATATAAAGACCTTTTGAACTACATTTTCACATCATATTGATCCAACCTTGATGTTTCAACCGCACATAGTTCAGTAACATTTCGAAGAAAATAGTCCAAAAATAAACATGATGCGATTGAATAAACTAGTGCCCATGAAGTTGCTAAGTGTGCTCCAAAGGTCAACTCAAAGTTTCTCATGCATCTGGCTATCTTCGATCTTTTGATGCACTTCAAGAAATAGGGTTTTGTCTACATGTTACTCAATCGTCACATTTGTTCACATGTAACCATACTCAAAGTTGTCTTGGACTATCTCATTTTATATTATCATGTAATGCACGATCACATATGTTACCATGGTCATACATATTTTCTTTTGGTCCAAAAATCTAGCAGGCCCACGGAGGATCACCCTAAAAGCTCTCTCAACCTCCTTTCTGAGAGCTTTTTGAGCCTTGGCAAAGTTAACTCTCTTGTTTTGTTGAGGGCATGCAAATTGTTTCGACAAATGTAAACAATGAAAGATAGATGCCATCTGCAAGGTAACACATATCATGCTGCTATCTAACCATTGACTACAAAGTTGCAATGTAGAGCATTTCAAATAGAAAGCCTTGCAAATAGTAGAGAAGTTTGGAGGACATTGAGTTTACTATGAGAGCCAAGAACCGCAAAATAGGAAGCCAAATCCATTGATCATGTGATGCAACAATTTAAAGTATGACTGTTGGATCATACCAATGCCAAGTGAATTTCTCATGTCATGCGGTCGGACAATTCTTTTATCTTCAGTACATGCAATTGATGCACCGATTCCCGTCAGCCTTACAATGCCATCTGCATTACTGGGTGCTCTGAAACACTTGCCTCCGAAGACCAAAATCACAACCTTTGAAAAAATCCTTCATACTCTTGATGATGACACCTTCCCCGGTGCAAAGGTACTCATTTGTAGTGTCAACTGGGTATGCAATTGCACATATTGACTGACACTATCTCCACAAGCACGGCAGCCAAGATTGTCTGCATGCATTAGTCTCCTACTTGAATCCTGATGGTGTCTTCCACATCATTTTCAATGTGCAAGAAGAGCTTCTAAGATTATTATTTTTCAAAAGAAGGATGACCCCCAGCCTCTGTATCTAGACGATGCATGTAGCCGGGCAATGCATGAGTCATTTTATTAATTATTTACAAAGACTTTACAAACTAATAGATTAGATAGTGTAAAGCCATTGTCTTGACAACATCTATCACCACTTCTATCCAATTAATGAAGGACTGTCGATTGTCCGAGCCGAATACCAAACAGACACCATACCAAAGCCTAATATTTAAACCAGAGGCCCCAACCAAGTCGCATTGTTGAGGCACACACTTGTCCGACGCACTCTCAGAGGCTGCCAACACCATCTTCCGCCGATCCATCTCCATAGCAAGCACTGATGCATCGACCTTGCTAGGCATGTCCTCAACGCCACCTTCCGTCTATATGGATATATACTCCATGCTATGATATGTGAAACATACTGTAACCATTTCGGTAGGGAACATACGGTATATCATAGAATGAGTCGTGAATTATATATGTAGAGTAACTGTACGAAGTGAATGTGCATGTGCTAACTCTTATTTACCCCAACAATTACGTGGCCTCTACAATCTAATTAATGTAGATTGTTGAGGAACCGGGTGTCGGCGCAGCAGGCACGGGAGAGGAAGAAGGCGTACATGGGCGAGCTGGAGGTGAAGGTGAAGGACTTGGAGACGAGAAACTCTGAGCTCGAGGAGAGGCTCTCCACGCTGCAGAACGAGAATCAGATGCTTAGACAGGTACGTTAACCAAAAACCATATTCTCTCCATTCTTAAATATATTTTTTTCTACAGATTTTACTACGGACTATATACAGATGTACATAAACATATTTTAGAATGTAAGTTCATTCATTTTGTTCCGTACATAATTCGTACTTCCTCCATCACAGTTTATAAGGCATGCACGTGTACCTAGATCGTCAATTTAATTTATATAAAATATATTATTTAACATAAAAATTATATCATTAGAAAATAGAACATCTAAAGTTTCTAATGATGTATTTTTTTATAATATATGCATTTTATTAAGTTGGTCAAATTGACGACCTAGATACACGTGCCGGACTTATAAACTAAAACGAAGGGAGTAGTTGAATTTTTAAAAAGACAAATATTTAGGAATGGAGGGAGTAGTACATACATGAGACTAGTTGACATACGCCACCTCCGGAATACTATATCTGTTGGTTAATGCGATCTTGTAGAGCTATATAGCTTGTTAAGCTGGATATGCCTTCATAATCTCCCGTTTGCAGATACTGAAAAACACCACCGGTAACAAGAGAGGACCGGGTAGCGGCGCCGACGGGGACAGCTAGAGCCTATAGTACCACCGTGTGACGTCTGGAGTTATCTGCTACGCTACTTCATTGTGAAAAATGTAATAACGAAGTCTCAAGAAATTGCTTAGTCTCAAGAACTGAGGGGAGCCGGCACCACATAATGTACAGTGAAGGACCGGTCCTGACGTATGTATTCACGTCAGACTTGTCTATGTATTGATGAAGGTTGAGTATAATATGTATGATGTATGTAAACTGCTTACCATATGCTCTAGCAGGGGTGTGAATTGTTCAGACTGCAAATGCAGCCGATTTAAGCTTCTTGTACCATCAGCCCACGTAGTAGCCATGAATCGTTGACACGGGCACAAAAACCAATAGCAAAACATGGTCCTATGGCCGTACGGTTTTGAGTTGACCGAGATTTGCTAGATTTGAAAAGGCTTATTGGAATTAGCAGGTAGCGATTTTAAAATGTAGGCGTACGATCCTGATCTGCCGGCCAAAAAACAAACGGCAAAAAAGGTGCAAATATAGGAGTTGACATGTGCAACTTGATGTAATTCTACAAATATTGATAGCGAAAATTTCAATAATTTCTAGAGAAATTTTATAAAATTATTCAGTACTAACAAAAAAGCGAACTGCCATCAATTCAACTTGCACAAACTAAAAAAGTGTGAATTTAATGTTTGAAAATACGAAAATAAATATAAATTTTAAAAAAGGATGCCTAAATAAATAAATAAGTGAACCAACGTGGTTGGATGTTCAGGAGCACACTAGTATCCTCACAAAGGTTAAAGTCTAGACTTGACAGTAGTGCTCGCATTTACATGGATTTATTTTAAATTTATTTCAGACCTTTTGACGATGTACGTTCAGTGGGAGAGAACGTTCCCGTCGACTATGACGACGTCTGTCTGTGGCGGCTTCGTCAATCCTAAGAGTATGTGTATATTTAGTCTTTTCGAGGTGCGCACAGAAGTAGGATGTATGTGTACGTTTATAGCGATAAATATATGTGCATATATACAAGCGTCCGTGTCTTTACTACATTCAATAGATAAATAATACATAATGATTACTAAAAAATGTTACATATCTTCCGAAAATATGATATAATAAAGAGTTGCATGTCTGCTAATTCAGGTTGCACAAGAATATGCATAACTTTATTCAATTGAAATTTGGGACTGGACATAAACTTTAAGTATTAAATAATAACCAAAATATTAAATAAGTCAATTGAAATTAATGGAGAACAGTTTAACATACTTATAGTAGGAAAGTTTTAATTAAAAATGTTAAACTAAGACGGTCAAATTAAAAATGTTCTACTAGTATTTGCTCAATTGAAAAGTGTACAACTTCAGTTTTCCTATATGCACATCTATTGAAATTGTGTTTGGCTCTCAAGTTGTACAAGCCTGGTTTTTTGAAAATCAGAAAAATAAAATGTTTCAAAATTTTCTAAAAAAATACACACATAACTACAACTGTGTATTACATGTTTGTATAGCTTCATGGCGAAATACGTTTTTATACCAGCTGCGCAAAAATAACAAAATCATGCATTTTACTATGCACTATAAAAGTTATTGGCATTGTTTTTCTTATTATAGCTCACATAAAAATATATTTCATACTGAAATTTACACAACTGCAGTATAATATCTAGGTACTTTGTTATTTATTCTGAAAGAAAAATAACATAAAAGCTCAACTTTAAATTATTATCATTTTTAATATTTCAGTCTCTAGGGAGCCCGATAGCCAAAAATCTCTCTCCAAATATAAGCTTTTAAAAAACAAACCAATAACCAAAAACTAATTAACTCATCTGTACACTAACAAAAATGAATGTGCTATCAAAAAAATGTGGGAATTTTTTTCGAGTAAAAATGTGGGAGTTTCTTGCGAGTAAAAATGTGGCTAATTGTTGGATATATGTTCAACCAAATTTTACATACAGTAGCATGACCCTCCCACACCGCGTCTCCTCGTCCTCGTCGCAATGCAAGCTGCGCGAGTGGCCAGTCGCATGGCGCTGACACACCGGCCATCCCATTCTAAAATCATGTATAGCAAACCCCGTATAATGCCCTGATCCATAAAATAACTATCAAAATACGGATTAGCATGTAAAAAGTTGTCTGATCAGACTCTGCAAACGCGTCGGATCCGTAAATATTTTTACGGGACGCTGCAAAATTCTCAACCTAACCCGCGAATACGGAGATTCTCCCTCTTGCCCCGTCGGTGCCCTGTATATAGCGGGAGCGGTTGGTGGGTGGTACAGTTCAGCCCGTGCTTTTCCCCCATCCACAGCCGCCGGGCTGCCGCCTACGATTTCAGCCATACCAGCTGCTGGGATCACGCCAGCGGGCCGCCACACGCCTGGGATTGACCTCTACCTTCCTGCTGCCTCGGCCGATCGAGAAGTTGCAGATCGGCTGTTGTTTGTCGTGCCTGGCGGATCTGGCATTTTCGACCACCAACGGTTACGCCAAGCCATGGATTGGTCGGGGGCACCCCGCACAGCCCCGGCAAAGCACCAAAGCCGCATGCAGGTACTCGTTCGTCCTCTAGTCGTCGTCGTCGGTTTGTCGACAAGGACTTAGACGGCCGTCGCCCAGGCTCGATGCTCGTGCAGCGGCTCGCCGGCTCACAGATGCCGCTCATATAGTGCGAAGACTGCACACAGACAGTGCTGCAGCTAACATCTAGCACGCGACAACACCTCGGATGGGTATTCTTCAAATGCAATAACGACATGATATGTTCTTGTTTTCATTCGGCTTTGTCAACTTATTTGGTTCAATTTCGATAGCTTATTGGCATCTTCATGTGTATAGGAAGGTGGATGCTCGTTTTGGTATTGGGAAGAAGAATACATCGATTTATTGATAGGAATAAACTTAATAGATGTCCGTTCACTCCTTACTATAATTGAGGCTAATGATGCGGCTGCATGTGCAATTAGAAAAGAAATTGGTGGAGAAGCAACATCTAATTCTTTAGAATCAAAATCGAAGAATGAAGAATGTAAGATCAAGAATCCGCACATCAACAATGAATGCATGGAAAAGATGTTGGTCCAACTAGTGGGAGCAGTTATGAAAGTTGGATATGTTCTAAAATGCCAAATTGTGATTCTTGTTTTCTTTGATCTTGCTAGTTTAGCAAAGATTTGATGAATTATGATGTATCCAATGCTTTTGATTAAAATAAAGAAGCAAAAAAGTGTGTTTTCATGTTTGAAATTGAAATGCAAATTACTGATTTACAGGTCGGCGACGAACGACGTCCAAGCCCGCGCACACCCGTAAAACCGTTTTTGTGTAAACTGTAAACTTATTTTACGGATGAGTCAATTACACCACTGGTGTTACAACTTGACGCACAATACCAGTTTAGTACTAGAACTTATGACGTACATTAAGCTGGTGTTATAATTTATTTCTAGATGCATAGACGGTGCAAATCATATTTCTATACTAACATAGTGTTGATTAGGCGTGCCACCACTGCATGGAGCGACTAGACTGCGTGTGCCTGCTATTTTGCGGAAAAAATCATGTAATTTTTGTTATCATGGAAAAGCTTCTACCTGCCACCGATATTTTTCTCACAGACGGAAGCGTGTGAGGTTTATTTATTAACTACCCATAGTACCCTCCAAAAAAATGTATCCCAGAGACATTCCATCGCCTGACTGCCGGATTTAGGAGGCCAGGGCAAACCAAAAGACACAACAGTGTTCGTTGAGACTAAGGCCTTCATAAGTCCTAGGACTTTTTTAGGCCCAATCCTACCTGTTTGGTTTCTAAAACTTAACATGGACTAAAAGACCATGTTACAACTATAAGTCCCTATAAGACTTTTCTTGAAAGTCTTATTTCATAAGTCTCAAATGCTAACTTTAAGTCCTTATAAGTCCCTTCTGTTTGGTTTTAAACGGGACTTAAAGGGACTTATAAGTTCTAAGTTCCTAATAAGTCCCTGTAACCAAACACCCCCTAAATGATACGTAGATTATACAAGAAGTGTTCTGTGCAATTAACTTTTTTCTAGGGACCTTGAGATTAACTATTTTTAGGGGACCTTGTGATTAACAGATACGTAGGATTATACAAGGAGTCCCAGCAGTCCATTTCGTACTGTTATTTTTGGAAATGGAAAAAAATACATGTAAATTGTAACCGTGTGTCATACATAAAATGAAATCCAAAATGACAATGTATATTTGTATATACTACATAAATTTTCTATTGTAATCAAGAACATTTTAAACTTATATTCACATTTTTTAAATAAAATATTCAATTATTTAATTATTGTTCATTAAATAGGCCAATTATTACGTGATTTTTTGTAATTTATAAATTAATTATATGAACGAATACTTGAATATTTTTATTATGTAATATTATTCTATATTATTATTATTTATAATATAAAAATATAATTAACATATACTCCCTCCGTCTTAAATTTTTTTGTCTTAGGTTTGTTTAGAATTGAATGTATCTAAATACTAAATCATGACTAGGTGCATTCATATCTAGACAAATCTAAGACAAGAATTTTAGAACAGAGGGAGTATGTCATAAATTCCTAAAAAAAAAGTAACGCTGCTGGGTGGTGTGGTGGCCACTTACACATGATCATTACATGTCGCTGCTTCTAATCCCAGCCAACTGGTAATACATTATATGAATGTTTGTTTCAGCATAATCCAAACATTCGGAAATCACAAATATCATTTGTTAAAACTGTAAATGTTTGAAACTTATTTAAGGATTTATGAAAATATATAGTAAAATGAATAACTTTATTAAAGGATGAATACTTTTATATATTACATTAATATTTTGTTAAAACTGTGAATAATTTTAAACTTGTATAAGCATTGCACGTACCAAGTACCAATTCTTCAATTATTTGTGGATTTCACGAGGAAAATAATTCTGAGTTGTTTTTTGCAAAATAGAAGGTCACAGGTCCCCTTTGTCGTCAATTTGCTGATAGCAGGCTCCATGCCATGTTGTCATGCCTAATCAGCGCGATGTTCGTATAAAAATTAATTTGCACCGTATATGCGCGCCAAAGCTAAGTTATGACACCAATTCAATGTATGTCACTACTTTTAACACTAAACTGACTTTCTACGCCAAGTTGCAACACCAGTGGCGTAATTGACTCATAAAAAAACTGATTTGCACTGTGTATGAGTGCCAAAGACAAGTTATGACACCAATTCAATATATGTCACTAGTTTTAGCACTAAACCGACTTTCTGCGTCAAGTTGCAACACCAGTGGTGTAATTGACTCTTTACGGATCGACATTATACAGGGTCTGCTAGACATGTTCTAAGGTTAGAACATCATTTTGAGCATGCAAGCTAGAAATCTCATTAAGAAATCAATGTGCTTCTTCTTCTTTGCGGAAAAAAAATCGGTATTGTTTGTAGCGTAATTCTACACCTACGGTAAAAAAAATACGGAGTAGATTTACCACAGTGAAAATTGGCGAACCAAAAGTGAAAGTCAGGAAAATATTACTGTCGGTAAGCATTTTGGATTGATATTGTATATGTCTCTACTATTAAAGCAGGATCGAACGTCGTGATGGTTCAACCTCGCTCATGGTTCGACCACTTCCCAGCCCATCGATACTTCCTCCCACGTCCTCACGCAAGTTAGATCTCTCCCCCTCTCTTCTCCAGACGTCCCTCTTCTCCACCCCGCATCCCCTTCCTCACGCACGCAGACGGCTTACCTCTCCCCCGCCACGACCTCGCAGTCGCCGCCATCGCGCACCTTCCTAACCAGGAACCCACGACCGCCACCATTCGAATCGCCGCGAGATGATGGCCTCCCGGCGGGCCAGCGGCAGCAACACCATCAGCAGTTGCGCGCTCTGTGAGGGATCCAACCTCCCCTCCTGCTGCGTCGCGTGCGTCAACACGAGGTACACCCCTTCTTCGCCCCGTCGCTCGTCCGTCCCCGATTCGATGGAAGCTCGCCCTCTCCCCGGCCTGACACTTGCCCACCCCTCGCCTCCGCGTCGGAATTTATTTTGGTTCTGCGCAGGCTGTTCGAGTACTACGCAACGCTGCGCCTGAGGAGGAACCTCCGCGACACCCTCCAGTTCCACATTGTAGCGCCTCGAGGCCAAGGTTGGTCCGTCGCTCTTGCTGTGCCCGTCCTCACCCCGCCGTCAATGAGAAGGCTAGGACTTGGGCGAAAGCCTGTTTCGAGAGGGTGTAGTTGTCGTTGTCGTGGAAACCTAGGACGATATGTTTCTACATCGATGGTTAGGACACCCCAGCCGCCAGAGCCCTTCGCCATTGCCGAGGTCCGAGAGGAGCCGCCGCCGCCGAGGTCTGAGAGGAGCTGCCTCCGTCTTCCCCACCCAGAGCACCGCCCTCTCCCCTGCCAACGCTGTTGTCCACTCACCTTTTTTCCTTAAAGCAGGGAGGCCCCGGATCGAGTCTAGCAACTCAGCGGGGCGGTAGCCAGATCCGCCACGGCCAAATCTCGTTTAGATAGGCCGCGCCTGGAGAGATTGATTGAGGGGGTGGGCACCTTCTGCGTCTTCTCTCTCGGGGCGCTGCTCCGACCCAACCCGATCCCGGGACACCCATGGATTCTTGTGTCATTCATTCTCATTGCAGCTCTAATGTGGGGATTACGAGTTGTGCTAATTTCATTTGCTAGAGACCAACTTCTGGTTTTGTTATTGGCAAATTTGTGCCTTCGAGATTGCTGCTCGCGTTTGTGTTCTCGAGCTGAAAATTCAGTTTATTATCCTGTTTGGTCTGCTGAATATAAACCATGATTGTTTGCATCTCAACTGCAGACCAACAACCCATTCCGTCCTACTATTCGTTTCCTGCGAACAAGGGACCGAGCGGTTGCATCTTGATGGCTGGTGGGCGCTCCATTTCAGTAGTTTATACTTCAGTCCGGAAGAATGGTTTAGGATCTCAAGGCATGCTTTTGTGTTAGGTGAGATGTGAATTGATTTTGACCAATATGAAATTCATTCAAATTTTGTTGCTGATGTATCTGCATTTAATTTTATGTGGACAAAAGCGTTGTAGTTGAGAAGCCAGAGAAGAATATATCACTTTGGTACATATTCGAGCTACGGTTTTTCATTCTCCTTCCAATACATTTATCATGGGGTCATTTGCCCATAAAAGACATACATGATATATTAATTCTACCCATAAATTTCAAGTCCTGGACATGTATATTACACATCTCTTGCAGGATATATTAATATTAGCCTATGTGTTTGCTGCATTGCATTCATCTTTTTTTTAACAAGGCAGGGCACCCAAAGGTTCCAATTTCATGCAGCTCCAAAGCAAAGTACAACAGATATAACAGAGGCCCGAAGAGGAGAGTAGAGAGGAAAGCATGACCACTACCTAAGAGCTGAAGAGAGGATACAAGAAGGAGGTTGATCAAAAGATCAGTCCGATGATCTACAGATCCAGAAAAACTGAAAGAGGACCAGCATACGGAGACTGTTTAAATGTAAGCTAATGTAGGAGCCAGCACTATCAGAAAGTTTAAGAGAACACACAAGCTGGAGCTGCATCAGCCGAAGACCACAACTGCTAACTTCCTCCAAAGATACTATAGCCAAGACACCTGAAACATTTACCTCATCTAAAAAACAAAGTGAACTCAGGGCAAGCATGTAAGGGCTTCCACCAAATGCAGATTTTTCCTCCAAAAACAGCAGCAATGGATGAGAAGGACTGAAGGATGATATTTGTAAGCTTGGTTCAGGCTGCGCCGCTTCTATCTATTTAATACACGGTATTTGTAAGCTTGGATCGGGTTGTTTCTGACAACAACTGACAATCTGTCCCCATGTCATTCCTCTTATATGTACATAAGAATTGTGTGCACAGATCAGAGTGTGTGTATGGGGTCATTTCCATATGTTTTGTGTTGCCTTTATTATTTTATCGATGTAAAACGCTTGACAAATTGTCCTTTCAGGTTGTTTGTGACTCATACGTGCACGTTGTTTGATTAACAATTACTCATTGTGATGATGGAGTTGGGCACCTGGGCATGAAAAATTACCGTTCACAAAAAGGTTCTGGATGTATTAAGCCCAGGAAGGTTTTGCTTTAGTAAGTCGGGTGATATCTTGTATTTTTTTTGTAAATTTGTCCAGTTATTTTTTCGCCTTTCTGTTACACATGATTCTGACAGTTATTTGTTTGAAATCTGTAGATACAAAAGCGCATCAAATTTGACTGCACAGTCAATCATAGTCGCATATTACAAAGTAGTAGAACTTAGGCTTATAGACAATGGTGAAAGCAAAACATTCTATATCCAGGACAGGAAATAGTATTTAGAGGGGTCAAAGAAGAAAACGAAATTAGGGTGTGATTATTAGATGGTGGTGCTACAAGGGGCGGTAATCTCAAGAAAAATTTACGGGTAAATAACTACTCGCTCTGTTATTATATATGCTGTATTTACATCTTATATCGTGGGACTGAGGGAGTACCTCAAAGAAGACATAAATGTTTTGATGTAGAAAATCTGTAGGCTGACTATGCTTTGATGCATAGTTTGCAGTTTTCACTTAGGTAAAATATAAGTTCTTAGCATATTCAACAGTACTTCTATTGAACAATGCTCAATTGATATTAGGCTAAAACTTCGAGAGTACCTGAGGGGCCAAGGAAAGTGTTGTTTATAATCTTAACATGAGTCATCTTTACCATCTTTACTATCGAGAATGCTACAAGATCAAAATTAAGAAGAGTGTCAAAGTGGATCGTACACACCAAAAGTACTCGTGCAGAAAATCATCAGCAGGTACAAATTTGCCAAGGCATTGTGATTTTAGTTTGATTGGGATAGGTAGCAATCTACATATTTAATTCTTTCTTTTTTCCCTTACATTCCGTTTAAAGGTTCAAACAATGGATTTTCATTAAAATGAGCTTGTTAATAAGATGGTAATCAAAATCCTTTAGATGTCATTCCCGTGTCTTCACTTCCATCTTATATCATAATTTCACATGTTACATTGATGTTAATAGACGAACGACACAATCAAGGCTTTCATGTTTTTCACTCAATAAGTTCTCTGTTGATAGAAGTAGATCATAATTATTTAACTTGTCTTCTTGGATAAGTTGTAACATTAACATTTTCTTTTAAAAATCTATACTATGTAACGGATAAAACTCCTATATTGACTACAGGTGATGTCGAAGAATTGGAAAGAAAGAATAAAAAATGATTCGGCAGACTTCTTGTCCATCTCAGAACTACTACCTCAGAGCAAACCATGTAATTTGAATATTTATGCATCTATTGGCAAAATTGTCTTAATGGGTTCTCTTAGACCTGAATTGAAGGGGCACTTGTCAGTCATTGAGAAACATTCCTTGAATGGACATAATGATATCGTCAGAGATTTTATTACTACTGGATGCAAGTTATGTGGTTTACCTCTATACGAAAAGTATGCAAATGCATGTCATCTTATCAACATTTCATCAGTTAATCTATATTGCTCTGCTTGTCATGATTTATAGAACTCTCTATTCAGGAATCTTCATGGAGATAGTACTTATCCAATCGATTGCCTTGATAATCCAAAGTATCTCCATGTTGTTGGACAGATATATAAACCATTCATGGTAAGAGATCTAGCAGCCAACCTCAAACAATTTCTTTGTTGGAAATAGATTAGTAAAACCATATCTTCACGATCTGCAGATCTATGTGCAAGACCAAACTGGACAAGTTCCTGTGCTTGTGAAGAATAAAGTTGCCGAGATTCTGTTTTCAAATATCAACGCAGATGATGTGTCTGAATGCTACAAGAGCCGCCATTGCATGCTGGTAGATACTTGTGACTCTGGCCAGTCAAGCACTTGTGGGATGCTAGATGGCAGTGGCAAGACAGGCATTGCTAAAAGGAAAAGAACCAAACATAAGCTTGATTTTCATCTTATCTGGCTCATTGTTATGAAATGCCTGCTGAACCAAGGCAAGAACAGTCCATTCTGCTTCCAGATTTCAGTCAACCCCGGGAGAAATGTTGAGGATGGACGATTTGAACTGATTTCGTTGACAATGCCAATACCATGAGATGGGAATTCTTCTTTTACCACCTATCTCAAACCAAACTAATGGTTATTATGTGCCTCTGCAAAAGGAATTGAAGGTCTGTTTTTCACAGGTGATTGCTGAGTACACGAGAGGTGCTTTGGTGTTCCCATGGTTTGTACAGCGACATGGTTAGGACGACAGAAATATTAGACCATTAATCTTCAGTTTTAGCAGGATCAACTTAGCAGAAGCAAAGACCTAGCACATTTATGACCAATCCTCTGTAACACTCTGCTCCTTACTTTTAAAGAGTCCATATTCAACTGGGTCTCCAATTAAAATTGCATCACCCTATTTTGATCACGTTAACAATTTCTTAAATCTTTCTCATCCAATTCTTTTATACTATCCAATTCTTTTATACTATCCAATATCAGCGCACGGGCATGCTGGACCCCTTGCCCATGTTACATTGATGTTACATTGATGTTAATAGACGAACGACACAATCAAGGCTTTCATGTTTTTCACTCCATAAGTTCTCTCTTGATATAAGTAGATCATAATTATTTAACTTGTCTTCTTGGATAAGTTATAACATTAACATTTTCTTTTAAAAATCTATACTATGTAACGGATAAAACTCCTATATTGACTACAGGTGATGTCGAAGAATTGGAAAGAAAGAATAAAAAATGATTCGGCAGACTTCTTGTCCATCTCAGAACTACTACCTCAGAGCAAACCATGTAATTTGAATATTTATGCATCTATTGGCAAAATTGTCTTAATGGGTTCTCTTAGACCTGAATTGAAGGGGCACTTGTCAGTCATTGAGAAACATTCCTTGAATGAACATAATGATATCGTGAGAGATTTTATTACTACTGGATGCAAGTTATGTGGTTTACCTCTATACCAAAAGTATGCAAATGCATGTCATCTTGTCAATAGATGCAGTGAATATACCCATGCCTCTGCTGCCGCACGTGCCAGTTGCCGCACCGCCGGACCCACGCGAGCACGACGCCCTCGCGCGACCAGGCCGTCCCGCACCAGCCCAAGATCTGAGCGGAGGATACAAGAAGCCCGCCGCCACCCGGCGGCATGTGCCCACATCGGCGGGGAAGGGGGGCCGGAGGAAGGGGGAGGAAGCCGACATCTAGGGTTCGCCCTCTCGGTCGCCCGCGGGGCTACACGAGAGGAGAGTGGGGGGAGGGGGTCGGGGCATCAATATAGTATATGAAACCATTGATCAAAAAAAATTCCACATAAATATAAGTTGAGAGTGGATGAGACAAAATCACACCATGGAAGACCCATCAAATAAACGTACTATAAATAAAAATAAAACATACTATCATCTCTTTCACGTCACGGAAGAGATGATAGTATGTTTTATTTTTATTTATAATAATGGGAGAAACCTTCCACCAAACAACTCCCTCTCTTTTCAATGCAATGAAACGCAAAATCTCCTACGTTTTCTTGAAAAAATAAACATTCGTCAGTTTTAAAATATAAGGGGTACTTTTTTTGAAAAGTCAAATTTCTATAACTCTGTCCAAATTCAGAGCAAAAAATATCAACATCCACAATATTAAATAAAAATGAATGGAAAATAAATTTATGACGAATCTAAGCATAATAATTTAATATTATGAATTTTGATATATTTCTCTAGCCAGCGTGTCCGTATCAATCCGGTCCGGGAGACCTAGGTTTGACCCAAGGTACTCCCGTTTTTTCTAGCCATTTCTGAAACCTCAAATATTTTACAGATTAAAGTATTTTTAAAAATATTCATATCTTTCAAACCTCAATTTCAAATTTAACATGTTAATTTTTTCACAAAGACCATCTCGCAAAATTATCGCTTAATTGTCACCTTCACCCATTGTTAAATATCATCTATAAGTGATAAAAAATATTCATGATTTTAAATATGTTCATGATTTTTAGAAAATGTTATGATTTCTAAATTGTTTATGATTTCATGAAATTAAGAGTGATAGTGTATCTCACTGATGCAGTAAAATATGGTCATCTCCATTAAAAATTAGGAAAAAATAATCCGTTGCAAGTTAAGATTACATCCTACTTCATTATCGATCCACGTGTTTGCTTAAGCGTCAGTTGATAGTTTACTGGGACGAGCAGGTAGCGATTGACTGCTTCATCCTCCATAGACAGACACTTGTCCGTTGTTGCCACAAACATCGATCCGATCCGCGCGATGCTGTTGTTTCTTTCGCCGAGACCGCCTCGCGATCACCGTGTGTATCACGTACAGCATCTTGTCGCTGCTACCAAGCCCCAGCCGGATACGTGGAACGGAATGCCGCAGCACTGGACTCGTCGACGGCGACAAAAGGAATCCACTGAAACTATGCTACTCGATCGGGTTACACTTGGGCTAGTACAAATACACACATAGACTGTGTTTGTCAGCGTGAGACGATTTCGCGCGCGACGGAGCTAGCTAGGTCACCTGGTTCCCTCTGAGATGGACGAGTGGAGCCTCCACGAGGCGCCTCCAAACAGCCCGGCGCATGGCCTCCGTGCGAGTGCAGCCCGCGGCGGCGATGACCGGCCGTCACCGGAGCCGCTCAGCACCAAGGTGCCCGTCCCGTCCGCGCAGCTCAACCTGTACCGCGCGTCCGTCGCGCTCCGCGGCGTCCTCCTGGCGCTCTTCCTCCGGTACCGCGTCACCCACCCGGTGCCCGACGCCTACGGGCTGTGGCTCACGGCCGTCGCCTGCGAGTCCTGGCTCGCGCTCTCGTGGCTCGCGGCGCAGCTGCCCAAGCTCTCCCCTACCAACCGCGCCACGCACCTCCACAGGCTCGACAAGGACGACTGCTCCGGCGGCGGCCAGCGGCGGATGGCGGGCGTGGACGTGTTCGTGAGCGCGGCCGACGCGGCGAGGGAGCCGCCCCTGGCGACGGCCAACACTGTGCTGTCCGTGCTCGCGGCCGACTACCCCGCGGGCAGGCTCGCCTGCTACGTCTCCGACGACGGCGCCGACATGCTGCTCTTCGAGGCGCTCTTCGAGACGGCGCGGCTCGCGCGGAGGTGGGTCCCCTTCTGCCGCCGCCACGGGGTCGAGCCGAGGGCGCCCGAGCCCTACTTCGCGCGGAACGTGGACTACCTGAGGGACAAGGTCGCGCCCTCGTTCGTCAAGGAGCGCCGCGCCATGAAGGTATACATGAGCATAACCATATCGTGTAACGTATTGATCGATCGGAGGTGTGAAGCGTAGTGCGTGGCTGATCGATCGTGAGTACGTGCATGCATGCAGAGGGAGTACGAGGAGTTCAAGGTGAGGATGAACTACCTCGCTGCCAAGACGAGCAAGGTGCCGGAGGAAGGATGGCTCATGTCCGACGGCACGCCGTGGCCCGGCAACAACTCGAGAGACCACCCCGCCATGATACAGGTCCTGTCGCACAACCTCGTACATTACGTGTCTCGAATTATCCAACGACATTTTCGGTTCATTCTTAGTACATTAATATTTACGTTTTGAGCTGATCGTCCGACAGGTACTCCTGGGGCACTCCGCCGATGACCGCGACGCCGACGGTGTCGAGCTCCCTCGGCTCTTCTACGTGTCGCGGGAGAAGAAGCCGGGTTTTCAGCACCACAAGAAAGCCGGCGCGATGAACTCATTGGTCCGTACGGCCGTACTACAGTTTTCTAGTGAGTTGCAGTGCTTCTCTGACCTGGTTTTTGCTGACAGCTCCGGGTGTCCGCCGTGCTGACAAATGGCGCCTACGTGCTTAATCTGGACTATGACCACTACGTCAACAACAGCGGAGCCCTGAGGGAGGCGATGTGCTTCCTCATGGACCCGGAGGCTGGGAACCGGACATGCTTCGTCCAGTTCCCTCTGCGGCCCGCCGCCTCAGCAGCCGACGACGAGGGAGATCGATGGGGGAGCCGCGAGCGCGACTCCGTCTTCTTCGATGTAAAGAATCGAGTTCACTTGCTCACCGCCTGTGCCATTGATTCGGTTCATTGCTCCATCGATCACGCTAACATTCGGTTCATCAGATCGACATGAAATGCTTGGACGGCATTCAGGGCCCGGTTTACGTCGGCTCCGGGTGCTGCTTCAACCGGAAGGCGCTGTACGGGTTCGAGCCGGCGGTGGCTGACGACGCCGACGACCTGCAGACCGGCCGTCGGAGCTGGTGCTGTTTCGGGGGCAGGGAGAGGCGAAAGCTGAGGCTGAGGAGGAACAGGTCCGTCGTGCCCTTGCTCGACTCTGCAGACGACGATGAGGAAACGGTGGGAGCGAGGAGACGGAGGCTGCGTTCGTACCACGCCGCGCTGGAGCGCCACTTCGGCCATTCTTCATTGTTCATCGCCTCGGCGTTCATAGAGAAAGGGCCGGCAATGGCAGTGCCAACCACTCCTCTCCTCAAGGAGGCCATCCACGTCGTCAGCTGCGCGTACGAGGAGCGGACGAGATGGGGCAAAGAGGTAGCAATAATACTTCCTTTCGCGTGCTGCCACGCGCGCTGTCGAGATCTGAGGGACATGTCGTCGTGCAGGTTGGGTGGATTTACGGCGCCGGCGCCGGCGTGGCGACGGGATTCAGGATGCACGCGCGCGGGTGGGCGTCCGCGTACTGCGTGCCGGCGCGGCCAGCGTTCAGGAGCTACGCGGGGGCCAGTCCCTCGGACATGCTCGCCGGGGCGTCGCGGCGGGCGTCGGCGGCCATGGGGATCCTGCTGAGTCGGCACTGCCCCGTCTGGGCCGGCGGCGGCAGCATGAGGCCCCTGCAGCGGCTGGCCTACGTGAACTGCGTCGCCTACCCACTCACCTCCATCCCGCTCACCGTCTACTGCGCGCTCTCGGCCGTGTGCCTCCTCACCGGCAAGTTCATATTCCCCGACGACGTGGACGACTACGACGGGTTCCTGCTCGTCCTGCTCCTGTCGTCGGTGATCGCGTCCGTGGCACTGGAGCTGAAGTGGAGCGGCGTGTCGCTGCGGGCGTGGTGGCAGAACGAGAAGCTCTGGTTGGTGATCGGCACATCGGCCGGCCTCACCGCCGTGTTCCAGGGTATCCTCAGGGCGTGCACTGGCATCGACGTCGGCTTCTCGACGGACACAACCGCGGTGGCGGTGTCCGAGCGGCAGGCCGAGGAGGATGACGAGGAGGCGATGACGCCAGACTCGATGCGGTCGGTGCTGTGGACGAACCTGCTGGTGCCGCCGATCAGCGTGCTGCTCGGCAACCTCGCCGGCGTGGTGGTGGCAGTGTCGTACGGGATGGACCACGGGTACGAGTCGTGGGGCCCGCTGGGCTGGAAGCTGGTGTTCGCCGCGTGGGTGGTGGCGCATCTGCAGGGGTTCCTCAGGGGGCTCCTCTCGCGGCGGGAACGGGCGCCGACCCTCGCCGTGCTCTGGTCGGTGCTCTTCATCTCCGTTCTGTCGCTGATGTGGGTGAACACCCAGACGTACTATGGGCCGTCGGCACCATCGGCCACGCAGCAGCCCATATTTTGAGGGAAACACAGAATTAAAAGTTACTCCTTCTGCACGCTAATTTCTTTATACTAAAATAGTGTTTTAGCGTGTGTGTGGATGTGTAGTAACTTTAACGGACGCTCTAACATTTACTCCCTCTGTTCTTAAATATAAGTCTTTTTAAAAGTTCTATACTAAATAACTACATAGAGACTTACATTTAGGAACGGAGGGAGTAGCATGCACAGCATGCACCCAACCGCTGTTTGGCACATATCATATCAATTTTTGACAATTAAAACAACTTGATCTTGAACATTTAAAATTTGCAAAGCAACATATCATAGTTTAAATTCATGGCATAATTCAAATTCATCTAGCCACAAGCAATTCATGACAAATAGGATCACACAAACGATTGAAACGTGAAGAATCATGCTTCATCTTCTTCCTTCTCTTCTTCCTCCTCTTCTTGCTTGTCGTCCTCCTCAACTTTGTATTCCTCTTCATCATCTTCAAGCACCTAAGTGTCATTGGGACCTTGGAGGTTGTTTTCGTTATCTTCAAAGGCATGTGAGGCATCATGTGAAGGCATGTGAGGCATCATGTGGGGTGCTCCCATTGTCTTTCATGAGAGACCCAAAACTCATGACTGACGTAGGTGCTTTCATGCCTCCTGTAGATGCTCCCATGCCGCCTATGGTAACTCCCATGCCTTCCGTAGGTGCTCTCATGCCATCCATGGTAGCTCACATGCCTGTCATGTAGCTCACAAGCCACTCATGGTAGCTTCGAAGTCTCCCATGACAGCTCGCATGCATCCGAAGCCTCCCATGGTAGATTCCATGCCTTCCATGGTAGCTCAGATGCATCCCATGCTAATTAATTTTGTTGGAGCAAGAGTTGGACATGACAAAGGTTGATGTACTCCTTTTGCATATCATCGAAGTTAGATGTGTCCATGAAGAAGAGGTGCTTCTCAGATTTCAACAATCTAGCTCGGTCCTCCATGGCCAATCTCTTCTACTCCAATGTCACCTTCCTCTCATCGGTCGCCACCCTCCTCTCCTCGACCGCCAACCTTCTGTCCTCGGCCGTTGACTCTTGGCTCCTTGCCACCTTCCTCTCCTTGTTTGTTTCCTTTCTTGCAATTGCAGTAGCCTCCATAGCATTGTTTAGGTCATCATCTCCTCCATTCTTCTTCTTCTTTTCTTTTTCATTATCCCCTTGGTCTTTTTAGCTTGGAGTGGGAAACCGAGTTTTGTGTAGGGATCCTCTTGGCGCCATCACTTGATGCCTCCTCCTCATCGTCATCTAAGACGGCCGCATAAATATTGTATTTCTTGGTCTCCTCATCATCAGAACGTTTCTTCCATTTCTCATGATCCTTCAACACTTGTAGCAATGGGGCAACACAAATGCTCTCCCTCTCTTAACCTTGCCTTTCTTGGTCTTCTTTTCTTCTCCCCGAAACAAGCTTTGTGCAATATTGAAAGAGCAAATTACCACTTGAAACAAAAGAACAAGTTCCCACTTGAAACACAAAAGATGAAGCATGAACATGGAACATAAAGAAATGACACTTACCATATCTCTATCATTAGAGCCACTTGGGTCTATCTTGTCAACCGACGTCATTGCTGTCGACCACCTTTGACAATCTCTGTTGACCATCGACCACCGGGAACAAAGAGATCTATCGGTATGCTCAATTCCACTTCTGTTTTTTTGCATCAAAGTACTCCTTCATCCTAAACCAATATGTATCTCTAGTTTGGTCACCCGCGACGGTGGCATCCAAAGACACATTCAACCATGTATTGCATAGGAAGGTGTCTTCGTCCACGGTGTAGTTGCACGTCTTTCCTTTCGGTGCATCGACCATACCCTCACCCTTCTCACCCAATTCATATTCATGATCTTCTTGAGGCACTTCATTGGTTTGAGACCAATGGGAATTGTTGGAGCCAACATCCATAGTTGACAAATATGCGTCATCATTAAAACTACAAGTATGGTAAAGAAAACTAAATCAAGCTATTCATATGTACACATTTCTAGCAACAACAAAAAAACAAAGAAATAATATCTTACCTTGCGGGAATTCATCGAGCACCATTTGCTCGTCGGCCGCTGGTGGACCCAAATTGTGAGTACTCAAGCACTCCGCGCGGTGGAGGCAGCGACCGGGGGGGGGGGGACAGAGGTGTTGCTGGTTTCTTTCTCCCCGCTACTTTCTTCTTCTTTCGGGTCATCGCCGCCGCCATCGGTCGCTTGAAGACGGAGCTCCGTGGCGGGCAGCGGCGCGAAAAAACCTTGCGAGTTCGTTCCGACGCCATAAAAAGGTCCCTCGCGAGACTAGTGCTCCACCGGCGGCGAAAGCGGAGGTCATCCTCGCGCAAGGGTTTGCGGCAATGGAGGCGGCTGGGTCGCGGGTGTAGGGAGGGGTTGGGGATGTTTGCGCGGCCGTCACATAGAAATTCCGTTGACAGAGGCGCGGGGTGGGGCGAAGGCGGGCGCGCCCGAAGTAGTGAGTGGCGGTTGGGGTTTCGCGCACGAGTTTCGCTTGTCCGGCGTGCTGGAGCGGGCGCACCAAATAAACCGCACGCAATGCTGTTTTTCCCAACGCACTAGTGCGTTTTACCACGCGCGGTATTATTGCACGGCTGCTCGAGCACTACTTCCCCCCCCCCCCCCCCGCATGCGCTATATGGCCGGTTTTTATGGTGTACGACTTATTTAGCTTCTTTGTTGGAGATGCTCGTGGGTACCTCCTATATGGCATCGTACGCACCGGAAGTCACAAGAGCGCGCAGCCTAGTGGGATGGCCCGTGTTCGAGGCGGGGAGCCACTTTGGGCTTTTTTGCCTTTTCTGTTTTCAAGGTTTTTGTTTTTTTAATAATTCAGGATTTCAGATTTTTTTTTTGCAAATTGTTGAACTGTTCGTGAATTAAAAATTGTTAATGATTTGAAAAATGTTTGCTAGATGGCAGATTCTCACGTATTCAAAACAAAGTTCGTGATTTCAAGAAAATGGTCACATTATTCAAAAAATGTTCGAGAATTTCGAAAAAAAAATCCCAAATTAGAAAAAGGGTTCAGAAAATTAAAAAAATGCTCGTTGTTTCAAGAAGCATTAATGAACTCATAAAATATTTGTCAAAAACAAAAAATGTTCCTAAACTTTACTAATTCTTTCCAAATTTCAAAGAACAAATCGCATGTTCCACCAAATGTACAAAATTTTAAGAAACGTTCATAGATTTTAAAAATCTTCATGATTTTAAAAAGTGTTCATGAATTTGTGAAAAACATCATGAGTTATAAGAAATGTTAGTGAAATTTAGAAATGTTCACGATATCAAAAAATGTTCATGGCATCGAAAAATGTTCATGAAACTCAAAAGATGTTCTGTTTTTCCAAAAATGTTTGGGAAGTTTTAGAAAATGTTTGTCAATTCAAAGAATGTTCTTGAATACGTAAAAGATGTTCAGGTTAGTAAAGGAAAACGGAAAAGAGAAGAACAAAAAAGGAAAAAGAAAAAATGAAAGAAAAAACGAAGGCAAATAAAAAAAATAGATTCTAAGAACGTTCGGAATTGGACCGGCCCATAAAGTAGCAAACGCCCTAAGGGGTACGTGCGAGCTCGCTATTTGGTGACGCCTCCTTTTTACTAATTTGTGTGTTAGTCAAACTTTGCGTAGTTTAACCAAATTTATATTAAAAATATCGAAATCTACAATACCAAATATATTGTATGAAACTATAATTCATAAAAAACCTAACAATATTGATTTGGCATTGTGAATGTCTATACATTTTTGTATAATTTTGGTCAAAGTAAAGATATTTTGACTTCGGACAAAACATCTTCATCAACACAATCTCATCTCAAACCCTAGTTCATCTCTTATATTCAATCTTTCCTCAAAACCTGAGGTTGGTACATGTCGGTTACTAGTAGTGTTGATCACATCTTATAGATGATGCTTGTTGGTTTACTTGATGGAAGATATTATGTTCAGATCCTTGATCACCATTATTGTACCTCTGTTCTTGAACATGTTGATGAGGTGTGACTAGTTGCTATTGTTCCTTAGGACATGGGAGAAGTCTTGTTATGAGTAGTCACGTGAAGTTAGTATTTATTTGATATTTTGATGATGTGTATGTTGTTGCTTCTCTTACTAGTGACGTATGAACGTCGACTACATGATACTTCACCATGCTATGGGCCTAAGGAAAGGCATTGTGTAGTAACAAGTAGATGATGGGTTGCGAGAGCGACACAAGCTTAAACCCCACTTCATGTGTTGCTTCATAAGGGGTTGATTTGGATCCACACGTTTCACGCTATGGTTAGGTTTATCTTAATTCTTATTTAGTAGTTGTGGATGCTTGCGATAGGGGAAATCATAAGTGGGTTGCTTGTTCAAGTAGGAACAACACCTTAGCACAGGTCCACACACATATCAAATTCTCAAAGTAACGGACGCGAATCAACTCAACGTGATCAACATGACTAGACAGAAATTCACATGTGTCCTCGGGAGCGCTTGCTTCATATAAGAGTACTTTCAAGCCAACCCTTTTCTATAAAAAGGATTAGTCTATCTTGCTGCACACTTTCTACTATTGTTATTGTCACTTATTACAAATTATGTTGCTATCAAACTATCTATCATTGTTATTCACAACACTTGCACATAATACCTTGTTGAAACTATTTATCATTTCCTTCTACTCCTTGTTGGGTTCGACACACTTAATAGTCGAAAGGACTACGATTGATCCCCTATACTTGTGGGTCATCAATACTCTTTTCTGGCATTGTTTTTGGGGAGTGAAGCGCCTTTGGTAAGTGGAAATTGGAAAAGAAACATTTTTTGGTATGTGCTGAAATTTACTGTTGCTTGTTACTATGGACGATCATCCTTTGATTGGCTTGTTCGGGGCATCTTTGCCTCGAATGGAAGTGGAAATGTTGTATATCAGCCTACTAAACCTATTGAACATACTAAAAATATTTATTGTGAGATTCCTTCGCATATGGTAGAGAAACTGCTAGTTAATCCTTATGACGATACAACTCATCCTGATTATCACTTGATATATGTCGACGAGATTTGTGGATTATTTAAGCTTGCAGGTTTATCCATAGATGAAGTAAATAAGAAGGTTTTCCCTTTATCTTTGGAGGAAAAGGCATTGATATGGTACATGCTATTGGATGATGTTGAATCATGGGCTGAAATCGCTTGAAGTTGGAACTTCATCAGAAGTTGTATCCTATGCATCTAGTCCATCGTGTTTGGAACTTTATATATAATTGATGGCCTCATAAAGGAGAAAGTATCTCTTGAGTTTCGGGGATGCTTAAATCTATGATGCACACTTGTCCCAACCATGAGCTCTCAAGAGAAATGATTATACAATAATTTTATGCTCAGCTTTCTCATGATGATCAATTACTACTTAATTTTTCTTCTACTGGTGCCTACATGAAGAGGAGTACTGAATTCATATGGGATCTTGAAGAGAGAATTAAATGCAAATATGAAGATTGGGAATTTAACAAATGTAAAGAGTCAGGTATAAGGCTTAAGTTTGATTGTGTTAAATCTTTAATTGAGTCTGATACTTTCCATGAGTTTAACAACAAATATGAGCTTGACTCTGAGATAGTAGCTTCTTTCTGTGAATGGTTTGTTACACATGTTGATATCCCTAAGTAGAAGTGGTTTAAATATCATGCACCTATTGAAAACCATTAGAGGACCATATTAAAGTTAAGGAGGAAACAATTGTTTATCATGTTGATCTAGTTGTACCTACCGCTTATATTGAGAAACCTCGTTGTCTTGTTAGGATTAAGGAGCATGGTTTATATTAGAACACCTAAACCCTCTCAACAAATAAATGTTGATCCTAATATTTCTATGGTTAAATATCTCCTAGTTGATAATATTGATGGTTAGGTTATTTACTTTTGTGAAGAAGCTGCTCGAATTGCAAAACAGGTTAGAAACATCACGATAAGGTAGACAAAAATAAACTAGTTATTGCCATGCCTATTGTTTCTGTTAAGATTGGAGATCATTGTTATCATGGCTTGTGTGACATGGGTGCTAGTGATAGTGATATACCTTTTACTTTATAACAAGAAATTATGAATGACATATCACCCTCTAAGATTGAAGATATTGGTGTAACCATTAAACTTGCAAATAGAGACACTATTTCACCACTTGGGATTGTTGGAGATATTGATGTGTGGTGTAGAAAAATTAATACCCTACTAATTATTTAGTACTTGGTTCAGAACAATATAACTTTTGTCCCATTATATTTGGTAGACCTTTCTCAAATATTGTTAATGCATAAATTAATTGTGCTACTGAGAAGGTCAAAATAAGCTTTGGTGATGTGTCTCATGAATTTAATTTCTATAAGTTTGGTAAACAATAACATGAGAAAGAATTACCCAATAAGAATGAAATAATTGGTCTTTCTTCTATTGTCGTGCCTCCTATCGATCTATTAGAACAATATTTGCTAATCCATGAAAATGACATGCATATGAATGAAAGAAATGAGATATCTGATATGTTTCTTAGAAAAACACCTACTCTTAAACACAACTTACCAATTGATATCTTAGGGGATCCTCCTCCAATCAAGGGAGATCCCGTGTTTGATCTAAAAAAATACCAGATACTTTGAAATATGCTTATCTTGATGAAAAGAAGATATACCCTCTTATATTTAGTGCTAACCTTTCACAGCATGAAGAAAATAGATTACTTAAAACTCTGAAGAAGCACAGGGATGCTATAGGACATACTCTTGATGATCTTAAGGGCGTAAGCCCCACTCTATGTTAGCATAAGATTAATATGGAACCAGATGCTAAACCCGTTGTTGATCATCAGCGTCGCTTAAATCCTAAGATGAAGGAAGTGATAAGAACAAAGATACTAAAGCTTCTAGAGGCATGTAAGTCCTCTTCATTGTTTTCCTAAGAAAGGAGGAATAACGGTTGTTCCTAATGATAAAAATGAACTTATCCCACAAAGAATCGTAACTCGTCATAGGATGGTAATTTGTTTCAGGAAATTAAACAAAGCTACTAGAAAGGATCATTACCCCCTTGCCTCTTATTGATGAAATGTTAGAAAGGCTATCTAAGCACACACACACTTCTGTTTCCTTGATGGATACTGTGGGTTCTCTCAAATACATGTGTCAAAATAGGACCAAGAAAAAACTACTTTCACATGCCCTTTTGGAACATATTCTTATAAATGTATGCCTTTTGGTTTATGAAATGCACATGCTACCTTTCAAAGATGTATAACTGCCATATTCTCTGACTTTTGTGAAAAGCTTGTTGAGATTCTAATGGATGATTTTTTCGTATACAAGACCTCTTTTGATGATTGTTTGAGCAACCATGATTGATTTTTGCAGATATGTGAAGAAACTAATCTTGTCTTGAACTAGGAGAACTGTCACTTTAGGGTAAATTAAGGTATAGTACTTGGACATAAAATCTCCGAACAAGGCATTGATGCAGACAAATGTGAAGTTTATGCAATATATAAAATGCCATGTCCTAAAGATATCAAAGGTATAAGAAGTTTCCTTGGTCATGCTGGTTTCTATAGGCGTTTCATCAAAGGTTTCTAGTCCACTATCTATTCTTCTTCAAAAATATATTCCTTTTGTTTTTATGACGATTGTGTATAAGCCTTTGAAATACTTAAGAAAGCCTTGATTTCTGCACCTATGTTCAACCACCATATTGGAATTTACCATTCAAGATTATGCGTGATGCTAGTGATTATGCTATTGGTGATTCTATAGGGCAAAGAGTAGACAAGAAATTGAATGCTATTCATTATTCTAGTAAGAACCTAGACAATGCTCAAAGAAATCATGCTACCAGTGAGAAGAAATTTTTAGTAGTTGTGTTTGCATGTGATAAGTTTAGACCATACATTGTAGATTCCAAAGTTACTATTCACACTGATCATGCTACTATTAAATACCTTATGGAAAATAAAGATGTTAAGACTAGACTAATTAGGTGGTTGCTTTTACTTCAAGAGTTTGATTTGCATATTGTTGATAGAAAAGGAGATGAAAATCATGTGGCGGATAATTTGTCTAGAATGGAAAATGTTCTTGATGACCTACTGCTTATTGATGATAATTTTCGTGATGAGCAATTAGTTGTTATAAATGCCTCTCATAGTACTCCTTGGTATGCTAATTACATTGTTGCTAAATATATACCACCTAGTTTCACCTACCAAGAAAAGAAAAAAGTTCTTTTATGATTTAAGAGATTACTTTTGGCATGACCCACATATTTATAAAGGAGTAGATGGTGTTATTAGACGTTGTGTACGTGAGCATGAACAGGAACAAATCCTACAGAAGTGTCGTTCCATGGCCTACGGAGGGCACCACGCTGGTGACAGAACTGCACACAAGGTATTACAATCCGATTTTTATTGGCCTACTCTTTTAAAAGATGCTCGTAAGTATGTCGTCTCATGTGATGAATGTCGAAGAATTGGTAACATTGGTAAATGTCAGGAAATACCTATGAATTATTCACTTGTAATTGAACCATTGGATGTTTGGGGCTTTGATTATATGAGACCTTTTCCTTCCACTAATGGGTACACTCATATTTTAGTTGTTGTTGATTATGTTACTAAGTGGGTAGAAGCTATTAAAACTAGTAGTGTTGATCATAACACTTCTATTAAAATGCTTAAATATATTATCTTCGCGAGGTTTGGAGTCCCTGGATACTTGATGACTAATGGTGGTTCACATTTTATTCATGGTGCTTTTCGTAAACTTCTAGATAAATATGATGTTAAACATAGAATTTCATCACCTTATCATCCTTAGTCGAGTGGCCAAGTTGAACTGAGTAATCAAGAAATAAAATTGATCCTACAATAGACTATTAATAGATCTAGAAAGAATTGGTCTAATAAACTTGATGATTCTTTATGGGCCTATGGAACTGCTTATAAAAACCCCATGGTAATGCCCCCCTATAAAATGGTCTACGGAAAAGCGTGTCATTTATCTCTTGAGTTAGAACATAAAGCTTATTGTGCAATTAAAGAACTTAACTATGAATTTAAACTTGCTGGTGAAAAGAGGCTATTTGATATTAGTTCATTAGACGAATGGATGACACAAGCTTATGAAAGTGCCAAGTTGCTTAAATAAAAGGTTAAAAGATGGCTTGAAAAAAGAATCCAAAAACGAGAATTCATAGTAGGAGACCTAGTTCTTTTGTACAATTCTCATTTGAGATTTTTTTGCAGGTAAGCTTCTATCCAAATGGGAAGGCCCTTATCTCGTTGAGGAGGTCTACCGCGCCGGTGCTATCAATATTAAAAACTTTGAAGGAAAATATCCGAGAGTGGTAAATGAGCAAAGAATTAAACACTATATCTCACATACACACGTCAATGCTGATACTAATATTATTCAAGTTATGACTCCAAAAGAACACATATGTGAGACCTTCCGGAACACTCCAAAAAGCTAAAAAGGGGTAGGTATATGATACGGTAAGTAAACCGACTCCAAAAATTCCAAAAAATATGTTCTGATAGTTTTGGGATTTTAGAAGAACTGTAAAAATAAAAACGAGTCAAGGGGACCCACGAGGGAGGCACAAGCCAACAGGGCGTGCCCACCCCCTCGGCACGCCCTGATAGCTTGTGGGGCCCTCGTGTGCCTCTGAGACTCCATTTTCTTCCTGGACACGTATTCTAACCTAGAAAAATCATTTTATATACTCCCATCTGTTTTGACCACCGCTTCGCGAGTTTCTCCTATATTCTTGTTTTGGGCTGTTTTTTACTAGTCTAAATCGCCATGACATAGTCGAGTTCCACCGTGGACAAGGTCTACGAGAAGGTCGTCAACCCCTGCTTGCCATAGGTGACGAAGCACCCTCAAGCCATTGATATGCATGAGGGGGTGCTCCATGTCCGGGATGTCCAAGGTCCCAAAAAGGAGGGGAGCGAGAAGGACAGGCTTGCAGCGGTGGAGGAGGAGATCTTCAAGTGCCAAGGGATGGTTGAACGTGGTTTGAGTGCTAATCACTCTATGATCACGGACTTCATCCACACGAATAAGATGGACACTAGGAACATGGAAGAGGCTCTCTTCAAGCTTCAAGAGCGGATCAAACATCTCCAAGCTCAAATCTTTAACCTGCAAAACCAAAATTGTGAGTATGAATTCATATTTAAGGGAATGAGCATCGTTGCTGATTTTGGGATTCCGGAGACAAGATCCTCGTTCTATGATGGTGAGCCAATGCCCTGGAAGATGGAGGACCTACCTACTACACCATCACCACCATCACCCAAGAGGGACGGTTGAGTATATTTGTATGGGCACCATCCTTAGCTTGTTCCAAGCTTGGGAGAGGTGTCCTGATATCGTATCACCATCAGTTTCACCATTATCATCTATCTTAATTCGATTCTTAGTATGTCGTGATTTAGAGACATATTTGTTTTTTCAAATTTTCTTTGCTTAGAGTTTTGCTTTGAGATCTATCTATCCTTCTAATCGAGTATGAGAGTTATATAATAAAGATTAGTCGAGTTTGCTTGCTTTACACTCATGCATCAATGATATAAATGGAATAAAATAAATAGAAAAATCATAGGCTAATTCCATGGAGAGTAATGAATTCGCATTGAAATTGTATAAGTGATAAAAGTCATTGGGAGTTCACAAACATAGTGTTTCTCATTGATATAGTCCATGCAAATTATGATAGGGTAGAGGAGATTCACATGCAAATACACTATCTTGGACATCTTTTATGATTGTGACCCCTCACCAAATATTACATAATGATCAAGTGTTGACGTTGGACATGGAAGACAATGTAATGATCATGATTGTTTACATTCCCATAGAAGTTATATGGTCATGAATCCTTTAACATGTGGTGCTTAATTTAGATCTTTTGCTAGCCAAAAAAAATCCGCACTAAGTAAGGATACTACTTGTGCGTCCATAACCCTTTAAACCCAGTTTATTTCCATGAGAGTCCACCATAACTACCTATGGATTGAGTAAGACCATTCAAGTAAGTTGTCATCGATGTGTGAAGCAATAAAAAATGCTCTTAAATATGTATGATCTTTTATTGCAAGGGAAAATAAGATTTGTACGATCTGGTGATGGTAAAGAAATAAAAGCGACATACTACATAATAATGTTTGCTATCACAAGGGGAAACATAAAGCGACGTTCCTTTACATTAAGAGTTTGCACATCCCAAAAATAAAAGGCGCATGAGAACCTCTGCTTCCCTGTATGAAGGGCCTATACTTTTACTTTCTTGTATTTAATTTTATGCAAGAGTAAATAAATGTTTATCCCAATTCCTACCTATTAACTCTCTAATTGGCAAGCATCATGTGTTGGGGAAAGATCGATATATATATATATATATCAAGTTGGATATAGGTGATCATGATTCATTGTTGTTGACATTATCCTTGAGGTAAATGAGTTGGGTGGCAAAGACAATAAAGCCCCCATCTTCATGTGTGTACTATGGAAACATTAGCTCAAAAAATATGCAATGAGTGTCGGCAATCATATCATACTAAATGATAGTTCAGTATGTGAACTTGCTAGAATGAAAGCACTTACATAGACTCTTCTCTCGAATATGATGCATCATGATTACCTCAATGACTAAAGACATAGTTTGTTGATTGTCAATAAAGTTTATGCTTCATACTTCAACAATTATGAATAGATTGTTACTTGTTTACAAGTACATATATGATGAAAAACTTGCTGGTATGTCAATTTCATGATGCTCTCATGACCATATTATGTTTTTATCGACACCTCTCTCTCAAATTATGTGGTCATTATTATCGAGTTCGCCTGTCGCTTGAGGACAAGCAAGGGCTAAGCTTGGGGGAGTTGATACGTCCATTTTGCATCATGAAATATTCTTGATATTTATGTTATTATTGTCCATTATTCTTCATTATGATACAATTCTTATGCCTTTTCTCTCTGAATATGCAAGGTACATCACAAAGGGGAAAATTACTGGAAACTGGAATTCTGGACCTGAAAACCAAGAAAATGACTGAAAATTCACTGGACCCCAAATGAACTAAAACTTCACAGAGAATTTTATGGAATATATAAGAATTATTGGGTCAAAAATATACCAGAGGGGGTAACCTACTGGCGACAAGCCAATAGGGTGCGCCCACCCCCTAGGAGTGCCTGATTGCCTTATGAGGGCCCAGTAGGTCTCCCAACCCCTCCTCTTCTCCTACATGGTGTTTTACCCTAGAAAAAATCACAAAGATAGTCTCGGGACAAAGTGCCGCTGTCTCGATACAGAAACCAGGGCACATGCCTTTTGCTCTCCAGCAGAGAGATTGTGCCGGGAAAACTTCCCTCCGAGAGGGGGAGATCAAAGCCATCGTCATCACCAATGCTTCCTCCTTCGTAGGAGGACCAATCTTCATCAATGTATTCACCAGAACCATCTCATGTCAAACCCTAGTTTATCTCTTGTATTCAATATTTGTCTCAAACCTCACATTGGTACCTGTGGGTTACTAGTAGTGTTGATTACACCTTCTAGTTGATGCTTGTTAGTTTACTTGGTGGAAGATATTATGTTCAGATCCTTGATCACCATTATTATACCTGTGATTTTGAACATGTTTATGAGGTGTGACTAGTTACTATTGTTCCTGGGGATATGGGAGAAGTCTTGTTATAAGTAATCATGTGAAGTTGGTATTCGTTCGATATTTTGATGATGTGCATGTTGTTGCTTCTCTTAGTGGTGTCGTGTGAACGGCGACTACATGACACTTTACCATGCTAGGTCCTAAGGAAAGGAATTGTGGAGTAACAAGTAGATGATGGTTTGCGAGAGTGACAAAATCTTAAACCCCAGTTTATGTGTTCTTCATGAGGGGATGATTTGGATCCACATGTTTCATGCTATGGTTAGGTTTATCTTAATTATTCTTTCGCAGTTGCGGATGCTTGCGAGAGAGGGTAATCATAAGTTGGTTGGTTTTTCAAGTAAGAACAACACCTTATCACCGGTCCACCCACATATCAAATTATCAAAGTAACAAATGCAAATCAACTCAACATGACGAACATGACTAGACAGAAATTACCATGTGTCCCCGGGAGTGCTTGCTTCATATAAGTGTACTTTCAGGCTTGTCATTTTCTATAAAAAGGATTGGGTTATCTTGCTGCACACTTGCTACTATTGTTACCTGTCACTTGTGACAAATCTTGCTACCAAACTATCTATCATTGTTACTCACATCACTTCTAGAGAATACCTTGCTGAAATTGCTTATCGTTTCCTTCTTCTCCAACCTATGTTCGACACTCTTACTTATCGAAAGGACTATGATTGACCCCCTATACTTGTGGGTCATCAATGTTAACCATGTTGTATTAACACGCCTTTCTATGTACTTATGTAGGTCTACAATGCGTGATGCTATTGTTCACCATCGAGGTTAGTCACATCCCATTGTCTTAAAGTATTTTACATCATTTTGCATTTGTAGCTTAGGTTCTAACATTTATTTGTTGCTTTTAGGTACATATGTAAGTGGTACTAATCCCACTTTGACCCCCTTTGCATATGGGGCAATGATATAAACATGAACAAGCGTCAAGTGGGGAAACTAAGAAAAAATGTTAGGCAGAAGCGAGAGATAATAGGAATTAAAATCTTTATTTACACTTTATCCAAGACATCGGTAAACTTTCGGATGGTAAGTAATCCGTTGCCTTCTTTTCCTACCGAGAACAAGTTACTTTCGGATGGTAAGTAATCCATTGCATGCGATTATTAAATTTCCACATTGGCAATAGTAGAAACACCGCACACAGTTAAATATTTCGGACTATGTGTCATAAGGTACCTATCGCAAACAGGCCGTGGGATCGAATGTTTGTGATATCTGTATTTCGCACATGAATATGTGTGTGCCATCGTCTCGGATGTGTGGCTGATCACAAACATGACATGAAAGTGTGGCATGTGGGATAGGCTACGACTTCACATACGCTTACTTTAGTGGAATCGTCAGCAGGTGCTCGCCCCATCGCAGGTGATGTTTCGATGTCATCTAGGATGGCCCCCCATTATTGCCCACACAAGCAAGGCGATGGTTCAAAAATGTGTCACGAAAAAGGGTTAAACTATTTGTATAGGACCTAACGGTACGAGTGCATGTTCTTCCAAGGGGAAGGACCCCATCTGCGACAATAGGGAGCATACCCAGAATCCATGCTCTTCTAATGGGAAGTAGCCAATCTGTGACATGTGATGAAACCTATGTCATGTTTAATTATTTCACTCATGCTAATTGTATGGACTTTGTAGTTGAATTTCTTCAATACCTGTTTCAACAACCATATGTGGTTCCTGTTAAATCTGGTGTAGTTTAACACACCCATTGTTTATTTCACTT
The DNA here is from genome assembly GCF_904849725.1 of Hordeum vulgare subsp. vulgare. Lineage (NCBI taxonomy): Eukaryota > Viridiplantae > Streptophyta > Magnoliopsida > Poales > Poaceae > Hordeum > Hordeum vulgare. Next base: position 488,742,211 of record NC_058524.1, on the reverse strand, counting down.
CTTTCACATGTGATATTCAATTATAGAATTTGATGTTTAAGCACCAACTACGTTCTATGGAATTTCAAAAGTACACCATGAATGACTATTTTTTGTTGCTATTAGGCCTGTTGTAGTGAGCATATGCCTTGTTTAACTCTTTTTCCTTGCTAGGTTGTTTGTAGTGGGCATATGTCCAGATTCAATTGCTATATAAAATTCTTTTTTTATTTCAGTTATTCACATTGTGAAGTTCTATATGTGCAAGTATGTACTTTCCAGTTCAATTTCATCCACCAGTTTCAACGACCATGTGTGGTTCCTGTTAAGCCTGGTGTAGTTAACACACCCATTGTTTATTTCATTTTTTCACAATGTGATGTTAAGTTATACAATTTGATTGATGTTTAAGCACCATCTACATTCTATGCAATTTCACTGGAACCACTATGAATGACTATATTTGGTTGTTGTTAAGCCCGTCGTAGTGAGAATATGCCTTTCCATCTTTATTTAACAATAACTACTGTGCTTAAACGTGCACAATACCAATTTGAATGACTATATTTTGTTGTTGTTACATGTTAAGCCTATTGCATTTACCATACCTCTCCACTTCTTATTTTCTTAGCTAGTGTGATTAAACCTGCACACTGAAGCTATCATTGTGTGATCATGTTGTTTATCATGCATATATTTGGTTGATGTTTAGCATGTCGTACTTAACATGCCTTTCGATGTACTTACCCAGGATAATATTGGGAACGGCTGTTGTTTTCCATCAAGGTTAGTTTCATCACATGGCTTATATATACTGCATCCACCCCATAGTATAAGATGTTAATACATCAAATATGTGAGTATTTTAGATGTAATAAGATTTTCTATACTCGGAGAGGGAATATTGTACTACGTCTTTGATACATATCCAACGTATCTATATTTTTTCATTGTTCCATGTTGTAATATTACCATCCTAGGATACTTTTGGGTCATAATTCACCAATTTATATTATTTTTGACCACTAACCTATTAACCCAGCGACGAGTGCCAGTTGTTGTTTTCTGCATGTTTTTTGTTTTTCAGGTTTCGAGTACCAAACGAAGTCCAAATGCCACGAAACATTTTTATGATTTTTTCTGGAGCAAAAGAAGACGTGGAAGCTTGGGTAGGAGACCTGAATCCACACGAGGGAGACATAAGCCGACGGGGCGTGGCCGTGCCCTGATGGCTTGTCCCTCCCTGGTTGGCCCTCTTGCTCCGTTCTCTCACCTATCAAATTCACATATGTTCCAGAAACCCTAAAAATCATCGCCAAACACTTTCTACGCTGTTGCAAGCCCGTGTTCCACAGTGATCCCATCTAGAGCTCCGTTCTGACACCCTGCTGGAGGGGGGATTGATAACGGAGGGCCTCTTCATCAACCTTGTTGCCCTCCTGATGATGTGTGAGTAGTTCACCATGCATAGACCTACGGGTCCTTGGTTATTATCTAGATGGCTATCTCTCTCTCTTGATCTTCAATACAATGATCACCACAACTTCGCTTTGATATATTCGATGTAATTCTTTTGTATGATGTGTTTGTTGGGATCCAATGAATTGTGGGTTTATGTTCAGATTATTCATGAGAAGTATTTGAGTGTTCTCCGAGGTTTATGATTCTTATTTGCATCATCATCATAGCTTCGTATTTTTCTCCGATCTATTGAATTGCTTTGGCCAAGTAGTTTGGTATTTCTTGAGCGAGAGGGGTGCATTGTAGTGGGTTCAACCTGGTGAGTTTCTATATCCCAGTGAAAAAAGGGGACAAGTTGTGTCTTTGTGTTGTTGCCACGAAGGATAAAACGATGTGGTTTTTTCACATTGGTTGAGTTTACTTTGTCTACATCATGTCATCGTTCTCCAAGCATTAGTCTGTTTTACTTAATACTCTAGATGCATGCTGGATAGCGATCGATGGGTGGAGTAATAGTAGTAGGTGCAGGAAGGAGTCGGCCTATTTGCTTATGGATGTGATGCCTATATACACATGATCATTGTCGTGAAAATTGCACAACTATCCGCTGTTCTGTCAACTACCCAATAGTAATTTGTTTACCCACCATATGTTGCTTTCATGAGATATGCCACTAGAGAACACTATGGCCCGGGGTAAATTCACTTATATATTCAGAAAACTTATAATTTCCTCACTCTTATTATTTGTCTTTTATTTTATTTTGCAAGTGACAATTATCTACAATTATCTACACATCTCATTTGCTTGCAAATAACAAGATCAAGGGGATTGACAACCCTCTTGCCCGTGTTGGTTGCAAGTTGTTTGGTCTTTTGTGTGGAGCCGTTGAAGACGGTTGAGGATTGATATTCCTATTGGTTCGATAAACCTTGGTTTCTTACTCTAGGGAAATACTTACCTGCATTGTGATGCGATTACACATCCCTCTTCACGGAAAACTCAACGCAGATCACACGTATTTTTCATTGTGCAACTTCAGTTTACCTTCTAATACCAACTTGTTGCTTGTAGGTACATATGTTACTGGTAAACATACGCACGTCGACACTTTTTGTTTAAGGGGCAATGAGATACCAAGTATCTCACAATTATTTTCATGGCCTTAAGATGACACTCTTTGGGTGCCGCTTGATATCGGGCACACATGCACATACTAAGCATGATACTGGGATGGGAGGCTCATATATATAGCAATGAAGCGATCATTGATCGATAAACTTTTTGATCAACTGGTTTGTCCTCCTTAGTGAGGTCAACATGTACACTAGTAGGCATGGGAGTTTTCATACCTTTGCATTCTTGCATGTTGAACTACTTGATCAAATCCTTGGTATACTTGGTTTGAGAGATAAACCTACCTTCTTTCGTTTGCTTGATTTGCAAACCAAGGAAAAAATTCAGCTCACACATCATGGACATGTCATATTTTCCAGACATCAACCTTCCAAACTTCTCACTAAAATGTGTGTTAGTAGATCCAAAGATAATATCATCCACATGGATTTGCCACACAAATAATTCACCATTAACTCTTTTAGTGAATAAGGTTGTGTCAATTTTACCAATCTCAGAACCCTTTTTCAATAAGAAACATCGTTAGGCATTTATACCAAGCTCGAGGGGCTTGTTTATGACCATATAGAGCTTTATGAAGTTTATAAACATGATTAGGTTTCTTAGGGTTCACAAAGCCGGGAGTAATATCATGGTGATCGGCATAAGAAAGAAGTATACACATCGCCTCAATTCTAGCAACGGGGACATAAGTCTCATCGTAGTCCATACCTTCGACTTGAGTGTAACCTTGACCTATGAGACGTGCCTTGTTGCGTACCACTTGACCATCTTCATCTTGCTTGTTCTGAAACACCCATTTTGTACCAATGATGTTGTGCTCGTCCTTGGGCTTCTCCAATAGTGTCCACACTTCATTTCTCTCAAAGTTGTGGAGCTCTTCATGCATGACATTTACCCAATCCGGGTCTCAAAGTGTTTCTTCTACCTTTATAGCCTCAATGCTAGAGATAAATAAGTAATGCTCACGCAAGTTAGCTAAACGATTTTTAGAGCAAGTGATTCTCTTGGTTTGTATGTTGCCAAGAATTTGCTCGACGGGATGATTCTTGTTCAGTCTTGTTGAACTCGTGGTAGATTATGTTTGTTGGATGGTGGAGCTTCCTCATCATCATCTTTTTCTTCTTCGTTGTTGTTTTTGAAGGTGTGATAACCCACAAGTATAGGGGATCTATCATCGTCCTTTTGAAGCGGTTTTTAGTAAGGTATTCTCTGCAATCATTGAAATTATCGATGACACGTAGTTTTGTGATAAAGTAATTAGTAATGGGTAACAAGTAACAATTGTAACTAAGATGCAACAAGGTGGCCCAATCCTTTCTGTAGCAAAGGACAAGCCTGGATAAACTCTTATATAAGCAAAAGCGCTACCGAGGACACATGTGAATTTTTGTCAAGCTAGTTTTCATCATGCTCATATGATTCACGTTCGTTACTTTGATAATTTGATATGTGGGTGCACCAGCACTTGGGTGCTGCCCTTACTTGGACAAACCTACCACTTATGATTAACCTCTCTTGCAAGCATCTGTAACTATGAAATAAGAATTAATATAAATCTAACCATAGCATTAAACATGTGGATTCAGACCAGCCCCTTACGAAGCAACACATAGACTAGAGTTTAAGCTTCTCTCACTCTAGCAACCCATCATCCAGTTATTAATTCCCAATGTCTTCCTCTAGACCCAAATAATGGTGACATGTCATGTAGTCGAAGTTCACATGACAACACTAGAGGAGAGACAACATACAACTTATCAAAATATGGAACGAATACCAAATTCACATGATTACTTATAACAAGACTTATTCCATGTCCTCAGGAACAAACGTAACTACTCACAAAGCATATTCATGTTCATAATCAGAGTAGTATTAATAAGCATTAAGGATCTAAATATATGATCTTCCACCAAATAAACCAACTAGCATCAACAACAAGGAGTAATCAACACTACTAGCAACCCACAGGTACTAATATGAGGTTTTGAGACAAAGACCGAATACAAGAGATGAACTAGGGTTTGGAGAGGAGATGGTGCTGATGAAGATGCTGATGGAGATTGACCCCCTCTCGATGAGAGGATCGTTGGTGATGACGATGGCTTTGATTTCCCCCTCCGGGAGGGAAGTTTCCTCGGCGGAATAGCTCCGTCGGCGCTCTACATTGGTTCTGTTGAAGTTCCGCCTCGAGACAGAGGCGTCGTGTACCGAAAGGTCTGATATGATTTTTTCCAGGTCAAAACCCTTCATATAGAGGAAGATGGGAGCCAGAGGCCTGCTAGGGCGCCCACAAGCCTGCAGGGCGCGGCTAGGGGGTAGGTCGCGCCCCCTGGCTTGTGACCACCTGGTGGGTCCCCTCCAGTACTTCTTCCGCTCATTATTTTTTATAAATTCCAAAACTGCTTGATAACTGCTACGGTAACAAAAGTCCTTCCTTGGTGCTAGGAATTCTTCTTGCTACTTCTCTTGTTTGCGTCGGTTTTTCCCTTGAAGAGGAAAGAGTGATGCAGCACAGGAGCAGTAAGTATTTCCCTCAGTTTGAGAACCAAGGTATCAATCCAGAAGGAGGGTCTCGTCAAGTCCAGAGTACGTGCGCAAACACAAACGAGCTTGCACCCAACGCTTCAAAGGGGTTGTCAATCCCTTCAAGATTGTTTGCAAAGTGATATCTGAAGGTGGAAAGTGCAACGAAGTAAAAAGTGTAAGGCTGAAAATATGGTGTGGAGTAGACCCTGGGGGCCATAGTGTTCACTAGAGGCTTCTCTCAAAATAGAAAATATCACGGTGGGTGAACAAATTACTGTCGAGCAATTGATAGAACCGTGCAAAGTCATGACGATATCTAAGGCAATGATCATACATATAGGCATCACGTCCGAGACAAGTAGACCGATACTTTCTGCATCTACTACTATTACTCCACACATCGACCGCTATCCAGCATGCATCTAGTTATTGAGTTCATGACGAACAGAGTAACGCCTTAAGCAACATGACATGATGTAGAGGGATAATCTCAAACCAATGATGAAAACCCCATATTTTTACCCTTGATGGAAACAACACGATGCGTGCATCGCTACCCCTTCTATCACTGGGTGAGGTCACCGCACGGTATGAACCAAAAACCAAGCACTTCTCCCATTGCAAGAATCATTGATCTAGTTGGCCAGAAAAAACCCACAACTCGAAGAGAATTACAAGGATATGAAGTCATGCATACGAGAGATCAGAAGAAACTCAAATAAGATTCATAGATAATCTGATCATAAATCCACAATTCATCGGATCTCGACAAACACACCGCAAAAGAAGATTACATCGGATAGATCTCCATGAAGATCATGGAGAACTTTGTATTGAAGATCCAAGAGAGAGAAGAAGCCATCTAGTTACTAGCTATGGACCCGTAGGTCTATGGTGAACTACTCATGCATCATCGGAGAGGACATGGTGTTGATGAAGAAGCCCTCCGTGTCCGAATCCCCCCTCCGGCAGGGCACCAGAACGTGCCCCAGATGGGATCTCGTGGAGACAGAAGCTTGGGGCGGCGGAAAAGTACTTTCGATGATCTCCTGATTTTTTTGAGATTTTTAGGGAATATATAGGCACAACCCCAAGGTCAGAGGGCGCCCAGGGGGCCCAGAAGCCCGTGGGCCGCGGCCTCCCCCTGGCCGTGGGGTGGGAGCTTGTGGGGCCCCTGAGGCTCCCCTGCCTTGGCTCTCAAGCTTCCCGATCTTCTTCCGTTACGGAAAAAATCTTTTCGGGGATTTTAATCCGTTTGGACTCTGTTTCAAAATCTCCCGTGAAAGGGGTCAAAAACAAGGAAAAAATAGGAACTGACACTTGGCACTGAGTTAATAAGTTAGTCCCCAAAAATATATAAAATGCATGCAAAACATCCAAAGTTTGACAAGATAATAGCATCAAACCATCAAAAATTATAGATACGTTGGAGACGTATCAAGCATCCCAAAGCTTAACTCCTGCTCTTCCTCGAGTAGGGAAGTCATAAAGAATGAATTTTTGATGTGGAATGCTACCTAGGATAGTTGTCCTTTGCAACTTCTTTCACGTGACATGAATGTTCAGATCCGTAAGATTTGAAACAATAGTTTGCTATTGACATGCAAACAATAATACTCCAAGCAAACTAGCAAGGTTATCATGAACTTTCAAAATAACAAGGCCAATGAAAGTTATCCCTACAAAATCATATAGTCTGGCTATGCTCCATCATCCTCACACAACTAATGTAAATCATGCACAACCCCGGAATAGGACAAGTAATTGTTTTCGCACTCTTACTTTCTCAAACTTTTTATAACTATCATGCAATACATGAGCGTGAGCCATGGATATAACACTATAGGTGGGATAGAGTGTGGTGGTGGTTGTGAGACAAAAAAGGAGGAGATGGTCACATTGACTCGGCGTATAAAAGGGCTATGGAGATGCCCATTAATAGATATCAATGTGAATGAGTAGGGATTGCCATACAAGAGATGCACTAGAGCTATAAGTATGTGAAAGCTCAAAAGGAAAACTAGTGGGTGTGCATCCAACTTGCTTGCTCACGAAGACCTAGGGCAATTTTGAGGAAGCCCATCATTGGAATATACAAGCCAAGTTATATAATGAAGATTCCCACTAGAATATGGTAGTGAAAAAGCAAGAAGCTCTCAATCATGAAGAACATGGTGCTATTATGAAGCACAAGTGTGGAAAAAGATAGTAGCATTGTCCCTTCTCTCTTTTTCTCTTTTTTCATTTGGGCTCTTAGGCCTGCTTTTTTTTTTCTTTTTTCTCTTTTTTTGGGCTCTTTGGCCTTTTTTTTATTTCCTCGCATGGGACAATGCTCTAATAATGATGATCATCACACTTTTATTTACTCACAGCTCAAAACTCACAATGATGACTTCATAGGAAATGCCTCCGGCAGTATACCGGGATGTGCAACGATCTAGCATGGCGTATGCCGTTGAAACATCTTGCTAGCTATCTTACGATCATGCAATGGCAATATGAGAGTGATGGCACAAGTCATGAGACAGAACGGTGGGAGTTGCATGGCAATATATCTCGGAATGGCTATGAAAATGCCATAGTAGGTAGGTATGGTGGCTGTTTTGAGGAAGGAATATGGTGTGTTTGTGCACCGGCGAGAATTGCGCGGCACTAGAGAGGCTAGCAATTGTGGAAGGTGAAAGTGCATCTATACCATGGACTCACATTAGTCATGAAGAACTCACATACTTGTTGCGAACGTTTTTATTAGTAATCCAAACAAAGTGCTAAACGCATACTCCTAGCGGAAGGGTTGGTAGGTGTTAACCATCACGTGATCCCGACCTCAACACAAAGGATGACAATCGATAGATCAACTATGCTCTGACTTCCTAACATAACGGTTCACCATACGTGCATTCTACGGGAATCACTAACTTCAACCCAAGTATTTCTAGATTCACAACACCCTACTAACATAGCTCTTAATATTACCAAATCCACGTCTCAAAACTAATTGAGAGGAATCAAAACTTCTCTTTCAACTCAATGCACATGAAGATGGAGGTTTTTGCATCCTCTTTGGGTACCTATCACATTTGGGACTACTTTCATAACATAAGCCAACTAACAAATCACGCACCGCCGTGCTCTAAAAGATATAAATGAAGCACTAGAGCAAAAGTATCTAGCTCAAAAGATATAAGTGAAGCAATATGAGCATTCTAGCAAAATCACGATGAGTGCATGTCTCTCTCTCTCTCAAAAAGGTGTGCAGCAAGGATGATTGTGACACAACAAAAGGAAAAGACTCCTACGATACAAGACGCTCCAAGCAAAACACATATCATGTGGTGAATAAAAATATAGCTCCAAATAATGTTACCGATGGATTGAATACGGAAGAGGGGATGCCTTCCCGGGGCATCCCCAAGCTTAGGCTTTTTGGTGTCCTTGAATTTGGCTTGGGATGCCTTGGGCATCCCCAAGCTTGAGGTCTTTCCACTACTTATCTCTTTGTCCATGAGAACATCACCCAAAACTTGAAAACTTCACAACACAAAACTTAAATTTAAACTCGTGATAACATTAGCACAAGAAAACAAACTACCACTTCTTTTGGTACTGTAGCAAACTTGAATTCCATCCATATTGGTGTTGGGCTACTGTATGCTCACTTTTCCATGGCTAGTACCCCCCGATACTAACCATAGTTTCATCAAAACAAGCAACCAACTCAACAAAAACAAAATCTGTCAAAAAGAAACCAGTCTGTAGCAATCTGTATACTTCGTATACTTATGGTACCTCAAAAAATCTGAAAAATTACGAAGGCTTGGGAAAAACGCATATCAACCAGCAGAAAAAAGAATCAACTCAAAATCTCTTTATGAATAAAAATGAAAAATAATCTCATGAGCGAAAATTTCCGTCTTTTTCCAGCAGGATCAAACAACCATTACCAAGACTAGTCATAAAGGTTTTGCTTGGCTCAAACACAAAAAGAAACACAAAAAACGCAATCACAACAGAATTATGAAAGTGTGGATGCAACAAAACAGAAAGAGAAAGATAAATTCATTGGGTTGCCTCCCAACAAGCGCTATTGTTTAACGCCCTTAGCTAGGCACAAAAGTGATAGAATCACATATCGTCGTCTTTGGTGCTCAAACCATAAGTGGCGTGATCACTTATCAACTTAAGGTTTTCATCTTTCTTGCTAGATGATTCACCACTATTTTTGGGAACAAAAACAGACTTGGTGACCTTATTGTGGGCAAAACTTGAAGTATTCTGCACAGCGACAAAAGCGGAACCCAAGTTGGTTATAACATCCTCTAGTTTGCCAATCCTATCGGAACCATGACCCAGCTTTTTGTTAACTGTGGGTTCCTTCTCCTTTAAATTTTTCAAAACCATTCCCACCTTGGATCCATACTGAGTGATTTGATTGTGGATCTTTTTATCCAAATTCTCAATGAGATCGATCGTAGCAACTTTATTTTCAATAACGTCCAGCCTACGCATCACATGTTCCAGAGTTAAGGTAGTTCCATTAACCATGAGTGGGGGTGAGCCTACCAAATTTATCACAGCTCCGTAAGAATCAACAGTATGGCTACCCAAGAAATTTCCACCTACGATGGTGTCAAGAATATACCTATTCCAAGGAGAAACACCCACATAAAAACTGCAAAGCAAGACGGTAGTGGATTGCTTATGAGTAGATCTACTCTGAGCATTGCAAATCCTATACCAAGCGTCGTTTAAGTTTTCTTCCTCAATTTGTTTGAAATTGAGAACTTCGCTCTCGGGAGTATCGTTCGAAGTGGTGGATCTAGCCATGAGGACGGGTAGCCTATCCCACACATACGAACAGGGAACAAGCGAGAGAAAAGGCGAACGAAAAGGGCGAACGAAAAAGGCAACCGAAAAAGGCAAATTGGTGAAGTGGGGGAGAGGAAAACGAGAGGCAACTGGCAAACAAAGTAAATGCAAGAGATGAGTTTGTGACACCTACTTGGATGAGTTCTTGACTTGATATTCCTCCCCGGCAACGGCGCCAGAAATTCTTCTGCTACGGCAACAAAAGTACTTCCTTGGCGCTAGGAATTCTACTTGCTACTTCTCATGTTTGCGTCGGTTTTTCCCTTGAAGAGGAAAGGGTGATGAAGCACAGGAGCAGTAAGTATTTCCCTCAGTTTGAGAACCAAGGTATCAATCCAGAAGGAGGGTCTCGCCAAGTCCAGAGTACCTGCGCAAACACAAACGAGCTTGCACCCAACGCTTCAAAGGGGTTGTCAATCCCTTCAAGATTGTTTGCAAAGTGAGATCTGAAGGCGGAAAGTGCAACGAAGTAAAAAGTGTAAGGCTGAAAATATGGTGTGGAGTAGACCGTGGGGGTCATAGTGTTCACTAGAGGCTTCTCTCAAAATAGCAAATATCACGGTGGGTGAACAGATTACTATCGAGCAATTGATAGAACCGCACAAAGTCATGACGATATCTAAGGCAATGATCATACATATAGGCATCACGTCCGAGACAAGTAGACCGATACTTTCTGCATCTACTAATATTACTCCACACATCGACCGCTATCAGCATGCATCTAGTGTATTGAGTTCATGACGAACAGAGTAACGCCTTAAGCAACATGACATGATGTAGAGGGATAATCACAAACCAATGATGAAAACCCCATCTTTTTACCCTTGATGGCAACAACACGATGCGTGCCTCGCTACCCCTTCTATCACTGGGTGAGGTCATCGCACGGTATGAACCCAAAACCAAGCACTTCTCCCATTGCAAGAATCATAGATCTAGTTGGCCAGACAAAACCCACAACTCGAAGAGAATTACAAGGATACGAAATCATGCATAAGAGAGATCAGAAGAAACTCAAATAAGATTTATAGATAATCTGATCATAAATCCACAATTCATCGAATCTCGACAAACACACCACAAAAGAAGATTACATCAGATAGATCTCCATGAAGATCATGGAGAACTTTGTATTGAAGATCCAAGAGAGAGAAGAAGCCATCTAGTTACTAGCTATGGACCCGTAGGTCTATGGTGAACTACTCACGCATCATCGGAGAGGTCATGGTGTTGATGAAGAAGCCCTCCGTGTCCAAATCCCCCCTCCGGCAGGGCACCAGAACATGCCCCAGATGGGATCTTGCAGAGACAGAAGCTTGCGGCGGCGGAAAAGTACTTTCGATGATCTCCTGATTTTTTTGTGATTTTTAGGGAATATATAGGCGCAAACCCTAGGTCAGAGGGCACCCAGGGGGCCCACAAGCCTGTGAGCCGCGGCCTCCCCCCTGGCCGCGGGGTGGAGGCTTGTGGGCCCCTGAGGCTCCCCTGCCTTGGCTCTGAAGCTTCCCGATCTTCTTCCGTTACGAAAAAATTCTTTTCGGGGATTTTCTTCTCTTTGGACTCTGTTTCAAAATCTCCTCTGAAAAGGGTCAAAAACATGGAAAAAACATGAACTGGCACTTGGCACTAAGTTAATAAGTTAGTCCCCAAAAATATATAAAAGTCATGCAAAACAGCCAAAGTTTGACAAGATAATAGCATGAAACCATCAAAAATTATAGATACGTTGGAGACGTATCAATAACCCACAAATATAGGGGATCGCAACAGTTTTTGAGGGTAGAGTATTCAACCCAAATTTATTGATTCGACTCAAGGGGAAGCCAACGAATATTCTCAAGTATTAGCAGCTGAGTTGTCAATTAAACCACACATGAAAGATTTAGTATCTGCAGCAAAGTATGAGTAGCAAGGTAGTATGATAGCAGCAGTAGCAACAGAGTAACATAGAAAGGACCAATAGTAAAAGACTCGTAGGCATTGGGTCGGTGATGGATGATTATGCCGGATGCTATTCATCATGCAACAGTTATAACACGGAGAGATATGTAACTAGCTCCAGTTCGTCAATCTAATGTAGGCATGTATTCCGTATGTAGTCATACGTGCTTAGTGAAAAGAACTTGCATGGCATCTAGTGTCCATCCCTCCCGTGGTAGCGGGGTCCTAATGGAAACTACGGGATATAGAGGTTCTCCTTTTAATAAAGAACTGGACCAACGCATTAACACTTGGTGAATACATGAACTCCTCATACTATGGTCATCTCCGGGAGTGGTTCCGGCTATTGTCACTCCGGGGTTGCCGGGTCATAACACATAGTAGGTGACTACAACTTGCAAGATAGGATCAAGAACACACATATATTGGCGACAACATAATAGGTTCAGATCTGAAATCATGGCACTCGGGCCCTAGTGACAAGCATTAAGCATGGCAAAGTAGTAGCAACATCAATCTCAGAACATAGTGGATACTAGGGATCAATCCCTGTCAAAACTAACTCGGTTACATGATAGATCTCATCCAACCCATCACCTTCCAGCAAGCCTACGATGAGATTACTCATGATCGGTGAAGAGCATCATGGAATTGGTGATGAAGGAAGGTTGGTGATGACGATGGCGACGATCTCCCCTCTCCGGAGCCCAGAACGGACTCCAGATCTGCCCTCTAGATGAAGAACAGGAGGTGGCGGCGCCTCCGTATCGTAAAACGCGATGAACTCTTCTCCTTGATTTTTTCCAGGCGAGACGGACTAAATAGAGCTGAGATTGGAGGCGGTGGAGCGTTGTGGGCCCCACAAGCCTGCCGGGTGCGGCCATGGGGGCCCGCGCCTGGTGGGCTTGTGGGCTCCACGCTCCACTTCATCCGCTGATTCTTGCGCTAGTATTTTTTATATATTCCACAAAAATTCTCCGTAATTTTTTTAGGTCATTCCGATAACTTTTATTTCCGCGCAAAAACAACACCATGGCAATTCTGCTGAAAACAGCGTTAGTCCGGGTAAGTTCTATTCAAATCATGCAAATTAGAGTCCAAAACAAGGGCAAAAGAGTTCGGAAAAGTAGATACGATGGAGACGTATCAACTCCCCCAAGCTTAAAGCCTTGCTTGTCGTCAAGAAATTCAGTTGACAAACTAAAAGAGACAAAAGAAAAACTTTTACGAACTCTGTTTGATCTTGTTGTTGCAACTATGTCTAACTCATAACAAGAATTTCAGCAAGATCACAAGCAAACCACATAAGCAAATGACATCTAGGTCTCACGGTAAACTCATATCAATGGCATAATCAACTAGCGAGCAAATAATAATAAGTCTCAAACGTCAACACTTCAATCAAAACAATCATGAAGAAGTACGAACAGATGGTATCTTGCTAGCTCTTTTTGAGACCGCAAAACATAAATGCAGAGCACCTTCAAAGACCAAGGGCTGACTAAACATTGTAATTCAAGGCAAAGAAGATCCAGTCACAGTCATACTCAATACAGTTAGAAGCAAAGCATAAAAATGAAAGAGGTGCTCTCTAATTGGTGCTTTTATAAGAAGAGGATGACTCAACATGAACATAAATAGACAAGCCCTTCGCAGAGGGAAGCATTGATTTGCAGAGGTGCCAGAGGTCAAGCTTTGAAAACAGAGATAATAATTTTGGGTGGCATGCTTTCATTGTCAACGCAATGACTAAGAGTTCTCACCATCTTCCATGCTACACATGCTATAGGCGGTTCCCAAACAGGAAAGTAAAGTTTTGACTCCCCCACCACCGATCAATCACACCCCACGACTAGCCGAATCCTCGGGTGCCGTCCATACCAACATCAATCCAGGGGGAGTTTTGTTTGCAATTATCTTTTCGATTTGAGCATGGAACTGGGAATTCCAATTACCGGCCCCTTTCTCATGAATGATAGTGAATAAACACATATCGAGGATAACACGCCTAGCATGGAAGATACTGCTAGCCCCCTGTCACCACATGAGCGGTTCGGGCATGCAAAACATATTATTTCTTGAAGATTTAGAGAGTGGCACATGCAAATTTACTTGGAACGGCAGGTAGATACCGCATATAGGTAGGTATGATGGACTCATATGGAACAACTTTGGGTTTATGGAAGTGGATGCACAAGCAGTATTCCCGCTTAGTACAAGTGAAGGCTAGCAAAAGACTAGGAAGCGACCAACTAGAGAGCGACCAGAGTCATCAAAATGCATTGAGATTAACTAACATTGAATGCAAGCATGTGTAGGACATAAATCACCTTGAACATGAATATCATAGAGGCTATGTTGATTTTGTTTCAACTACATGCGTGAACATGCGCCAAGTCAAGCCACTTGAATCATTCAAAGGAGGATACCATCCTATCATACTACATCACAGTCATCTCAAAATTGATGTTGGCATCCAAGGCAAACCATTATAAGCTCCTAGCTAATTAAGCATGGCATCCGAAACTATGATCTCGAAGTTGTCATTGCAAACATGTTTCTCTCACAAAAAAGATGAATATGGAACGATGAGCTAGTCATATTTACAAAAACAAAATAGATCGAGTTCATACCAGCTTTTCCAGGCTCAGTCACTTCATCATATATTGTCATTATTGCCTTTCACTTGCACGACCGAATGATGTGAACAATAATAAGAGTGCTCGTGCATTGGACTAAGCTGGAATCTGCAAGCAAACACAAAGGAGAAGACAAAGTAATATGGCTCTTTAACAGATAAACAAATATGCATGCGAGAGCCACTAAACATTGTAACCATGGTCTTCTACCTTGACCCAAAGAAAAAGAAAAACTATTTACACGGGAAAGCTCCCAACAAGCAAAAGAAGAAAAAGAAAATATTTTTGGGTTTTCTCAAACTAGATAGACAGACGAAAAGAAAACGAGAAAAATAAAATAAACTAGCATGGATGATACAGTGGCAAAGTGTGAACACCGACAAACAAAGTGAAAGCATAAGCAAGAATGTAAAGTCGGTGAGAAACACGTACTCCCCCAAGCTTAGGCTTCTGGCCTAAGTTGGTCTACTCCCATGGATGGTCCGGGCGATACCCAAAATCATAATGGGGGTTATACGGGAGCGCTGCAGCCACTGCCTGAATAGCTGCCTCACGGAGACGAGCAGCCTTTGCCTCCCTCTCATACTCCTCTGCCTCTCCTCTGGTTATGTAATATCTCCCTTTTACTTGAAAGTCAAAGAAGGCAGGAGCAGGAAGGGTAATATGGAAAACACGCTGCCAGTTAAATATCAAATGGTATAGGAGGGATTCATCATCCCTCTCAAGGAACTGATAGCGTGTCAAAGCGGTGCGATCAAGGAAAGCTGTATGGAGCGGGGGATCTCCTTCGCGGATGGGTACTCCAAGAAAATTTGCTATGCGAGTGGCATAGATTCCACCAAACAAATCCCCTTCATTAGCATTATTATTCAGCCTCCTTGCTATTATAGCTCCCATGTTGAAACTTCTATCACCCGTTACTGCGCTCTTAAGAATACTAAGGTTGGGTGCACAGAGGTGACAATGCTGAATCTTGCCATTAATGCATCTGCCTATGAAGAGGGCAAAATAATGCAAGGCAGGAAAATGAATCCTCCCCATGGTAGCCTGCGTAATATCTCTAGTTTCTCCAACAGTTATACCAGAGAAAAAATCTCTAACCGAAGTTTTAGGAGGATCATTGAGACTACCCCAAATAGGTATCTTGCAAATTCTATTGAAATCCTCTAAATCCATGGTATACGATTTGTCATAGAGATCAAACAGTACAGATGTATCACGGCCAACTGAAAATTTGAATCTACGAACAAAAGAGGCAGTGAGAGCAACATAATGTTCACATTTATCATAGATGAATTCTTCGAGTCCGACGTTGTGAACAAGTTTATCAAACTCGTCTTTGAAACCTGCCTCAATCATGAATTCATCAGAAGGCCATTCACATGGCTGTACTTGTGCGTTCCTCGTTGGTAAGGATCGGGCTCCCGAATCGCAAGACGGGGGCCTCTCTTGCTTGAGGAACCACCATGATAGTTTCTCCTGAACATCTTCCTCTTCTGAAATTTTCAGTGACCCAAAGGAAAAGTGAACAAGGCTCAACTAAACTTGTAGCAACTACTGCGACAAGTGCCTAGAAGCCATATTACCCATCAAAACTATTTGGGACCAGCTAAAATTAGCATGCAAAGCTCAAGAACATGGTCACCAAGGCAGCAAAAATACGCGAAGTATAAGGCACTAGAGCAAAAAATAATTGGACCAATGGAGGAGTCACTTACCAAGGAGTAATTTCCCCAAAACAGTTTGGTGAATGGTGCTTTGCACAAGGAGATCGAAAATCCCAACAAGAAGAGCAAGAACACGGGTTTGAGTTGCGAAACGATTTTTTTCTGGAGGTAGGATAAGCAGATGGGAGCTAGAATGAGTGGAGGGGGTGCACGTGGGCCCCACAAGCCAGGTAGGCGCGGCCAGGGGGTGCCCGCGCCTCCAAGGCTTGTGGCCCACTGGTGCAGCCCCTAGACTAGCTCTTCGTCTCAGTATTTTTCAAAAATTTCGGAAAAAATCATACTTGATTTTCAGGACGTTCGGAGACTTTTATTTTCGGGGTACTTTTCTACGAGACGCTAAAACAGAAGGCAGGGAAAACTAAACTAAATCTATCATTTTTCTTCTAAGCAACCGAAGGTGAAAGCTTGGAACAGAGGTTTGTGTCTCCTCGATTCATCCATCTCATGGTCATCGAAAGAAATCCGTCAATGAGGTTGATCAAGTCTCCTTGACAAACTTTTTCGAATCGCAAAAGAGAACGGAGAATTTTCGAATAGTCACTAGGTTACCTCAATGGGGATGTGTATCTCCCCAACAAGCAAATCATACTTCATCTTAACAGGAGGAATAGGGCATTCAAAGCTCCCAATAAGAATCGATGACGTTTTTTCGATAGCATTGATGCAATGTACTCGATATTGTTTCTTTGGAAAGTGCACTGTATGCTCATTACCATTTACATGGAAAGTGACATTGCCTTTGTTGCAATCTATAACAGCCCCTGCAGTGTTTAAAAAGGGTCTTCCAAGGATGACCGCCATGGCATCGTCCTCGGGAATATCCAGAATAACAAAGTATCTTAAGACAGTGACATTAGCAACCACAACAGGCACATCCTCGCAATTGCCGATAGGGAAAGCAGTTGATTTGTCGGCCATTTGCAGAGAGATTTCAGTGGGTGTCAACTTATCCAGTTCAAGTCTATGGTAAAGAGAAAGAGGCATAACACTAACACCAGCTCCAAGATCGCATAAAGCAGTTCTAACGTAGTTGCCTTTAATGGAGCAAGGTATAGTGGGCACTCCAGGATCACCTAGTTTCTTAGGAGTTCCACCCTTAAAGGTATAATTAGCGAGCATGGTGGAAATCTCAACCTCAGGTATCCTCCTTTTATTAGTCACAATATCCTTCATGTACTTAGAATACGCGGACATTTTGAGCATATCTGTCAAACGCATTTGCAGAAAGAAAGGTCTGATCATTTCAACAAAGCGCTCAAAATCCTCATCATCCTTTTTCTTGGATGGTTTGGGAGGAAAGGGCATGGGTTTCTGAACCCATGGTTCCCTTTCTTTACAATGCTTCCTAGCAGCGAAGTCATTCTTATCGTATCTCTTATTCTTAGGCTGCGGGTTATCAAGATCAACTAGTTCAATCTCCAAATCCTTATCATTGCTAGGTTGAGCATCATCATCAACATCACTATTGTTATTATCATTAGGCTCATGTTCATCACCAGATTGTGTTTCAGCATCAGAGACAGAGACATCGTTTGGACTCTTAGGTGTAGCAGCAAGAGGGTTGCTAGCGTGCAGGTTCCTATCATCTTTCTTCTTCTCTCTAGGATGACTAGGTGCATCAGTGCTAACTCCTTGAGAATCTTGTTCAATCCTCTTAGGATGTCCCTCGGGATACAAAGGTTCCTGAGTCATTCTACCGCCTCTAGTGACGAATCTGAAAGAATTGTCATTCAACTCATTGAGCAAGTCATTCTGAGCTTTAACTACTTGTTCTACTTGAGTAGTAATCATAGAGGCATGTTTACTCAAGAGCTTAAGATCATTGACATTTCTGTCCACACAAGCACTTAAATGACTAAGCATACGAGCATTCTGTTCCAATTGTCTGCTAACATAATCATTGAAACTTTGTTGTTTGGCAACAAAGTTATCAAATTCATCCAAGCATAAGCTAGCAGGCTTATCAAAAGGAATATCACTCTCATCGAATCTACTAAGAGAATTTACTTCTACTACCTGTATCGGGTTATCAAGACCATGGATCTCTTCGATAGGTGGTAGATTTTTGACATCTTCAGATTTAATGCCTTTCTCTTTCATAGATTTCTTAGCTTCTTGCATATCTTCAGGACTGAGGAATAGAATACCTCTTTTCTTCGGAGTTGGCTTAGGAGGTGGTTCGGGAATAGTCCAAGCATTCTCATTGCAC
This sequence comes from Hordeum vulgare subsp. vulgare, assembly GCF_904849725.1. NCBI lineage: Eukaryota > Viridiplantae > Streptophyta > Magnoliopsida > Poales > Poaceae > Hordeum > Hordeum vulgare. The sequence goes on along the minus strand of NC_058524.1, from coordinate 488,723,714 downwards.
AAGATATTATTCAATAGAATCTCAGCTTGTTCTACAGTTCGTTCCCTAAAAACACAACCAGCACAACTATCTAGGTGGTCTCTAGAAGCATCGGTAAGTCCATTATAGAAGATATCAAGTATTTCATTCTTCTCAAGAGGGTGATCAGGCAAAGCATTCAGCAGCTGGACGAGCCCCCCCAAGCTTGTGGGAGACTCTCTTCTTCAACTTGTGCAAAGTTGTATATTTCCTGCAAGGCAGCTTGCTTCTTATGGGCAGCGAAATATTTTTCAGAGAAGTAGTAGACCATATCTTGGGGTCTAAGCACACAACTAGGAGCAAGAGAAGTGAACCAGGTCTTAGCATCATCCTTTAGCAAGAAAGGAAACAGCTTGAGGATATAGTAGTGGCGGATCTTTTCCTCACTAGTGAATAGGGTGGCTATATCCTGCAGTTTGGTAAGATGGGCTACAACCGTTTCAGATTCATAACCGTGAAAAGGATCAGATTCGACCAGAGTGATTAACTCAGGTTCGATAGAGAATTCATAATCCTTATCGGTCACAAAGATAGGCAAAGTAGCAAACTTCGGGTCGTATTTCATCCTAGCATTCAGAGATTTTTCTTTCCACTTGCGTAGTAAATTCTCAACATCATAGCTATCCTTACACGCAAGAAAATCCTCAGCTATCTCTCCCTTCATAACATAACACTCAGGCATATCAGGCAATTCATATGTAGGAGATTCTAGCAGGCAAAATAGCATGTTCTACTTCAATAGTATCAGCAGATTCAGAAGTATCATCACATCTAGCAGCAACTCTAGCAATTTGTGCGTCAAGAAATGCACCAAGTGGCAAAGCAGTATCAAGCATAGCATCATGAGGCAAAGCAATATCAAGCATAGCATCATCATAAGCATCATGGGCAGCAGAAGTAGCATCATCAAGGACAAGCGAGATATCAAGATTTCTAGCACGAGGTGGTGTCGCAAACTTACTCATAACTGAAGGTGAATCGAGTGCAGAGCTAGATGGCAGTTCCTTACCTGTCCTCATAGTTGAGGGCAAGACTTTAGTTCTTGGATCTTTTGGATTCCTCATAGTGACCAGCAGACGTAAATCCCAAGTGACTCAGAGAATATAGCTATTCTTCCCTGACAACGGCGCCAGAAAAAGGTCTTGATAACCCACAAGTATAGGGGATCGCAACAGTTTTTGAGGGTAGAGTATTCAACCCAAATTTATCGATTCTACTCAAGGGGAAGCCAAAGAATATTCTCAAGTATTAGCAGCTGAGTTGTCAATTAAACCACACCTACAATATTTAGTATCTGCAGCAAAGTATCAGTAGCAAGGTAGTATGATAGCAGCAGTACCGATAGAGTAACAGTAGCAGCAGTGACAACAGTAGCAACAAAGTAACGTAGCAAGGACCAGTAGTAAAATACTCGTAGGCATTGGATCGGTGATGGATGATTATGCGGGATGTTATTCATCATGCAACCGTTATAACATGGAGAGATATGTAACTAGCTCCAGTTCGTCAATCTAATGTAGGCATGTATTCCGTATGTAGTCATACGTGCTTAGGGAAAAGAACTTGCATGGCATCTATTGTTCATACCTCCCGTGGCAGCGGGGTCCTAATGGAAACTACGGGATATTAAGGTTCTCCTTTTAATAAAGAACCGGACCAACACATTAACACTTGGTGAATACATGAACTCCTCATACTATGGTCATCTCCGAGAGTGGTTCCGGCTATTGTCACTCCGGGGTTCCCGGGTCATAACACATAGTAGGTGACTACCACTTGCAAGATAGGATCAAGAACACACATATATTGGCGACAACATAATAGGTTCAGATCTGAAATCATGGCACTCGGGCCCTAGTGACAAGCATTAAGCATGGCAAAGTAGTAGCAACATCAATCTCAGAACATAGTGGATACTAGGGATCAATCCCCGTCAAAACTAACTCGATTACATGATTGATCTCATCCAACCCATCACCGTCCAGCAAGCCTACGATGAGATTATTCACGAGAGGTGAAGAGCATCATGGAATTGGCGATGAAGGAAGGTTGGTGATGACGATGGCGACAATATCCCCTCTCCGGAGCCCAGAACGGACTCCAGATCTGCCCTCCAGATGAAGAACAGGAGGTGGCGGCGCCTCCGTATCGTAAAACGCACTGAACTCTTCTCCTTGATTTTTTTCCGGGCGAGACAGACTAAATAGAGCTGAGATTGGAGGCGGTGGAGCGTTGTGGGCCCCACAAGCCTGCTAGGCGCGGCAAGGAGGGCCCGCGCCTGGTGGGCTTGTGGGCTCCACGCTCCACTTCCTCCGCCAATTCTTGCGCCAGTATTTTTTATATATTCCACAAAAATTCTTCGTAAATTTTTAGGTCATCCCGAGAACTTCTATTTCTGCGCAAAAACAACACCATGGCAATTCTGCTGAAAACAGCGTTAGTCCGGGTTAGTTCCATTCAAATCATGCAAATTAGAGTCCAGAACAAGGGCAAAAGAGTTCGGAAAAGTAGATACGACGGAGACGTATCACTGCTCTCCGTAACTTTTCAGGACTTTTGGAGTTGTGCAAAATAGGTCTCTTAGATTTGCTCCTTTTTCAGTCCAGAATTTCAGCTGTTGGCATTCTCCCTCTTCATGTAAATCTTGTAAAATAGGAGATAAAAGGCATAAGTATTGTACCATAATGTGTAATAACATCCCATAATGCAATAAATATCTATTATATTATTAAGACGATAGAAAATGAACGGCTAAGATTCACTACTATAAAGTTTGGATATTGAACGGTTAAGATTTATAAGGGCTAGGTCTCATGTGTTGGCTAAAAAAGTAATTCATCAATCTGTACAGAAGTCGTAAAAAATCAATAGTATCAATTTGTTTACGGTAGTACAAGACCTGAGCATGCACGAATCGGTACGATGCACCATCGAGTGGGCTTTTGCAACATAGATATTGTTGCAGAATTTTTCTGCAACAAAACTAATGTTGTAGATTTTTTTAACTTTACATTGGTGTTACGGAAAAATGTTCTGCAACATAACTAATGTTGCAGATTTTTTTTTCAACACGGAGGATGTTACAAGAAAAAACACAAATCCAGCTATTCATCCTCCCAGCCAGACGAGCCCCGAAACATTCCTACTGTTATCCAGTATCAAGAATACACGTTCTGAAACAGCAGGTCAGTTACAGGAAACGAAAGCGGCTTTAACACACGCAGGACGATGCGTGACTGTCTGATCAAATCAAACGGCCACAAAGCTGACGGACGGCCGCGGACGATCGGCCGGTGGAAGATAATCTTTTCCCCTAGACTAAACACCAATAGATGTATGTATATGTGTTTTGCTTAAAAATAGATACACACAAAATTATTTTCTGTTGATTCGTATTAGGACGGTCGACATAAAAAAATCTACACGGAACAGACAAGATTAAAAGAAAAATCTACGCACGACGGTTGAGATTAAGTGATGAAAGATTGTGTACACCATTTGTCGTGCACAGATAAGTCTTACATTTATCTTTTTGCTAAATAAGTCTTTGATTGACACATACTCCCTCCGTTCCTAAATATAAGTCTTTTTAGAGATTCTATATACAGACATACTTTACAGTGCAAATTTATTCATTTTGTTCCGTATGTAATTCATAATAAAATCTCCAAAAAGATTTATATATAAGAATGAATGGAATATAATCGAGTGTGTCATGGGTACGTATAATAGAACATCACACCGTGCAAGAAAATATACAAATGAGCCTCCTAGGCATACACACGTTGAAAAGAATGTCTGAGGTGGGCAATCAATGTCCGGCATGCAGGAACTAAAAAATGTATATTGATTTGTTTGCCTACTTTAGCTTATCTTTCCTCTCTCTTAGTCTCTTCGTAAAGAAATAAAAAAGCATTTAGATCAACACTTTAGTGATCTAAACACTTATATATTTTTTAATAGAGTACATGCGAGTATGCAAACTAAGCCTAAGATGTAATTCTTCGTGAGCGCGACAAGCATCATCCATGCGCATAGTATGTTTGACGTGTGTACGTCTTTTCTTAAATAGACTTCATGCAAGTAAGAATTAGCTCCAAAACATGAATTAACACTTTTTAAAGATTGTATCAAACTATATTTTATCCATGTACATATGTACGCGAGCATATCACACACACAAAAAAGAATAGTTTTCTAAATAGTACCGAAGTATTTATTTTCTTACATAGGAGTATCGAATGTTAGAAACAAGCAAAGCAAGTTGATATATTTAGGGACAATAAAGCAGATTTTATCGCTAGGTTGACACACAGAAGATGTTATATTGTTTCTTCCATCTCTTACACATATATGACCACACAATTTTTGATCGCTTTCGTGCTTTGTCATTTCCCATCTTTCTGTTTACTTCTCATATGTACATCCACTTCCACATCACTATTCAAATATAAACATGTTGGAAGAGTCAATGAACAGATATTGTAGAACTTTTCTAACAAATACACATATATTCACATTTGACTTAGATAGCTAAGCAACAAAGGTAATCACAAGAAGATGAGCACGGTTGAAAGTACGCTCACCATGAAATAGAAAAATAAAAAGAGTGACTACAAGCTAAAAGTGGTAAGATTTATAAGAAGAAAAATAGTAAAATTTAATTCTTGGCAAAATCTCCTATTAAGAAGTCGATGGAAAGAAACCAATGGATAAGTGGAAGAGATATAAAGGCACTCTCTCAGTTTCACTACAGTTTTAATATTAATTAATTCAAATAAACATTTGTGTGAGTTTAATAACCAACCAGAAATAGTGCAGAATAAGTTATGCATCCTATACTTACAATACAAACTTCCATATAATTGTCAACCTCTAACTAACTAATGTAATGCTGATGTAGACATGAGGAAATGAGAACATATGAATACACAAGATTAAAAAACATATGAGGCTTTGTATTATACTTTCTACCTAAACAATAACCATATGTTTGCCAACTACGTATTCTGGCTACCTTTTAGCTAATTAAACTTAAATCTATCCTTGTACTATAAAACTACATATGTAATTTCATAGAACAATAATAATAATTATTAAGTAGAAGCCAAACAATTAACATAGTATACGTTAAAGCATGACAAATCTAGCCGCGCGAATGCGCTGGTCGCCCCGCTAGTTGATATAAAAGCATGATCCAAAATGGATGTATCAACTCCCCCAAGCTTAGACATCGCTTGTCCTCAAGCAAAAGCCGAGATCAATAAATATGCCCACATGTTTAGAGATAGAGGTGTCGATAAAATGAAATACGGACATGAAGGCATCATGATTATCTTTAGAATAGCAACATAAATTGATATAGAATATCATATACTGAAATAACAACTCATTCACAAGGTAAAGTATGAATCAAGAACTCTATTGAGAACTAACAAACTATGATTTCAGTCACTGAATCAATTCCAATTTATCGCAACATAGTTAAGAGTCAATATAAGAGCTTGTAACGCAAATCCACACACACAATCATCTTATAGTCTTTCATAATTGCTAACACTCACGCAGTACCTATGAGGCCAAAGCTTCAATCGGACATAGAGAAAGATAGGGGCTTATAGTTTTGCCTCCCAACTATTTATCTCAAGGGTAATGTCAACAATAATAACTCATGATCACTCGCATCCGAGTGGATATACTAGTCTAGATCATGCCCCAACACATGACGCTTGCCAAAAGATAAAGGTGAAATAAAGGAAATGGTGAAGATCACCACGACTCTTACATAAAGGTAAGTGCTAAAAAGTAAAGGTAACAGATAGGCCCTTCGCAGAGGGAAGCAAAGGTTGTCATGCGCTTTTATAGTTGGATGAACAATCTCTTAATGCAAAAGAACGTCACTTTATATTGCCCCTTGTGATAAAGAACTTTATTATGCAGTTCGTCGTTTTTATTTCTTCTATATCACAAGTTCGTATAAATTTTATTTTCCTCGCACTAATAAACCACACATATTTAAGAAGCAATTTTTATTGCTTGCACCGATGACAACTTACTTTAAGGATCTTACTCAATCCATAGGTAAGTATGGTGGACTCTCAAGGCAAAACTAGATTAAAGGTTTTTGGATGCACAAGTAGTATCTCTACTTGGTGCGGGAGTTTCTTTTCGGCTAATATGAGGTGGAAGCAAGCAACACATGTAAAAGGATCTACAACCATATAACTTCTATTTGGAAATACACAAACATTACTCATTATGTTGTCTTCCTTGTCCAACATCAACTTCGTAGCATAAAGTATTTTAATGAGTGCTCACAATCATAAAAGATGTCCAAGATGATATATTTATATGTGAACCTATCTTTCTTTATTACTTCCTCATAATTGCAACAATGACCAATAGCTTTGTTTGTCAACTCACAACAAATTTCAATCGACATACTTTTTATATGTGATGTCATCACTCCTAATAAGATCATTATGCATGCCCCCTTTTTTATTTTATTCTATACTTCTTTCTATTTCTTTTTCTCATGATCATAGCAAGTAAGCACAACCCTTGACTCAAACTACTCTTTATTATATAACTCTCGGACTTGCTTACACAGGGGGAATAAAAATCAAAATCAAAACTTGGTCACACTAAAACTTTATTCTACTAGATCAAGGTATAACTAAAAGGATCGAATGAGGAAAAACAAAAAGAAACAAAAAAAGTAAAAAATGTGTGATGGTGATATGATACCGGGGCACCTCCCCCAAGCTTGGCACAAGCCAAGGGGAGTGCCCATACTCATGTGTTCAGTTGTCTTCCTTTGAAGGTGGTGGTGTTTGAGTTGTTGGTGAGGTCGAAGGTTGGTCCTCCATCTTCCAAGCCATGGGCGCACCATCGTGAAAAGTTGAACTAGTCTCCCGGATCCTCAAGCCTCCAGCCAAACTCATTTTATTAAATTTGTATTCATACTCACAATTTTGGTTTTGCAGGTCATAGATCTGGGCTTGGAGGTGCTCGATTTTCTCGTAAATCTTGAAGATGTGATCCCAGAGGTCCTTGGCGTCTAGCTTGTGCTTATGGGTAAACTCTGTGATCATTAGGTGACTAGCATTAAGTCCTTGTTCCACCATCCCTTGACACTTGAAGACTTGTTGCTCCATCGCTTCGAGCCTTGTCTCCACGCTTCCAGTCTTCTTTGGCCCCTTAACATCTCGGATGTGCAGCACCCCCTCATGCATCTCAATGGTTTGAGGGTGTTGCAACACCACCGAAAGGTAGGGGTTGATGAGCCTCTCAAATAACTTGTCCTTCAGGGAACTTGAAGACGTCATGTTGGTCTGAATCTGTTACAGAAAAAGCTCGAAATGAAAACAGGAGATATTGTTGAGATACATAGGTCAAAACCTTCGGGAGATTATATAATGATTTTTTGCCGGCCCGAAGGAGTCTTCCACAAGAAAACGGAGTCCGTAGGGTGCACGGGGTGGCCACAAGCATGCAGGGTGCATCGAGGGGGGTACGTCGCGCCCCCCTGGCTTTTCGCGTCCTCGTGCACGCTTCAGACTGCTTTAAATTTTCCTAATTTTTTAAATATTCCAAAAGTGGTAAAATTGCCATTGAAAATGTTTTGGAGTCGGTTTGCTTACCGTAGCACATACCTATTCCTTTTCGGGGTCCGAGGCGTTCTAATAGGTCTCCCTAATGTACTCTTCTGGAGTTATGGTATTGATAATATTATTTTCAACATTTATGGGAGTACCTTAGATACAATGTTTAATTATTTGACCATTTACCATATTTGGATTTGTGCCTTAGGCATTGTTGATGATGATGGCACAGGAACGATATACTTCCTCGATAATGTAAGGACCTTCCCATTTAGAGAGAAGTTTTCCTGCAAAAAATCTTAAACGATAGTTGTATAGCAAGACATGATCATCTATATTGAATTCACGCTTTTGTATCCTTCTATCATGCCATCTATTAACCTTTTCTTTAAACAACTTAGCATTCTCATAGGCCTGGGTACTCCATTCATCAAGTGAGCTAATGTCAAATAACCTCTTTTCACCAGCATGTTTGAAATCACAGTTAAGTTCTTTAATTGCCCAATAGGCTTTATGTTCTAGCTCTACACATAAGTGACATGCTTTACCATAACCCATTTTATACGGAGACATACCCATAGGGTTTTTGTAAGCGGTTCTATAAGCCCATAGTGCATCATTAAGTTTCCTAGACCAATTCTTTCTAGATCTATTAACGATCTTTTGCAAGATCAACTTAATTTCCTATTGCTCAATTCTACTTGCCCACTAGACTGAGGATGATAAGGAGATGCAACTCTATGTTTAACATCATACCTAGCAAGCAATTTAAGTAAAGCACCATGAATAAAGTGTGAACCACCATCAATCATTAAATATCTAGGGACTCCAAATCTAGGGAAAATAAATTCTTTCAGCATTTTAATAAAAGTGTTATGTTCATCACTACTCGTTGGAATAGCTTCTACCCACTTAGTAACATAATCAATAGCAGCTAGAATATGAGTATACCCATTGGACTTTGGAAAAGGTCCCATATAATCAAAATCCCAAACATCAAATGGTTCAATAGCTAGAGAGCAATTCATAGGCATTTCCTCACGTCTACTAATATTACCGATTCTTTGACATTCATCACAGGACAAGACAAAATTACGAGCATCCTTCAAGAGAGTAGGCCAATAAAAACCAGATTGTAATACCTTGTGTGCAGTTCTATCTCCAGCGTGATGTCCTCTGTAGGCCTCGAAGTGACACTTGTATAGGATATGTCCCTGTTCATGCTCAGGTACACAACGTCTAATAATACCATCTACTCCTTCTTTATAAAGATGTGGATGATATGTCCATTTTGCATCATGCTTTTATGTTGATATTTATCGCTTTATGGGCTGTTATTACACTTCACGGTACAATACTGAGGCCTTTTCTCTCTTATTTTGCAAGGTTTACATGAAGAGGGAGAATGTTGGCAGCTGGAATTCTGGCCTGAAAAGGGAGCAAGTTTGAGATACCTATTCTGTGCAACTCCAACAGCCGTGAAGATCAACGAGGAATTATTTTGGAATTTATAAAATATACTGGGTGGAAGAAGTACCAGAGGGGAGCCACCACGAGGCCACAAGCATGCTAGGCGCGGCCAGGGGGCTTGTGGGCTCCCTATTGGCCCTCTGGCTCCCCTCTTTTGCTATAAGGAGGGTTTCGTTCCAGAAAAAACCAGGAGGAGGCTTTCGGGAGGAATCGCCGCAGCCACGAGGCGGAACTTGAGCAGAACTAATCTAGAGCTCTGGGAGGGTCGTCCTGCCGGGGAAACTTCCCTCCCGAAGGGGGAAATCGTCGCCATCGTCATCACCAACACTCCTCTCATCGGAGGGGACCCATCACCATCAACATCTTCATCAGCACCATCTCATCTCCAAACCCTAGTTCATCTCTTGTAACCAATCTCCGTCTCGCGACTCCGATTGGTACTTGTAAGGTTGCTAGTAGTGTTAATTACTCTTTGTAGTTGATGCTAATTGGATTACTCGGTGGAAGATTATATGTTCAGATCCTTGATGCTATTCAATACCTCTCTGGTCATGAACATAATCATTCTTTGTGAGTAGTTACTTTTGTTCTTGAGGACATGGGATAAGTCTTGCTATAAGTAGTCATGTGAATTTGGTATTCGTTCGATATTTTGATGTGTTGTATGTTGTTTTTCCTCTAGTGGTGTTATGTGAACATTGAATACATAACACTTCACCATTATTTGGGCCTAGAGGAAGGCATTGGGAAGTAGTAAGTAGATGATGGGTTGCTAGAGTGACAGAAGCTTAAACCCTAGTTTATGCGTTGCTTCGTAAGGGGCTGATTTGGATCCACTAGTTTAATGATATGGTTAGACTTTGCCTTAATTCTTCTTTCATTGTTGCGGATGCTTGCGAGAGGGGTTAATCATAAGTGGGAGGTTTGTCCAAGTAAGGGCGGCGCCCAAGAACCGGTCCACCCACATATCAAATTATCAAAGTAGCGAACACGAATCATATGAACATGATGAAAACTAGCTTGACAGAAATTCCCATGTGTCCTCGGGAGCGCTTTACCTCCTATAAGAGTTTGTCCATGCTTGTCCCTTGATACAAAAGGGATTGGGCCACTTTGCTGCACCATTGTTACTATTGTTACTTGCTACTTGCTACGAATCATCTTACCACACAACTATCTATTACCGATAATTTCAGTGCTTGCAGAGAATACCTTGCCGAAAACCACTTGTCAGATCCTTCTGCTCCTCGTTGGGTTTGACACTCTTACTTATCAAAAGGACTATGATAGATCCCCTACACTTGTGGGTCATTAGTGGATCATCCCAAAAGTAATGTCTTAAACCATAGAAGAACTTATTCTTTTGTTGGTATGTAAAACTAGGCGGTATAAATTTAGCAACAATGTAGTTAGCATAATCAGCATACCAAGGAGCATTGTGTGAAGCATTTATAACAGCTAATTGTTCATCAGGAAAGCTATCGTCAATAGGTAGTGGGTCATCAATAACATTCTCTAATCTAGAAAAGTTATCTGCTACGGGGTTATCAACGCCCTTTCTATCAATAATATGCAAAACAAATTCTTGTAGCAGGAGAACCCATCTAATAAGTCTAGGTGTAGCATCTCTCTTTTCCATAAGGTACTTAATAGTTGTGTGATCAGTGTGAACAATTACTTTGGAATCAACAATATAAAGTTTAAACTTATCACAAGCAAACACAACTACTAAAAATTCCTTTTCAGTGGTAGCGTAGTTTCTTTGCGCACTGTCTAGAGTTTTACTAGCATAATGGATAACATTTAATTTCTTATCAACTCTTTGTTCTAGAATAGCACCAACAGCATAATCACTAGCATCACACATAATTTCAAAGGGTAGGTTCCAATCAGGTGGTTGAACAACAGGTGCAGTTATCAAGGCTTTCTTCAGAATTTCAAATGCTTCTACACAATCGTCATAAAAACGAATGGAATATCCTTTTGCAAAATATTAGTGAGAGGCTTAGAAATTTTAGAGAAGTCTTTAATAAATCTCCTATAGAAACCAGCATGACCAAGGTAACTTCTTATACCTTTAATATCTGTGGGACACGACATCTTTTCAATAGCATAAACTTTAGCTTTATCAACTTCAATACCTCTTTCGGAGATTTTGTGTCCCAAGAAAATGCCTTCATTAACCATAAAGTGGCACTTCTCCTAATTCAAGACAAGATTAGTTTCTTCACATACGTGCAAAACTAGATCAAGGTTGCTCAAGTAATCATCAAAAGAAGTTCTATAAACGGAAAAATCATCCATGAAAACCTCAACAATCTTTTCACAAAAGTCAGAGAATATAGCCATCATACATCTTTGAAAGGTAGCAGGTGCATTGCATCAACCAAAAGGCATATGTCTATAAGAAAAGGTACCGAAAGGACAAGTAAAAGTGGTTTTCTCTTGATCCTCTTTTGATATAGGTATTTGAGAGAAGCGAGAATAACCATCTAGAAAGCAAAAATGTGTATGTTTGGATAGTCTTTCTAGCATTTGATCAATAAAAGGTAGCGGGTAATGATCTTTTTAGTAGCTTTATTTAAGTTCCTAAAATCAATTACCATTCTGTATCTTGTAACAATTCTTTGTGGGATCAATTCATCTTTATCATTAGGAACAACAGTAATACCTCCCTTCTTAGGGACACAATGAACGGGACTAACCCATCTACTATTAGCAATAGGATAAATTATACCTGCCTTCACAAGGTTTAGTATTTCATTACTTACCACTTCCTTCATTTTAGGATTTAATCATCGGTGGTGATCAACAACTGGTTTAGCATCAGACTCCATATTGATTTTGTGCTAACATAGAGTGGGACTAATGCCCTTAAGATCATCAAGAGTATATCCAATAGCAGCACGGTGCTTCCTCAGAGTTTTCAATAATATCTTTTCTTCATGCTCTAAAAGGTTAGCACTAATAATAACAGGATATATCTCTTTTTCATCAAGATAAGCATACTTCAGAGTGTCAGGTAGTTGTTTAAGCTCAAATACGGGATAGCCCTTGGGTGGAGGAGGATACCCAAGTATTTCAACACGTAGGTTCTCTTTCAGAATAGGCTGATGATCAAAGAAAATCTTATTTATTTCATTCATTTCATTCATATTCATATCATTTCCATGGTCTAGCAAATACTGTTCTAATGGATCAGTAGGAGGCGTAGCGATACAAGCAAGACCAATAATTTCATCTTTACTAGCAATTCTTTTTCATGGGGTTGTCTACAAAATTTAGAGAAATTAAACTCATGAGATGCATCCCCAAAACTTACAGTAACTGTTTCTTTTTCACAATAAATCCTAGCATTAAAAGTGTTCAAGAATGGTCTACCGGATATAATGGGACAAAAATCATCTTGTGGGGAACCAAGAACTAGAAAATCAGTAGGATATTTTATTTTCCCACACAAGATTTCAACATGTCTAACAATCCCAATTGGTGAAATAGTGTCTCTATTAGCAAGCTTGATGGTAACATCAATTTCCTCTATTTCAGTTGGTGCAATATCATTCATAATTTCTTGGTATAAGGTAAAGGGAATTGCACTCACACTAGCACACACATCACATAAGCCATGATAACAATGATTTCCTATTTTAACAGAAACAACAGACACGCCAACAATAGGTCTATGTTTACCCTTAGTATAAGGCCTAGCAATTCTAGCGGCTTCATCACAGAAGTGAATGACATGCCCATCAATATTATCAACCAATAGATCTTTAACCATAGCAATATTAGGTTCAACTTTAATTTGTTTAGGAGGTATAGGTGTTCTTGTGCAACTTTTACGAGCCACAATTGATGTTCTAGCATGTTCCTTTAACCTAACAGGAAAGGTTGGTTTCTCAATATAAGTAGTAGGGATAAGAGGATCAACATTATAAATAGTAGTTTCTTCTTCGACTTTAATAGGTTTAGCTACATTAACTTAAATAGGAGGATGATATTTTAACCACTTCTCCTTGGGGAAATCAACATGAGTAGCAAAAGATTCGCAAAATGAAGCTACTACCTCAGAGTCAAGTCTTATGTAGTGCTAAAATCACGAAAAGCATCGGTGCCTATAAAGGATTTAACACAATCAAACTTAAGGCTTATACCTGACTCATTACCTTCGTCGAGTTCCCAATCTTCAGAGTTGCGTTTAATTCTTTCCAATAAATCCCATTTTAATTCAATATCTTTCTTCATAAAGGAACCAACACAAGAAGTGTCGAGCATGGATTGATCATTACGGGAGAGCCGAGCATAAAAACTCGGAATAATAATTTCCCTCGGGAGCTCATAATTGGGGCATGAATATAACATTGACTTAAGCCTCCCCCAATCTTGAGAAATTATTTCTCCTTCACAAGGCTAAAAATTATAAATATAATTCTGATCACTATGAACCAGATGCATAGGATAAAACTTCTGATGCAATTCCAATTTCAATCGGCTGTAGTTCCATGATCCAATATTATCACATAGCCTTTACCATGTCAACGCATTTTCCTTTAGAGATAAATAAAATACCTTCTTCTTGACATCATCCTCGGGAAAACCTGCAAGCTTAAATAATCCACAAACTTCATCCACATACATTAGGTGCAAATCAGGATGTAGTGTTCCATCTCCTGCATAAGGATTAGCTAGCAGTTTTTCTATCAAACCCGAAGGAATTTCATAATAAATATTTTTAGTAGGTGCAGCAGGTTGAAGAGAATATTTTTGTGCTTACGGTCAGAGTGAAGATACCCCGAACAAGCTCCTCAAAGGATTGTTTTCCATAGTGACAAGTGACAATAAATTTCAGCATAGTATGTAAATTTTTCCTTAACAAGTTCCACTTACCAAAGGCGCTTCACTCCCCGGCAACGGCGCCAGAAAATAGTCTTGATGAACCACAAGTATAGGGGATCTATCATAGTCCTTTAGATAAGTAAGAGTGTCGAACCCAAAGAGGAGCAGAAGGAAATGACAAGCGGTTTTTAGTAAGGTATTCTCTGCAAGCACTGAAATTATCGGTGACAGATAGTTTTGTGATAGAGTAATTAGTAATGAGTAACAAGTAACAATTGTAACTAAGATGCAGCAAGGTGGCCCAATCCTTTTTGTTGCAAAGGACAAGCCTGGACAAACTCTTATATAAGGAAAAGCGCTCCCGAGGACACATGGGAATTTCCGTCAAGCTAGTTTTCATCATGCTCATATGATTCGCGTTCATTACTTTGATAATTTGATATGTGGGTGGACCAGCGCTTGGGTGCTGCCCTTACTTGTACAAACCTCCCACTTATGATTAACCTCTCTCGCAAGCATCCGCAACTACAAAATCGGAATTAATATAAATCTAACCATAACATTAAACATATGGATCCAAATCAGCCCCTTACGAAGCAGCACATAAACTAGGGTTTAAGATTCTGTCACTCTAGCAACCCATCTTCTACATATTACTTCCTAGTGTCTTCCTCTAGGCCCCAATAATGGTGATATGTCATGTAGTTGACGTTCACATGACACCACTAGAGGAGAGACAACGTATAACTCATCAAAATATCGAACGAATACCAAATTCACATGATTACTTATAACAAGACTTATCCCATGTCCTCAGGAACAAACGTAACTACTCACAAAGCATATTCATGTTCATAATAAAAGGAGTATTAATAAGCGTTAAGGATCTGAACATATGATCTTCCACCAAATAAACCAACTAGCATCAACTACAAGGAGTAATCAACACTACTAGCAACCCACAGGTACCAATCTGAGGTTTTGAGACAATGATAGGATACAAGAGATGAACTAGGGTTTTGAGAGGAGATGGTGCTGATAAATATGTTGATGGAGAGTGACCCCTCCCGATGAGAGGATCGTTCGTGATGACGATGGCTTTGATTTCCCCCTCTAGGAGGGAAGTTTCCCCAGCGGAATAGCTCCACCGAAGCTCTAGATTGGTTCTGTCGAAGTTCCACCTCGAGACGGCGGCATCGTGTCCCAAAAGGTCTGATATGATTTTTTCCAGGTCAAAACCCTTCATATAGCGGAATATGGGAGCCATAGGCCTGCCAGGGGGCCCACAAGCCTACAGGGTGCGGCCAGGTGGTAGGCCACGCCCCGTGGCTTGTGGCCACCTGGTGGGTCCCCTCCGGTACTTCTTTCGCTCATTATTTTTTATAGATTCCAAAACTACTCTCCATAACTTTTCAGGACTTTTGGAGTTGTGCACAATAGGTCTCTTGGATTTCCTCCTTTTCCAGTCTAGAATTCCAGTTACCGGCATTCTCCCTCTTCATGTAAATCTTGTAAAATATGAGAGAAAAGGCATAAGTATTGTACCATAATGTGTAATAAAATCCCATAATGCAATAAATATTGATATAAAAGCTTGATGCAAAATGGACGTATTAAGGTGCCATCTCCTTGAGGTGGTGGTGAAGGACGTTGAGGTGGATCGTCACGATGTACTTCTTCCTCCTCTTTGTCTTGTCGTGTACCGCTTGTGGATGCCTCCATGTAATTTTGTGGTTTGCCTTGGTGTGAGGTAGGAGATTCCACTTGTGTTGATGAAGTACTTTCCTTCACCTCCTTGGGACGTATCTTGTTGACGGACAAGTCTTGAATGGCTTCTCAAGGTTCCTTATCACCTACATCATTTGGCAATTGTTTGACTTGCGAGCCATTAGTCTCATCAAACTTCACATCTACCGTCTCTTCAAATTTTAGAGTGAAGTTTTTGTAGACAAGGTAAGTGTGAGAGTTTGATCTATAACCAAGTAGGAAACCTTCATGAGATTTAGGAGAAAATTTAGAATGACGATGATTATCGAGAATGTAGCACTTTGAGCCGAATACCCGAATGTATCCAACTTGGGGTTTGTTACCGGTGAGTATCTCGTATGCCGTTTTACAGAGAAGCTTGTGTAGGTAGAGTCAGTTTGTTGCATGACAAGTTGTTTCCACGGCTTCTTCCCAAAAGTGTCTTGGCGTCTTATATTCGTCAAACATCGTTCTAGCCATCTCTATGAGAGTCTGGTTCTTCCTCTCAACAACTCCATTTTGTTGAAGTGTGTACATAGTCGAGAACTCATGTGTGATACCTTCTTCGTCAAGGAAAGTATCCACATTAGTGTTCTTGAACTCCAATCTGTTGTCGCTTCGAACTTTCTTGATCTTTAGTTAAAACTAATTTTGTGCTTTTTGATAGAAGTTCTTGAAGATCTTTCGAACCTGTGACTTCTCATTAAGAAATAATACCCACGCAAACCTGAAAAAAATCATCAACTATAAATAGAACAAGAGAATTTCCAACGACGTTGTTGTAAGAATTGGGACCAAAGAGAACCATGTGAAGCGGCTCGAGTGGTCTCCTAGTAGTCATGATGTTATTTATGGGATGACTTCCACCCACTTGTTTTCCTGCTTGACAAACACTACAAAGTCTATCTTTGTCAAAGATAACATCTTTAACACCAAGTATATGATCGCCTTTGATAAGATTGTCTAGATTACGGATACCAACATGTCCTAGCCGTCTTTGCCATAGACAACCTTTAGATGATTTTGCAATAAGAAAAGTACGAGGTTTGGCTCTTTTAGTGAAATCGACAATGTATAGATCACCTCTAGTAAAACCGGTAAATATCATGTTATGATTATCTTGACGAAACACTTGGCAACCTAATTTAGTAAATAGCGCATTGAAACCAAAGTTGGCTTATCTAGATATGGAAAGAAGGTCGTAGCCAAGGGATTTAACAAGCATGCCATTTTGAATAGAACTATCATGAGATATGGCCACCTTACCCTTGGAGTTGTAACCAAAAGTCACATACCTCTATGTTCCATGACTCCTTGGTGATTGTGTTACTTTTCCCTCCAAGCTTAAAGGGTGATGTACCATAGCAACGACAAGTATTTCCCCGAGTTATGAAATCAAGGTATTAATCATGTAGGAAGATCCACAAGACTATGTAAGCAGTACCTTCACACAAATAAAATCCTTGCAACCCAAGGCTTGTAGGGGTTATCAATCCCTCGTCGGTAAAATAAAACAGTAAAAAGATAGATTGATAGATTCAAATAAAGTAATAGTAAATAAAACGCAACAAGGTATTTTTGGGTTTTGGATAATATAGATCTGAAAATAAAAGAGAAAATAAATTGGAAACACGAATATCAAAATAGATCTTGTAAATAGATGATGTAAAATAGACCCGGGGGCTGTAGGTTTCACTAGTGGCTTCTCTTGAGAAAATAGCAAACGGTGGGTAGACAAATTACTCGTGGGCAATTGATAGAAGAGTGAATAATTATGATGATATCCAAGACAATAATCATGTATATAGGCATCACGTCCAAAACAAGTAGACTGACTCCTGCCTGGATCTCCTACTATTACTCCACACATCGACTGCTATCTGATGACGAGATGATGTATATACTTCTCGCTCCTCGTTGGTTACCCCAAGTGGAAGGTTGAGCTGTAGTCAGCAGCAAGTTTTCCCTTACATGGAGACTGTAAGGTTTATCAAACCAGGAGGACTCCTAGGATCAACAAGTAGGTGTCCGCTGCTCTGGCGCTAGAAGAAGACATGGACCTGCACACACACAAATAACTTTGCTCCCAACGAGTACAGAGAGGTTGTCAATCTCTCCATCCTTGTAGTTTGCAAAGGATCAAAACACAAGCGGGAATAGTAATAGCGATTGCAATGGAAAAGTAAATGAAAGCAGTAAATGATGAAGGTGTAAGCAATGGTGGTGATATGGACTAGAGTCACGTGATGTTCACTAGTGATGTCTCTCTCCCAAAACACGATAAACAACTATGCTTGGATAAACAAATTACAGTTGGGCAATTGACAGAATTATGAACCACCGCAATGCTAATTATGCTACTTGATAGTTAGAGGTTCAATAGTAATGGGCAGTACGCTAAGACAAGTAGACCGTTTATTCATCAACATCTACTTACTAATCATCCACCTTGAGATATCTATCCAGAACATCTCGCCGGTATTAAGTTGCGAGCCCAAACCAAAGTGTAAACTCAAAGCAACAGACAACTGCATTAACGAACTATGTGTAAGGTAAACAATCCTTGCAATCGTGGTCACAAGCACCGTTGTTTTCTCCCTGGTGGCAACAACACATCCCCTAGTCTCATGTTTCTGTCACTCAAGCTAGGCATCGAGGAGCATGGACCCACAATCATGCATAACGCTCCCTCCTGGTGTGACAATCTACTACTCGGCCAAAGCAATAAATAGGAACGGAGAACATGCATGAATCACTAAGGAACATAATATAAAAGGATAATCAAATATATAACTCATAACAATCTGAACATAACTTTATAATCCATCGGATCCCAACAAACCGAGCATAGCAATAGCAAGAGAATTACATAGATGCCTTGATCATGTAGGGCAGCTCACAAGGACTAACCACTGAAGCACATGATTGGAGAGAAGACATCACATAGCTATTGGTCATGGACCCATGGTCCAAGGAGGACTACTCACGACAGGTCCGGGAAGCGTCCATGGCGGTGGAGAAGCTCCCG